>NW_024609880.1:51007261-51117156 GCF_016920785.2 Ixodes scapularis | reverse complement strand
GGCAGTATACGTTTGTCGCGGACTCTAATCGAATAAATTATTGGGTGTTATATCTATATAGATCCACTGAGTACTCTTTCCGTTCTTTCAAGCGGCGTAAGTGATGTAAAACAAGTAGACAAAACCTTACAGTTTCTTTCCCTAGATCATGCTCGATCGTAAACAATTTTGTTGGCATCTCTGAATCGTTGGGCCTCCGCGCAAAACCGCAGTCTTATCCTCGTGCATCACACATGGGACACGGCGTGCGCCGCAAACATGATGACGACTGCGGACATATGCCTACTGCATATGTTGACTAAGGCACCTCTGACACTTTCTGCAGACTGTCGTTCGTAGCAGAGGGACCGCGGCTTTGGTCTTCTGCCGGCGTTTTCCTTCTTTGTTCAAATTCTTGTAAGCGAAACTGATTGGCCGGGCTTTTTGCAGCGTCAATTCGTTGTGTGTTTCGCGTTACAGCTTCGTGTGGAGGAGCCGCGGTTGAACCCCGGGAAGCAAGAGACCTTAGCGGGGGGGGGGGGGGGGGGGGGGGGGGGGGGGGGTATGCGTCGTATTTATTACACGCTACTGTTCTTATTAGTTCTTCGAATCTTGTCATTCTCACTCTTGTGTTCAAAAAAATATGTTCCATAGGACTCCCCGGCTCTCCAAAATGCGTCGACTTCCAAACTTCTTGGCTTCGGTACGCATCAGACGTATTAAAACGAAGCACGAATGAATTGATGAATACAGCAAAACCCTTTGATTCAGGCGGTAGCTTGCGCCGCCTATCAGGTGCTTTTATTTTTAAAAGCGAGGACTGACCAAGTATGTACTTTGCTGCAACCTATGATTTGCAGGTTAAGCCCCAGCCTCCAAATTTCCATGAAAAAAAATGACCGCATCTCTACGTGGTGAATGATGTTGATTGGGCGAAGCTCTGGTGGTGCTGATGATACGGATTTTGTTCATAGATAGTACTGATGGCGCTGATTTTTTTTATTGCTCATAGGTAGTGCTGAGCTCCGGGTTGCGTTTCGACTTCATTACTACTGGTTTATGATCGGTGAAACGCAGAGCCAGTGGTTTCTTCTAGCGGATCAGCTTGGGTCCGCTAGAAGCCGTGGGAACGCATCTCCACCGCTTAAGTCAACGGTCCACGTCAGAAAGAGAATGTGGTATGGAACGTGGTTATATACGCATTTGAGCATTTGACCGCAGCGCCCTCTCGTCTATAAACGTTGAGCCAATGCATGCAAAGTTTAACGCGATTATATACGCATTTGACCGCAGCGCCCTCTCCTGTATAGACGTTGAGCGGCTACACGCAACGTTTCATCCATGACATCCCCAGCTCTTGAGTTACTATTACATCTCAGAGCCCCCTACTCTTCCCGCAGGTCGTGGCCGAGTGGTTAAGGCGTTCATCTAGAAATCCATTGGGGTCTCCCCGCACAGGTTAGAATCCTGTCGACTGCGCAAGTATTTTTTTTTCAAGAAGACAGATGGGATGGCAATCGATGTGAGCACGGACGCCGGACACGACTAGACCCTAAGGAGCTTCGCCCCTAAAACGCTCTAGTCGATAAAAGCCCGCCAGTTTTTTGTCGTCACCCCTAAGAAAACAACACAAAAACACATTATATAACCTACGTAATTATTATAGTTCCTTCTACCGAGCAGTGATTTACCAGAAGAGGGCCACTGGGGAGAGCAGCCCTTTTCTGTGGAGACGGAGCTTTGCTCTGTGCCCACAGAGCAAATCCAACGTTTAATATAATAATCACAATAATCCAACGTTTAAACCTGCAAACAGTAAAAAAAATAAAGGGGAGGCAAAACGAGAAAGTGTAACGGTTACGCTTATATCCTAAATGCCTTCTATTGGCGTGGAAAAGGCAAAACAATGTTTTCGCCCATACTGGAAGTGACGTCAATTCAAGATGGCGGCGCACTTGCAGAAAAGGTCTACAGACCTTTTCCACAAGGGCGCCGCCATCTTGAATGGTCGTCACTTCCAGTATGGGCGAAAACATTGTTTTGCCGTCGTCACGCCAATAGAAATCATTTAGGACAAAAACGTAACCGTCACACATTCTCGTTTTTTCCTCTCTTCTATTTTTTTTACTATTTGCAGGTTGAAACGTTCCGATATGTTTTCGTCGCCCATACAGGATATGCCTGCTTGGCGGGGGGGGGGGGGGGGGGGGGGGGGGAGAGTAAGCGGAAAAGGTCTATATTAATAGCGGTTGCATCTCTGAAAGAAGTTTGTGACCGAGTGCATAAAATCGATGGTTCTTACTGGACATTTTTCTGTCCCACTCTTAAGTCGAAAATGGAATATGCCCTACGAGTCTGGAAGAGCAGGCAGACATCCTAGGTGACCACGTCAAATTTGTATCGAGTTCCGAACATTATACCCAAAATTTCCAGCGATACAAGCTGCAGGCAGAAAAAAAGACTGACCACATCCGGGCTATGAGGGAACCATATAATGCTCCATTCACAGTACATGAACTTATGTCGGCGCTTCTTTCACCCAAGCAGCTTGCCCCTGAACCAGAGGGGATTCATTATAAAATGTTTGAGCAGCTTCATCCGTCCACCCTGGAACTTATCTTGTACCCTTGTAATAGAGTTTGGCTCGAGGGTCACTTTCCATCCTCTTGGAAGATTGCTGTCATCTTACAGTGCTGAAGCCATGAAAGGATCCCTCTTGTTCATCTAGCTTTAGGCTCATAGCTTTAACTAGCTGTATTTCAAAGGACTATGGAACGAATAATTAATAAGAGACTTATGTTTTATTTGGAGAGAAACAACCAACTTGATAACGTACCAGTGTGGCTTTCGTTCGGCTCGTCCACAGTCGATCATCTAGTTTGTTGTGAGACTGCTGTGCGGGAGGCAATTTGTTAAGAGGCAACAATGCCTTTTTGTTTTCTTTGATTTAGAGAAGGCTTATGACATGGTTTGGCGTTTTGGCATACTACAAGACCTGTTCAGTTTTGGTGTTTGAAGTCGTATGTTAGCTGTCATCCAAGTTACTTGGAGCATCGTACTTTTTGTGTGAAGCTGGGGACCACATTTTCTGGAGAGTTCATTCAGATAAAATGGAGTCCTCCAAGGAGGTGTGCTCGGTGGCACTCTTTTCATCGTTAAGTTAAATTCAATCACTCGTGTAATACCGCCTCCAGTACAATATTCTATTTATGTTGACGACTTGCAGATCTCCGTCTTGTCCTGTAAGTTGTCGATTTGTGAACGTCGGGTTCAACTCATGGTAAACAACTTGATCAAAGGGGCGGATACAAATGGTTTTAGATTTTCGCCCGAAAAAACAGGCCTGTGTTTTTCTGCTCGGCGTGGAATTTGTCATCATCCATCTTTGAATATGTATGGTTCTCCGATTTCCATAGAGAGAGAAAAAAGTTTCTGGGTCTCATATTTGATTAAAACCTTACTTTCATTCCACATATTAAGAGTCTTAAACTGAAATGTGTGTTAAATCTCTCAACATTCTTAGTGTTTTATCGCATGTGTCATGGGGCTAGGACCGACTGTGTCTATTACGCATAAATCGCTCTGTCGTTCGTCCCCGGCTTGACTATGGTTGCATAATGTATGGTTCAGCCCGGCCATCGGCTTTGAAGATGCTGAACCCCATTCACTCTCAGGTGTTGCGATTAGCTACTGGTGCATTTCGCACCTCCCCAGTACCGAGTCTGTATGTCGAAGCTGATGGACCATCCTTGGAGTATAGAAGGTTCGCACTGGATTTTATGTACTCCATTAGGGTCCTCTCGGTTGCCGAGTATCCTGCTCGAGATAATATAAAAAAAAAACATTAGGTTTCAGAGAACGTTTCAAAACAAACCCTCAATAGTTCCTCCTTCTTCACTTGGGAACTGTAGTTCAGCACAGTCTGTTTGGATGGATACAAAGGCCCCATTAGTTCAATACCCTCCACATATTGTCCCATAGGACTACTATGACATTCACTGCGACTTTACACGTACTAAACATAGTAAAAAAGATGTTCCAAAGGAAGTCATGAAGTTGAAAGTTTTGGAACTCCGATCTAAATATCAAGAATATACAAGTTTCTATGCCGATGGGACAAAAACCGACTTCACTGTAGGCCGCGCTATGATCGGACCATCTGTAAGCGAGTAAGGAAGATCAACTCAAACGCCACGGCAAAGCTCTATGGTCTGCTATTGGCGGTCGACTACATAACCAAGAAAAGGTTTCTCGCTCAGTAGTATACACTGACTCTTTGAGTTCTTTAAAAACAGTCCTATCGCTGGAACGTTTGACAAATCCGCTTGTTTCCGAATTGCAGAGCAAGATTATTTTAGCCGCAAACAGCAACCTTCGCATACTTTTATGCTGGGTGCGTAGCCACGTTTGCATCCCGGGAATTGAAGTGGCTGATCCTGCAGCAAGTTCTGTTAACGAAAAACAAGTAGACTTGAGTAAAATACCTTATAAAAACTATCACACGTTTTTAAAACGGTGCATTCAATAAAAGGGGCAACTTCAGTTGAATACCAAAAAAGCACAACAAACTACAGGCAGTGAAACTACAGGCAGTGAAACCGCGAATGGGAGAGTGCCCAGCATCCGGAGAGTTTCTACGAAGTGGTCCTGTGCCGGTTACGAATTGGTCATACGAGTCTCACACATGGGCACCTCTTGAGTGGGGAAGATGCTCCAGTGTGTGGACACTGTAACATAACTTTAAGACATCCTTATTGAATACCACACAAATGATCTATACTGTCACAAACACTTCGCGCAACTATACAAAGAACATGTCCCACTGCACTTAGCCTTGCTTCGAGATGATGGACCACTTATTTCACATGATTGCTGATTTAAATTTCTCACTGATGTCGGCCTTATACACCGACTGTAATTTTATTTTCCAGCTTGAACTCATGACCATATATTTTACACTTATACAAATACATGTGCATAGTTTTATCCAGGGTGTAAGATAGACAGGTGGGGCAATGGCCCATAGAAGCCCACCGCAGCGCCGTGACCAGATTGTGTACAGCTCGTGGTACTCGTCTGCTTGCGGGTACCACCGATTTGCGACAGATCGACAGATGGCGCTGCGGCAAGAAGAAAAAAATCGGAATCGGATTTGAATGTAACCCTATGGGAGAGTGCGCAAGATAAACCGAGAGCACGACAGTCCTCCATTGAAGATCCACGAGAAACCATCTCCGTCAGTTTAGCCGGTCGCCACCGGTCGCCCACCCGGAGTGAGAGTTCACGGTGCTCTACATAGATGGCGCCACAGAAAAAAATAAAACCGAGGGGGACACAATCCGGTCGCTCATTTGGCTCTCGTTTCCCCACCTGTCTATCTTACACCCTGGTTTTATCACACCACCAGCAGCTACTATAGCTATTTCTTATCCTCAACCCTCTACTGCAATAGTTCGGGCTCTTGGCGCAATATAGCCTTAGATGCTGATGCACCCTTAACCCCAATGAATCAATCAATCAAGCAATATCGCCTTAACTTTCGACACCGTAGTTCAGGAAGTCGCATTTGCAAATGATAAGTATCTCCTTGCACCAGTTCTGCATTAAGCACCAGGATGGAGGTGCCCACTAGGTGATCGGGGGACGGACTGCCAATACCCTATGCGTAGCTAGTTCATTCCAGCGAGCCTGCATTACAGATGGTTTTCAACTGCTAGATCGGGGTCACGTGGTCTATGGGACATGTTTGCAATTCGAGCATCGAGGAGGTACCGAAACCGTTCATCGTCTGCAAAGGCCTCCGTCTTTCCACCTGCTTTACTTCTTGCCACTCAAAAACGAAGCGCATGCGCACTTGCAACGCTCCCCACAGTTTCAGATGAACCCTCAGTACAAGCCACTGATCTCTATGACAATTGCTGGATCGCGCTTCCCCGCTTGTTCGCTGCAGCGCAAGTGAAGCCACCGGGCTTCACTCGCTTGGGATACGATTTGCCGTTTTTGCTAGCCTTTGCTGCGGTTTTCCAGCGTGCTGACGACACGTTTTCTACTCGTTCGTCGTCATTCGCCGAAGAAGTTTTTTGAAGACTCTGTGTATTGTTGAGACTTGCCGTTGTGAACACGTGGAAAATTTTACGAAAGTGCAGTGTCGCAGGAAAAAGGCACAACGCGTCGAAAGGAAGGGCTGGCGGCGTGTTCAAAGCATCCTTGGCACGCCGAAGTGCCGTGTCTCTGTGCCTTCGCACGCTTGGATACCGACCAAGAACCGACGCCGTGTGTATGTGTTCAGCGAGTGCAATGTGCGTGAAGCTGTTCGTGCCTCTGGATCAGCGTCTTTTCCTCTCGCGGTTTAGGAACGAGCTTAATCCAGCGTCCACTAGCGACGGAAGATGGGGGGAAGGTACGTCTTTTTTTCGTCCTTAGACGATTTACACAATACCGTGCACAACAGCTCCTCATCACTGATCAGTGCTGGCTTATTATCAACCTACTTAATTGCACTTGACGTTTGAGCGCGGCTCGCCTAATTGTAATTGGTCAACAGATTGCACACGACCATATCGGCCGCGCTTCAAAGATTTTCATTCTCGCCGTCTTGTACTTTTGCTTTCGAAAACCCCCCTGGCTCCACAACGTTGCCCTATTCGTGCTCCCACGGAATCTATTAGAGTAGATTTGGGACATAGCCATGGTTAATATAGTACATAAGAACACGTACAGATCTCCCCCTTTTATTGATAGCAACTCACCGGAACAGCTGGACGATCCAGAACTCCGTGGCCGATATATATAAATGATCTAAAGGCATCTATGCGCGACACACGTTCAGAACTTTGGCGCGGCGTCAATTCTTGACCGGTATCCAAGCGTGCGAAAGCACAAAGATGCATCACTCGGCGTGCCAAGGAAGCTTTGATCACGCCGCGACACCGGCGACACGTTTTCGACGAGTTGTACCTTTTGATACGGCTTCACGCACATTGCACTCGCTAAACACATTCACACGGCGTCGGTTCTTGGTCGGTATCCAAGCGCGCGAAGGCACAGAGACACGGCACTTCGGCGTGCCAAGGATGCTTTGAACACGCCGCCAGCCCTTCCTTTCGACGCGTTGTGCCTTTTTCCTGCGACACTGCACTTTCGTAAACTTTTCCACGTGTTCACAACGGCAAGTCTCAACAATACACAGAGTCTTCAAAAAACTTCTTCGGCGAATGACGACGAACGAGTAGAAAACGTGTCGTCAGCACGCTGGAAAACCGCAGCAAAGGCTAGCAAAAACGGCAAATCGTATCCCAAGCGAGTGAGGCCCGGTGGCTTCACTTGCGGGAGCGGCAAGCGCGATCCAGCAATTGTCATTGAGATCAGTGGTACAAGCTAGGCTCTCTAGTCACGGATGGATGGATGGATGAATGGTGGCACTTCTTTTTGAATCGTGTGGTGACATGCGCCACCTAGACAAGTAGAGCTTTGAGTTCAACTTTAAATTTGGACTACGTCAAGTCAATTCAATTTAATCCATCCGTCATTCAAGCGGCTCTAGCGCCCCCTATATCCAAGCACGCGCAGCATACATTCGAAGGGAACCCTGGCAAGCTTGAAATCGCGTGTTTTCCTTGTCTACACCAGCAGAGACACGGAAGAGCGGGAAGAAATGACACGTTTGCAATCAAACCCGGTCTCACATTTTTTGCTCTCGGCTGCACTACAGGCTGGCAAACCATAGTCGAAGCACAGCGTTTCTTTTTTGGGGGTTTGTTATGTTTTGTTCCGTGTTGCGGCAGTTTCTAATGGATGAGTAAAAATAAGTTATACCCACACATACCAGACTACGACGGAGTTTCCGAAACATGCCCGTTGCTGATGAACCGTCGTGTCAGTAAGCGGTGAACCGCCGAGCCGTCCTATGGCGTGTAAAACCCCCTAATGAACATAGCGCGCAGGTCATTACCGTTGTCGTATACTACTTATCATGCAAATGGGGTTCGCCGACGAAAGCGACGAAAACGCAAGGGGAGTCATTGCCCCGTGGCGTGTTTTCTCCTTGCGTGTTAATTTTCTCGGAGGAGACAATAAAATGCAGCAAATTCTGTTTTGCGAGTTTATCGATTTTAATAGGCCAATCGAACGGCACCGTAGAGCCTCCCCCTTTAGCGCAACTAGGTCACAGTTTGCGCTTTAATTATACTCGACTGCGTTTTTTCCGTGTCATTCATCACATTGCGTCACTGTATACGCGCGGTTTAATGTGCAGTACATTTCCCGAAAGTTCCCTGCTGTAGAAGAAAGTTCCGTGAAGGGTTTCCTCGATACTGTCATGATGCGTTGTTCGAAAGTCGACAGCCTCCTTTCTGTCGGTCCCTCCTATGGTGGAGAATCAGAGCAGGTCGACGACCGTCACGGAGATCTAAAGAAACGCAAGGACCGACATCCCCGAGCATCTCATCATCACTCCGCAGCAAATGAAATTGCGTCATTGGCTGATAAGAACTTCAAAAAACCAATCACGAGGCAAAGGGCGGGAACATAACAAGCCACGCCCCGCGTTCCTTAAGTTTTCAATGGCTATACAGTCTGTTAGGAAAAAAATGAATTGGCTCTGCCCCCGAGTTTGCAGACGGAAATGACGTCACTACGCCACCACATTACGAATGCATCACGTTTCTGGCAAAGGAAAAAAAGGATCCGTGCCCGCCCTATTTTCGGAGAACGGGGCCCGTAACTATACAACAAAAGCGCTCTGTCTAATGCCCAATGCGCGTGCGCTCAGTGGTTTGAGCGTTGTCCTTGTAGGCCACATTAGTCATGTGCGAACATGAAGAAAACATGGTTCAAAAATACGTGAGGCCTGTCATCGCTGCTCTGTCATCGTGTCTGCAGACAGTATAACTACGATGCCGCGTCTCCCACTGGTGTGTTTATCGTCCTATGCTGCCCATGCATCAAAAGTGGTGCCGAAGTGGCAACAAATGACGTCACAGACGCCGAAGTGTCATGCTGTTGCATGTCGCAATCATGGCGGTTGGTCATAGAAATGCTAACGAAAAGCTGCAAGATAGCACAAGTGAACGAGAGTGTCGCTGTCGTCACGGCGTCCCAACTTCTGGCTGCCGAGGCATCCGTCGACTGCCACATTGGAGAGCGATATGCAGCAGAACAGGCGTCTGCCACATGCACCACAGTTGTTGGGACGCTGCCAGGATCGCAACCGGTGACAGCATGATACTTCTATGACGTCATCATGCGGAAATCGAAGGACCACCTCTTTTGGACGCGGTAAACACACCAGTCGGAGACGCGTTCCAGGCACCATAGTATAACGCACGAGCAGTGCGACTGTGACTTTAGAAAGCCACGAGGAAAGCGAGAAATTTTGGAAGGTCAATTTAAGTGTTTCCACTGTGGCTTCATCCCGCGAAGTGCCTGTGAGATTACACTACAGAATACTCAGTTGCACTTAGCGAAATAATTTGGACGCCTGTCCCGCGCGGAGTGTGAGGGCGCTTCCAAATACGAGGGACTAACCTAAAGTACACGCTGAATGTGAAGCTGCGTAAAGTCAAGCTGCGTGCCGATTCGGCTAAAATACTACAAAAGTTATAACGAATAAATTCTACAAAACGCATTATGTGAAGAAAGTGTATATATTCGCAATCTATAGCCTCGTGAACAATGAAAAGAAGAAAAAAAAAAACGGGGGGGGGGGGGGGGGGGGCGGGGGCGGGGGAGGGGGGGGGGGCGTTAAGGTAATAACATTTCTCGAAATATGTTCATAGCTCATTGGAAGTAATGGCATATACTTCTCTATCTACTGTATATTCCTAAAAATACATATTTCTTGTGATGTGCCACGTATATACGCAATGCGTTGTTGTCCTTACGTCAATACTGTAGATCTTGGGTTTCGAGGATTGTATTGGCTTGTTTTGTAAACTTCGGTGACGGAAAAATTCAAATCTTTTTTTTGTGTGTGTGTGAGGATCAATACGTATTTATCTTATTTACAAAAAAAAATAATTAAATAGATATGTTAAAAAAAAAAAAAAAAGAGTTGTACCAACCCTTCATTTCGCAAGGCGGCAGGCAATTCTCGTCGTCGCAGAAACGCGTACACGTGTGCTACGTTGCCAAGAGAGCAGACGATTGTTACTCAATTGTCGTGGCACCATATCATGAGTGAACATAAAACGTGTCTATGAAGGAGGCCAGCTGCTGCGTTTCGAACGGCTGCGCTGCACCAATTCACGGCGCCCACACGCTTCAATAGCACAAAGACACAACACTCGTTTGGGTATTTCGCTCCGCGCTACACAAAATGCTTCCTTTTCAAGACTGAATTTAGAGCAAAAAAAGGCACATGAAATTTAAAAAAAAAGGTTCCTTCGAGATGACGTTATCCACCAGAGCAGACTTGAAGGCACGAATGTAACGTGACAAACTAGTCATCTGAGCAATTTCTTAAAACCAAACATGTACGCAACTCGTTACTGACGAGTTTCTACCACCGAGTTACTTTTCCGGTAGCCAGTAATGTATTTAGTTATTTTTTAGAAGAGGAACGAGTAAGGTGCTTGGTTAGTTTTAAGGCCAAGTAACGACTAACGGTATTTCGTTACTTTTGAGGAATACGTGTACAACAACGTTTAAACAGCCTCGTTTTATTCCTAACCCGATTGTGCGTCTATTGCGACAAAGGCAGATGGGCAACCCGGAAAACACCTAAAAAGTATGACAGTATAGCAACGTTTATCGCTGAACACCTGAGCTAGTCACACTCTACAGTTGGGAACGTCCTTCTCCCAGCGATTTCAAAATGGTTCGTGGGTTCAACCTTCTAGAACCGTGTACCTTCTAGAACCTTCTAGAACTGAATGTAAGCCCGGAGGTTGCCAACGCGGGAAAGCACAGAACCCATTGTCAACTTCGAACTTTAGAAGAAGAGAGAACAAAAGAGAGAGGGGAACCCTCCGATTAGCCAGCTCTTCCTGAGGCACAACTCTGCCGTTCATTCGAGCGCGTCAGCAGAACGATTCTTTAGCGTGGACGGGGATGTATTCTCAACGAAGCGGGGAAACCTGATAATCATTTTGACATAAAGATTGAAGGAACACACACAAAACATCAATAAACCATGAAACAAAAGCAGTTGTGTATTTGGTCGTCAAAGTAAAACGAGAAAAAGTAACTCGCTCCTTTTGAGGTAAAGTAACGCGTTCCTTTTGAGAATCGGTAACGAGTAACGTATTTCTAAAGTTACTTTTTGAGCGAGTAAACAAAAAACAATATCTAGTTTGTTTGTTTGTTTGTTTGTTCTTTTTGGTAACGTGTACAGATCTGCTTAAATCTCCCTATTTTTTTTTTATTTTCACAGGCCTGTTTGCACTACAAGCTGCAGTCACACTGGTAAAACATCATATCAAAGACTGTCTGCGAACACTTTATGAGGAATGTTTCTTGTATACGGTGGCTATCCCGTCACATTTGTCATAAAAGTACACTGTGTTCAGAAATGTCCGAAGCATACATATGTATGAAGCAAACAGGCTTATCGATCATGATGTAGAAAACCCGATACTGTGGTAAAAGCAGGGAAACGGTGTCGAAGAAGAAAGACAGGGGAAAAGAACGTTCTTTTCCCCTGTCTTTCATTTTCGACACCGTTTCCCAGCTTTTACCACAGTCTCGGGTTTTCTACATCATGATCAACATCCACCAGCTCGCCTGCGCACTCACTGGTTTTTCATTGAGGCTTATCGACCCTGCTCGAGGCGTGGCCGCAGATAAATTTGTCATCCTGACTGCGGAGAAACTCCCTGTCTTTTGTAGGATATGTACGAGCAGTGTGATCAGCCATGAAAACAAGTCTGACGCACACAACGCTGACTTGAACTATATATATGTACCACGATTGAAGGCATCCGCAACAAAACAAGTTCTATACAGAGCGCGTTTTGTTTGAGTGATGAACGAAACAATGCCAACAGATTCCATAGAGGAAACTAGGACGAGGACTCGTAGCATTTTGCTCGAAACGGAAAGTGGAACGAACAATAGAGGCACTCTCTTTTTTTTTTTTTTAAATTGAGATATCTATACATTTATATTTTTTATACCTAAATGCGCAAAACCATTCCTTTTCCTGTTTCTTTTTTTTTTTTAAGCGTGTATAAGCTCAGTTGTCTTGAAAACTAAACTGCTCTTTTTTAACCTTACTGGGTTATACATAAGCCCGAGAGCGTAAGCTTGAGGTAGTTGGTGTCCACGGGAATGGTTTTCGAACAGCGTTGATCATCGACGAAAGTAACGTAAACGTAACTCGAGTAAGTCGTTGCCCCGTCGCGTGTTTTCTTCTCGCGTGTAATTCCGTCGAAGGAGACAATGAAATGCAGCTAATTCTGCTTGGGAGATAGATCGATTTTGACTGGCCAATGGAACGGCACCGTATAGCCATGCACGTAGCGCATTAGGGTCACAACTCGGGCTTTTATTCGTCTCGATTGTATTTCGTCGCGTTAGTGATGACGCGGCGTGACTATATATCACTCTAAAAAACGTCTGTGCGTCTATTTTCGCGCACAATACTCGGAGAGCCAATCACCGCAACTTACGGAGGCAGCTCAGCGAATGACAATGCCGAAACATATGTTTAGACCAAAAAACGCTGTCTGCGTTTTGACATTAAGAAATGCAGAACGTCACGCCTGCATTGCTTAATGTCACAACTCAGACTGCGTTTTTTGGTCTAAACATATGTTTCGGCATTGTCATTCGCTGAGCTGCCTCCGTAAGTTGCGGTCATTGGCTCTCCGGGTGTTGTGCGGGAAAGCAGACGCACGGGCTTTTTTTAGAGTGTACGCCCAGTTTCATGGGCAGTTCCTCTTATGTCCCTGCTGAAGACGAAAGTACAGTTAAGGGTTTCCTCGGCACTGTCGTGATGCATTGTTCCAAAGTTGACAGCCTTCTGTCGGTCCCTCCCTTAGTGGAAGCCGGGCGGATATCGACGACGACGGTGGCGGAGAGGAAAATAACCGTATAGGGCGTGGCGAGTCTCCGAGACTCATTATTTCTCCGGAACCAATGAGATTACACGATTTGCTGATAAGAACCCCAAAAAACAACAATCACGAAGCAAGAGGCGTGAACTTAACGAGCCACACAACGCGTTCATTAAGTTGTCAGTGGCTATGCGGAGCGCAAGTTCGTCTGCTTCTTATGCAGGGATCGTGGTGACGTCAGAACAACACCGAGCTCTGATTGGCCCTGGTTGAAGGATAGTGGGTAGACCTCAAAGCAACCCGCCACCTCCGTATAGACCTTTTCCACAAGGGCGCCGCCATCTTGAATTGTCGTCACTTCCAGTATGGGCGAAAACATTACTTTGCCGTCACCACGCCAATGGAAGACATTTAGGATATAAGCCTAACCGTTACACATTCTCGTTTTAGCTCCCCTCTATTTTTTTACTAGTTACAGGTTGAAACGTTTTACTATTTTGTCGTCGCCCATACTGGAAGTGACGACAATTCAAGATGGCGGCGCCCCTGTGGAAAATGTCTATAGGCCGGCGCTTTGCCTCGCGGATTCACCGAGGCCGATCGGCTCGTCTGGTACGAGCAAACGCGGACTTGTTTGTAAATAACGTGTTGGTACGTAACTTTACGCGCGATGAATGCAGGGCGCTCTCACGCGGGAAGCTGCGGTAAATTCCCCTGGGAAAGAGGTCGAACCGTCGCGCTCCTATAGCGGTTCACTCCAGCTGTGGGCACATCGAGGTAAATTACTCGCTCGCTCCTGAAACAAAGCCAAGAGCGACAAGCGTCCGGAATAAGCCTAGGCTGCAGCTACCTTGCTCATACGTCCCGGAAAATACAGTCTGCAGGCAGCTTAACGTACGAGCAGTCTGGCTTTAGGAAACATAGGCACCTGACACAAAGAGAGAGAGAGAGAAATTTTAAAATTAGACTTCCAAGGTTTCACTGCGACTTCGTCATGGGGTTGCTTTTAAAATTACTCAACAATATAGTCGGAAGTTACACATAACGATGTAGTTTGGGCGCCTGTCCCGCACGGTGGTTTGCGTGCTTTAAAATGGGGGTTACCATATTATATAAACGGTGAATTGCATAATTACATATATTACATAAATGGTAAACGCTGAATGTGAAACTAGTACATCAAGTCGAGCTGCCGGTTAATTCAGATGAAAAAGAAAAAAAGAAGAAAAATACAAACGTTATAACTAGTATTCCGTATTTTCGGAGTTTATTTCTCGTGAAATTCAGAGGGTGTCTTTCGGAGTCTTATTTTTCGCTGGAAATTCGGGGTTTATAGGAGTTTATTTTTGTTAGATTCCTAATTTTGTTTAATAATCTGGGTTTATTTTACTGTATTCTTACATTTTAAAAATTCAAAAACAAATGAATGAAGTCCGAGTACCATAACCCCTTGTCCCGAATGAACCTCGGCGTGTTAAAGGCCACCCTTTCGTAAGATAGTATCTAGGTCTCAAAGCAGAGTTAAGTGGCATCTCCTCGGATTCACTGACCCTGTGCTCTTATAAAGTTTATTTGTAACACATCGTATTTTTCTTTTTCTTCTTCTTTTTTTTTTTTTTTTTTGTCGCTGTGACTTTAAAATTTGGAGTTTTTTGGATATAAGAATTGGCACAAAATTGACCGACCAGCGTTTTTCTGATTTTTCTAGGACTTATTTGAAAATACGGAATTCTAGTTAACACATAAATTACGCAAATAAAATAGTATGTAAAGAAACAGTATATCTTCGTATAGCTTTCATACATATGAAAAAAGAATGTGTAAAGTTGAACGAATTTCTTGAATGTGTTCAAAGCACACTGGAAATGATGGCATACTTGTAAGCTTCAGCAAAATTATAATAAGGGTGCAGGCGAGCTGGTGAATATCAACCATGTTGAATTAACCTGAGACGGGTAAAAACGAAAAATAAAGACGTAGAAGGGACAGAAAATAGACAGGACAACGTCTCAAATTGAGACGTTGGTTTGTCTGTTTCCTTTCCCTTCTACGTTTAGAGGTTTCCTTTCTATGGCCAGTTTCAAGCTAGTTAAACATGGCTTTGAAGGTTCAGTGACGGGAAAATTCAGATTTATTTTTTATATGAACATAATGCGCATTTATATCCCTTTCTTGTTTAAAAAACAAATATATATATATATATATATAGAGAGAGAGAGAGAGAGAGAGAGAGAGTTAGATGTATCAACCGTACACATGAGGTACATATGTTGCCAAGAGAGCAGAGGATTGTTCCTCAATCGTCGTGGCACAGGATCATGCGTCAACCTAACACACGTGTCTCTCAAAACGGACAGCTGGCTGCTGCGCGCTATGGACTGCTGCGCTGTACCGATTCACGGCGCCCACATACGCTTCAATAGCACGAAGAGACTACACTCAGCTGAATAGTTCGCTATACGCGCTACACAAACCTGCTTTGTTTTTCTTTTTTTTTAAGACTAAAATTAAAAAAATAAGAGAAGGAAACATGGAGGCAAAACAATACTTCCTTAGAAACGGCGTAATCGACCACGGCTGATGTCAAAGAACGAATGTATAACGTGATGTAGTCCTCCGACCAATTGCTTGCAACTCACTAATTATCTCTTTTTTTTTTTAATATGCACAGGCCTGTATACACTAAAACCTCAATCACACTTGTACTGCCATCATACAAAAGACAGTCTGCAGAGACGTGTTTCCTCTTTGTATGGCGGTCCTGTAACATATTGCCCATACAAAAACTGTGTGCAGAGACGTTCGAAGCATACGTTATGATACAGGGTTCCGTGTTTTCGGATAAATCCGAAAAACTGCGAAAAAACTCCCAAAAACACCCGCCGGTAAAATTTTGGCCGATTCGGATTTATACGATAGACTCCGAATTTCGATATGCCAGTCCCCCCTCCCCCCCTCCACCCCCCCCCCCCTCCCGCCCCCAACACACACAGACAGGTATTTTACAATTAACGGTTTGATCAGCGCGTAGAGTCAATGGTACTGGGAAGATGCCACCACACTTCTGTTTCAAATTTCGGTCAGGACAACCGGTCATTGTACTTTCGGGTCATGACAAAAGTCACTGTTCATGTTTACAGTTTGAGTCATACTATTTGTGCTTTAGAGGAAGGAGAGGTTGTGTTTTTGTAAGAGTGGAAAGCTATGGACAATAGAGATTGTGTAAAGTGGGGAAGAGGGACAGTTGAAGTTTCTCTATTATATCCTTAACCACTAATAGTATGGAATGAATACAAGTTTCCCAGCGACTACCTCCAGGAGTTTATTGATTTTAAGGTATCAACATTTATCGAAGCAACACTTGTGTGCAACTTTTGTCGTAAGACAAATTAGTATTGCTAGTAGTAATAGCGCCATTGCTAAACACATCTGAAGAAAATATTAGATGATACAATCGCGTTTTTTTTAGCATACGTTTACACCCGGATATTATTTATTTATCCTTAATAAGAAACACTGCTAAATTAAACTCCGAATTTCGGAGAATGGAGAATCAAGCAAAAATAAACTCCGATAAACTCTGAATTTTCGGCATATACTTCTGCATCCTGTCTGCCGGGAGCACCGTGTGTATGTTTCGAGTGAGCAGTGTGATCAGCGATGGAAACCCGCGACAAAACACCTTCTATATAGAGGGCGTTTTGTTCGAGTGATGAACAAACAATGGCGCAGTTTGCATTGAGGAAACCAGGACGAGGACTCGTACTATAACATTTTGCACAAAACGGGAAGTGAAACGAACAATGGAGGCACTTTTTTTTAAATTAAGCTACGAACCTAAATGTGCGAAGTTGAATACTATGCTTAAATGTACGAAGCTATTTTCTTTTCTTTCTTTTTTCATTTTAAGCGCGCGTATTCGCTTAGAGTTAAGATAATTGTGCGTATGTCGAAATTAACTTTAAAACACAACTCCGCTTTTATTTTTAGCCTTACTAAATCACCTCGGCTGCGCAAGTGAGTTATACGGCAAGGCGGACATTATGTTCAAGGGAGAATGCAACTAATAGATGACTAATTAGCGAAAATGCACTAAATATATATATTTTAATTAGACGTTTTAGGGAAAGTGTTTATATTTAAAAAATAGAGGCAATTAATGTTAAAGGCCAGCGTAGATAAAAAAAAAAAAAAAACTTGAAACTAGCAGGCAGTTTGACTTATCCATTGTCAAATTTTGTACTGGAAATCTGTCGATACCGAACCAAACGCGTGATGCCCGCCGATAGGAGAACCCTCGTTTGACGCCGGAGAGTCACTTGTTAATGACGCAATTCGAGTCACTATTTTGGATCACAGCGCGCCAGAGCTGATTGCAGTCGGTGCTTCATGGATAGTGAACTAAAGCGAGAAGCTACCTTATCGGCCGCGGCAAGTTGTTTTGCTTTGCTGCGCGATATCAGTCAAAAACGTTTTATTCATGGCTGCGAGTCGAGTTAAAGAAGTAACCAGAACATAAGCTACTAAACAAAAAGCGAATGCTTCGACGTACTGTGACGCAAAAGTAAGATTCGCAAATTTTTAACTTAGATACTAAATCACACTTTTTTTTTTCTCATTATTTCGTATACACCGTGCACATTTCTTTTCCTTGCAGTTTGGATACGGTTTGACTTGCACATATAACACCTTTGGTTGGAATATTTCTTTAGTATTCATGTATTTATTTTGGTACATACTATGTCCATAGTACTGTTCGCGTGTCATACGCAAAAATTAACTTTCAGTGTCAACATCGCTTTAAAGCATATCTTGCTCATTAATCAGAGAAAGCACCCTCTCTACTGATGCACCCTTTCGTTTAGCTGCGTTTTTTTTTTTTTTTTTTTTTTATCTATTTTGCAGAGATATTTGATGTAACGGACACTTGTGAGTCAGGGTCGAAGCATCGCCCAGATCTATATTGTTCACCTAATAACTACCAAATCACCACAGCCTAAATAGAAAAAAAAAACATATATATACTAAGGGCACAGGCGAGCTGGTAAATATTAACCATATGCTGAATTAACCTGAGACTGGGGCAGAGGAGGATCAAAACGTAGGTCTATTTTCTGCCCCTTCTACGTTTTCATTTTACTCTTCTGCCTTGCAGTCTCAGGTTATATTAACCTAGTTAACAAACTGAACATATTTTTCTAGAGAAGTTGGTCTATATTATCGTTTTCTCCATAAGATAAGTCGACCATAAAAAGGCTTACTCCCCCCCCCCCCCCCCCTTTTAAATATGCTCCTGCGAGGAATGTATCTCCTCAGTTGGTGTTTCGCTTCTACAGAAAAAGTCAATCAAAAAGCGACCAGCATAGAGCACCCTGGTCGTTTAGACCGCAAGAAAGAAACTAGAGCCACTGCGCTCGTTGTCATGTCAGGGAAACAAGAAGGTTTGCGCATTATTAATGCGCAGCGCGAAGCAGTTCTTACAAGCTTCGATTGTCTAAGAAAGAAACTATGCTTTTGGCGTTTGAAATGTGGGCTTCTTGATACAATGACATAAAGCTGATCAAAGACGCACTCACACTGAACTTAATTCGACACAGGGAGGAGGGGATTAGTAACGCTCCGTATAGAGTCGGTGAATACGAGTATGTATTGGCAAATCATGGTTTAAAAAATTCGATATCTTGAGCTTTAGATATCGTATTAGAAAGCTCGGGTGATATTATTTTACTCTGGCACGGACTGAAGTTTTCATGCATCCGGTGGACAAACAGTGCGGTTTTTTTGTTTGTTTTCTTTTTCTATTTTAGATAAATCGTCAGATGAGTGACAATTCATGAGTTTAAGCAACAAGATGGCTCAAGTGCGGTTTCTTTAAAGCGAAACAAATTTTTAGTTCTACAAGGAAGAAAAAAAATATCAGGAAAAGAAAACAAGGGGAACAAAAGGGGGCCACGTTATCGATCTGTGCCATCGCAGACACCGAAGCGGGAAAGATGAGTGTTCGTCGTTTCCTGCAAATTACACGAGTGCACGCAGGCTACGGCAGTGCATATGTGCTGCGTATACATCGCAGAGGACTCCGGCGATCGACAAGATCGATCACCTGATGCAGTTCTGGCAGAAAAGCAGTGCGCTATTTCTAGACCAGCCCAAATGTTCCGAGTGTTTTCCTTTTTTTTTTATAATATTTTTTTATTGTTATCCACCGTATAATCAGTACTAATAGCATTTTACGATCTATAGTAGACACCAGTCTTGTACGAATGGAACGAGCATGCATTGTTTAAGCGAACTTCAGTACACAACAGACGACTAACACTCTGTCCAATGTACGTGCGCAAAGTGAAAGAGTTCCCCCTGCCCCGTCCCATTTTTGTGGTTTGCTTTTTAGTTTATTTATTTCTTGTTTTGCTTAGAAAATAAAGCTTCGTGTTGTTCCATTTAAATAAGAAGTAAGTAGAAAGTTAAAAATGTATCTCGTATTTCATCTAAATTTGTCCGCGTTATCGGTTCGAACTCCCCTTGCATTCGGTGCATGAGAGGTGTAAGGCGGATCGGTGGCCGAATGTGTTGCTCCGCATTCGCACTGGTTGTTGAACCGCGCTCGCAAAGCGGTTACGATCTTGGTTTGTTTAAAGATCCCATACAAATTCACGCGCGTCTGAGGATGGGAAAATGAGCGAAATGCCATTGTTATCGCACCGCAGCTCTGAGCGCGCGGAGCCAAAGCTCGCGCTGCAGAATCGAGGCATCCATGGGTCCAACCCACGATGTATTTCTTCCACCGTGGTCCAACCCCCCCCCCCCCCCCCCCCCCTGTCCGTTTCGATCTGGATGAGCGTCGTACCGGCGCGCGGTCGTGTACCAGAACTGCGAGCACGTGCACGTCAAAGACCCCAGGCTGGCAGTGCTACTGCGCTGGCTAAATTTGTCATCTACACCTGAGACGCCAGGCGCCCACTGAGACTGACTAACTTCCAGCTGTTTAAGCATACACGCAGGACAATTAGTATTATTATTATATTGGAGATGCGCTAAAAATGTCCTTACTTCGTGCTTTTATAAAACATCTTTGATGTACACGCCTTTCGAACTTTTTTTTTAAAATATACACAAATAAATGCACGCTAAAAAAAATTAACAAAAATACAACTCGGCGGTTTCATTTGGATTCAGGCAGTCGTATTTTTATTTTGCGAGGTGCAGTCGTATTTTCTTATTTTGCCTCAAATTTTTATATATCGTGGCGCATGTTCCAAAAAGAACAATCTTTATTTTTTTTATTTTTGAAGTCCTTACTTGTTTAGTTTCTGAGAAAACAAATCTCAAAGAAGCGGCAAAAGAACGACGAGGTTTTGACGGTTGTCGTGTACGGTTTTTGAATCATTCTCAATCTCAAAGTATTAAAAAAACGAGTGTCTGTATTTCTTTATTGTTATATATATACAAATGGCTAAAACGACATTATAACTATTACTTATTATTCGTCGCTCCAATCTTTGTAAAAATCCCCAAACATGACTCCGCGAACAACTGTGACCTAAATTGCAGATTTTGTTTTGAGTCGACTATGTTTAGTATTACTTTTAAAATAATACCACGTGTAGAACCTTTTATTTCCTTCCAAATTAAACAAATTTTGTGCCTTTGTCATGTACGAGTAGTGAGAAATAAATTATGAAACAGAGAAGGTTTTCACTTTTCGTGCAATTTCACACGCTGAAAAAAAAAACATTTTTTATATTTCTTTTTTTTTTCGCGTCGCGTTCTCTTTACAACTTTTTTTTCAAACATAATACATTCCGTTAGGGGTGTATGCACTGGTTTTGAAAATGCCGATGGTGGGTTGTGACGATTGTCGTGAGTAGCGTTTTTGAACCACTCTCAATCTCAAAGTATTCAAAGGAGAGCTTCTATATGTTTTTATTGTAATATATATGCAAGTCGATAAAACTACATCCCAACTACTACTTATTATTCGTCGATCCAATATTTCTAAAAACCCCAAACATGCCTCCGCGAACTGTGGCCTAACCTGCGGATTTGTTTTTAGTCGACTATGTTTAGTATTGTTTTTGAAATAATACCACGTGTAGAACCTTTCATTGCCTTCCAAATTAAGCAAAGTTTGCGCCTTTATCATGTACGAGTATTGAGAAATATTTTATGAGACAAAAACGGTTTTCACTTTTCGTTCAATTTCAACACGCTGCTTAAAAAAAAATTGCGGTGCGTTTTTTTTTTTATTTTTTAGCCCAGAATGCATTTCGTTAGAGGTATATGCACTAGTTTTGACTTTTAAGCCTCTAAATATGCTAATAAAGAGCAAATGCTGATGGTGGGTTTATTTTTTATTATAATAATCTAATAGACGTTTAATAAATAATTATATAAAAGACATTGATGTCTTTAGGCGTATATTAACAAGTTTGCAATTCCATATGTCTAAATACTATAAAATCGCAACTGTCGAATGCGGGTTTTCAGACAATTTCGGCCGGTGCCATGACTGGAGAGGCCTCAAGCCTAAACCCTATGCGCTACATAATCTATACTACGTTAGAAATATCAAGGTATAATATTGTAAAACATCAGTTTTAAATACACTTCCTATTGGAAACCTAGATTTTTAAATGCGAAATTTTATATTTTTAATGCGAAATTCATGTTGATAAGAGAATCATTTTTTAGCATATTTAGAGGCTTAAAACTCAGAACCAGTGCATGTACCTCTAATAGAATTTATTCTAGGTAAAAAAAATGTAAGCAAAACGCCACGCAAAAAAGAAAAATAGAAATTAATTGTTTTTATACAGCGTGTTGAAATTGAACGAAAAGTGAAAACCCTCTCTATTTCATAATTTATTTCTTAGTACTCGTACATGATAAAGGCACACACTTTTCTTAATTTGGAAGGCAACGAAAGGTTCTAGACGTGGCATTATTTTAAAAGCGATACTAAACATAGTTGACTAAAAAGTTTAGGTCACAGTTGTTCGCGGAGGCATGCTTGGGGGTTTTACAAAGATTGGACCGACGAATAAGAAATATCAGTTGGAATGTCGTTTTAAAGACTTGCATATATATAGCAATAAAAATATAGAAGCTCTTTTTTTTTAATACTTTGAGATTGAGAGTGTTTCAAAAAGCCACACACAACAATCGTCAAAACCCACCATCGGACTTTGCTCTTTTTTAGCATATTTAGAGGCTTAAAACTCAAAACCAGTGCATGTACCTCTAATGGAATGTATTCCGGGTAAAAAAGGGTATGAAAAAAACGCAACGTAAGAAAATAAAAAAAAAAATAAAAAAATTTAACAGCGTGCTGAAATTGAACAAAAAGTGAAAACCTTTTCTGTTTCATAATTTATTTCTCAGTACTCGTACATGATAAAGGCGCGAACTTTGCTTAATTTGGAAGGCAATGAAAGGTTCTGCACGTGGTACTATTTTAAAAGCAATACTAAACCTAGTCCATTAATAAAAAAAAAAAATTCGCAATTTAGGTCACAGATGTTCGCGGAGGCATGTTTGCGGATTTTTACGAAGATTGGAGCGATGAACAATAAATCGTAGTTATAATGTCGTTTTACCTACTTTCATATATATCACACTAAAAAAATATAGACGCTCTCTTTTGAATACTTTGAGATTCAGAGTGATTCAAAAAACGCCACATACGACAATCGTCAGAACCTCGTCGTTCTTTCCCGCTTCTTTGAGATATTTTTTTCTCACAAACTAAACATGTCAGGGCATTAAAATAAAAATGATCGTTCTTCTCGGAACATGCGCCACAAAATATAAAAATTTGAAACAAAATACACAATGCGCTTGCACCTTGTAGCCTGAATCCAAATGAAACCACCCAACTTTTTTGAGAAACCGATGGAGAGAACAAAGCAAAAAATCACTCGTGGATTTTTACTTGATAAGTATCGTCCAGAATACTTCTCATTCATATCACAACCACGAAGCAGGACTTTGGAGATCACTACGGTGTATTGAGAGTCCCTGCATTACAGTGTGCTACGCGGTGTGACTGGTTCGACAAATCGGTTTCGGCAACTTTAGCAGACAGAGCACTGTAGAGGAAGCGACATCATCTTTAGCGTTCGCTCTGCTAAAGTGGACAGAGGTGGGAGGAGCTTGCTTTGAACTCTTAACCTGCAGCAGACAACAGGTCCGTACAAAGCATCATGCGATCGCAGTGGTCGAAGGCTTTTCGATCAATGTTTTTCATTTTTATTGGTCAGAATATAGAAAAGCCACTAATGGGGTCACCCGATGTCATACTCTTCCGGGCCCGAGCGACAGTTGTAAGTCGATGAAAACAATCACCGCGAGGAAGGGAGGGGGCATAAACGAGAACGCGACATCAAATTCACTCTTCGCGTTCTAGCAGACCGCTGCGTATAATTAAACATACGCCTAATGTTGGGACAGATCATTAATCAGGGGTTAATGAGGTGGATGAACTCATGCATAGTTGGTCGGCCGGGCCCGTGTATGGGTCCCTATAAACTTGTTTTGTTTTTGTTTTTCTTTCGTTATTATTTTCTCCTTCTCAATGAGGGACAGCCGACGGTAGAGCGTTTCTTCCTGTATCTAAATAAAATAAGCTCGCTCAGAATTGGTGACTGTTGTGTCTGCTCAGTTGAGGAAATGATATGTGACAACGGGGCGAATACCCTTATGATGAGCAAAAGCCGAGAAATATTGCTTGAGACTAACTATAGTTGGAGACAAATAGGGCTGAGCAATTGATCGATTAAACGACCGATTAACCAAATAATGCTTTAATCGCGATCATTTTTAACCTGCTAATCGGTGAAAATTTGACGAATAAAAACGAAAGTAAAAATTCGATGCTCTCACTGGGCAGACGTGGATGAGTACTCTTGTATGAAGGGCAAACTTTAGGTGAAATCTTAGCCTGAAGTAAATTGTATGGACGGGTTTTGTAACTCCAGACAATCGCAGGAAGTTACATATCTGTCCCCGTCACTTCAGCGCCGTTCGAGTGTCCGTTTCGCGCCGCATATAGTATTGTGAACAATCAAGAGATGTCGCTCCTGCCGGATAATATCAACCAACCTCTTTGCCTCATGCCGCTGAAGTGATAATCTGTAAGTGCGTGTGTCTTTGTACTGTTCTCAACTGCACGTTGAGGTTGATACGAAATCAAAAAAATTGTATATTGCGTTGTTCGTCACATATTTGGCAGACATCTTTTTTTTTTTTTGCCTTCTTTTTTTATTTTTTAAATATATTATGTAGATACATGAACGAGACCAATTAACCCTTTGATGCCCAGAACTTCACTTAAAGTATTGGAAACCTAGAAATCTGAATGTCGTTTTTAAACAAACAAAATAACAGAAATTTGGTCAAGAAAAAAGTCACCTTTTTTTAACTATGTTTTTTAAACATTGATTGTGAGCTACATTTGCAGCATTACTTTATGCTCAATGACTGAAAGCAGTCACGACCTGGGAGAAGGCAAACGTGCACTTCGCATTTCGTACAGTAGAGACACTTGTGACTATATTTGTAATATTTTCGCCAGTCTTTCTTCTCGCAGCTTTGAGGCCAGTGGTGAACGCCATCATACCTCACACCCCTGTCAGCTTTGACTTTAAGGGACAAGTGATATGTTTCAAAGATGCAATTCGATTCTTCCCTGCTAAGCGCAGGTATCCTTACCCTCGCGACAGAGGGCGCAAAATTTATTGAGGCGGACATGGCGTACGGGATAAACTAAATCACTGGAGTTGAACGACGACAACGATCGGAACAGGAAGCACTGATTTCTCGCTCCTCCTGTAAGCTTGAATTGTTTTACGCTATTCCGATGGTTTTGGCTACCGCGAACAATTACTTAGTCTCTGGACCCTGCAGGGGTACCCTGTCGTCTCAAAAGCGACAACTAGCGACCGAGTCGCCACGCCCCAATGACGCGGTTCTTGAAACCTTGACCCCGGGCACTAATTTGGATGCCTTGGCAACCACAAGCCAAGTTCCAGGCATGGAACTACATTTAATATTACAAGACCAGCCAACGGTGAATAAAGATTCCAATAATGATATCCTATTGAAGACACGATGCTTGCAGCTCCCTCAAAAAAATATGGATGCAAGAACGTCAACCTGCTCAGTTAATGAGGAAAACAATGACATTTAGGATGAGGCTGATTTCACCCAAGTAACCCTGCGAAAAAACAACTTAGCTGGAAACCCTTTGATCATCAAGCCAAATCAAACACGTGGCTTCTATTTGGAAAATCAATCCAAACAAGACTGCAAAAGAAATTGTAGCAGTATCACAAGAGAAGGTACTCGCCCCACGCATAAGAAAGGATGGCACGATCCCCGTCAATGCGGCATCACTAAACGCGACAGACTACTTGCAATGAAGTCCGTCGTCGGAATAGACGTGTCGGTGATCGTCTCCGAGTCATACAGCCGTAGCGTTGGCAAGATCAACAATATCCCAGTCCAATATTCAGACTTTGAACTACTCCACTACTTAAAAGATGATGGTGTCATCGCGGCCCAGCGGCAGATTTCATACTTAAGGAAAGAAGACGGCTCCATGGAGCCTACGGAAAGTGTCCTGCTTCAGTTCCCGCAGGGCCAGCCGATGCCCTACCGGGTTTTCTTGGGATTCACAAGCCACCCGGTGATGGAATACTTCGGCATCCCGACACAGTGTTTCCGCTGCCAACGGCACGGACACAATGCAAGACATTGTCGGGGCCACCAGAGGTGCAAGGTGTGTGCAGGGCCGCAGAGCTATAAGGAGTGCACGAATAAAACCGACCGAAAATGTGCCAATTGTGGAGAAAAACGCTGTGCTTCGTATTCAGGCTGTCCTCATAAAAAACATAAAAAAAACAGCCGCTGCAGCCAAAAAACACAAGATCCTGAACGGACCGATAAAAAAGTGAAAGCCGTTTACAATTCCCTGTAACGCCGGATTGGAGCGCAGCTCTTGAGGAGGAGGAGTGAAGGGTACTAGGGGAGGGTAGACCCCTCCTCCTCCCCTCATTCTTTAATATGCTCCGGGGGGGCGGTCACGTGACCTTGGGGGGGTGTCACGTGACTCCGGGGAGGGGGGTCACGTGACCTCGGGGGTCACGTGACCTCAGAGGGGTCACGTGACCTCAGAGGGGTCACGTGACCTGGGGGTCACGTGGGGTTCACCTTGGGGTCACGTGACCTTGAGGACCTTGGGAGGGGTCACGTGACCTGGGGGGTCACGTGACCTTGGGGAGGAGACCACGTGACCTCGGGGGTCACGTGACCTCAGAGGGGTCACGTGACTTGGGGGTCACGTGACCTTCAAAGGGTCACGTGGGGTCTTGGGGTCACGTGACCTTGAGATGACCTTGGGAGGGGTCACGTGACCTCGAGGGGTCACGTGACCTTGGGAGTCACGTGGGGTCACGTGACCTTGAGATGACCTTGGGAGGGGTCACGTGACCTGGAGGGGTCACGTGACCTTGGGGGTCACGTGACCTTGGGATGACCTTGGCTACGCCGACGGCGACGGCGACGGCGACGGCGACGGCGACGCCGCTCAAGCCGGGAACGGGCCCCTAAGAGCTGCGCTCTAAAAACAATCCCTCCCCATAATCAAACCTGATAATTATACGCCCACCACCTGTCCCTTTGCCTCCTCCTCGTCCACCTCCACTTCCTCCTCGACCTCCTCGATCAACACAACAAGTCCAGATGTCGCAACAACCTCCCGGGTCATCGCACCCGGACGAACTAAAGCGTCACCAACAACACGGCCATATATCACACCAACGCGCGTCTACTTTTGGTCAGGCTGCTAAAGGAGGCAGGCCAGTAGCGATCACACCAGTAGCAGCTCCCTGCACTCTAAAAAAAGACATTCATCGACATGGACACTTTCCGCAATACTCGGAGACCCGAAGATCGAGTGATGTCGAACATTTACTGGTACCCATGTTTTTTACGGCTCTCCGGGCTATACTTGCTGCAGTACCATCAGCCAACAACCTGCGGGAAGTAACACCGGTATTTACCCTAGAAAGGTTAGTTGTGTTGTAACGCGCAACAATGAATGAAGATTATTCCAGTGCCTGACATATACAATCATACAGGAATATTTCAGTGGAATACGAATGAATTACGGTAAAAGTAAGGCGATTTTCGTCAGTTTGTTGCACAATATAATATATCAATACTTGCATTATCAGAAGCACGAGTAAATGATAATTTTCGTCTTTCAAATTATGTGCTATACAAGTCATCTCGCCAACAAGGCCAAGGCCGAGCGTTATTGGCGGTACGGAGCGATATATCTGTGCTTGTGTTTTCGTCATCTACAGAAGTTCCAGAATTTGTTGCTTGGAAGATACAATGTAGTGAGAGGATGTTGTCTCTAGTGAGTGTCTATATTGAACCTCGGACTTCGCTAACCCATTCGGAATTCTCTTCAATTTTCAGCCACATTTCTACACCAAACATAATATGTGGAGACTTTAAGGGTCACCACATTATGTAGGGGAGTGATCACTGTGATCAACGTGGAAATCTCATTGGAAAATATATGGACGAGAGCATTTGTGTCCTCAACGACGGGGCGCCAACGTTCGTCCGGGGCCATACCTATTGCAGCTTTTTGGATATGACACTATGTTCTCCAGATATTTCACCTCAAGCGACATGGATGACTGACAGAAAAACCCGAGGCAGTGACCACTTCCTAATTCTCATTCAACATCCAATTCTCAATGTTCGTGTACAATATTATCGAGTTCGGATAACGAATTGGAGAATGTTCAGGCACTTCAACACTCTGCACCTTCCCAATGTAAAGGAACCCGAAGAATTTGCAATCTCTGTTTTAAACAATTGTGAACGAGCAACGCTCTCGTGAGCGTACCTAGTGGACACGTCGGCGTCAATGGCGAATAGGAATAATTACGGGCAATAAGGCGTAGAGCAGAACTTCGTTATCGAAGATCTGGTCGTGTTGAGGACAACAATGAGGCCCAACACATTCACAAATTAATACGATGAAAGCTACATATTCTCCCATTCACCGATGAAAGCAGTTCAGCAGTACTCTAACTCCATTCACTCCGATACCGAGGGCATGGAAGATAATTTGCTCTCTTCGTACAAAAAAAAAAAAAAAAAAAAAAAAAAAAAGACCTTTTCGGGCTTTAGCTTTCCTTCGAGGTACATCGGAGGGAGTAATTGCGAATGAATATTGTGCTTCGCAAACGCAACAAAGTGATATGGTGTCCTCTTTAGAATACCGTTCGTCTCACGAGAATGAATACACGGGGTCTCGCGCATTCAAGAAAGAGCTGCAATCAGTGCAAACAGACCTAGACTATGAATTCAACACCCGTGAAATGGAGTGCACGCTACAAAATATTCAAAAATCAACAGATAAAGTCAGTTATGACGCTCTTTCAAATCTTGGCCCTGCTGCTACTACCGCACTTGAAATATAGAGGATACCTGAATCATAAAAGCTGGCTAAGGTAGTTACACTACTAAAGCCTTCACAATCACCGTTTAATTTAGATTCATTCCGTCCTGTCAGCTTAACAAGTTGGTAAACTACTTGAGAAGATGATACAGTGGCGGCTAGAAACAAGTGCGTTCCCCGAAGACATGACAGGATTTCGCCCTCGAAGCTGCACAATGGATGGCATTTTAGATCTCACCACATGCGTTGAACACGAAAGCAACAATGGAAACATTACAGCTGCACTCTTCCTAGATATTCGTCGAGCATTCGATACTGTTAGCCATGCTCACGTTCTTGAAGGACTCGTACGGCTATGTGTACGTGGACGGATGCTTCGGTGGATAAAAGAATTTCTTTATTATAAGAACATAATAGTAAACCGAACGATGGAAACAGTACGAGACATGAAATACACCATGGAGTACCCCAAGGCAGCGCGCTGAGCCCTACTGTTTTCAATGCAGTAATGGCACAGCTACCGCAGCAACTTGAATCACCGTTAAAAATATCCATCTATGCGGATGACATATGTATATGGATCTCTGGTTCATCTCGAGATATCTTAAAGAATAAGTTTCAAACGGGTTAGACACCACTTTTAGGTTTCTAAAAAAACGAGGGATGGAGTTCTCGGCTGCGAAATCAGCGTTTCTGCCATTTACAATAAAGAAACTCCCTGGGCTTGAGCTAGATCTCAACGGAGCATCAATTCAAAAGGTTAAATCCCAGAAATTTCTTCTCTGACTTGGTAAAAACATTTAGACACGTTAGAGAGTAGAATTAGTTGTGTGATTAATGTATTTGGCTGCATTGTGGGGGCTAGATGGGGAGCATTAATAGATTCGATGCTCTCATTTCACACGGCGCTAATACGACAAGCGATTGCATATTCTATTCCGGTGTTAGACGAACTTTCCCGCACATCAGAGTCTCGCCTCACCTATATGCTCGCAAGAAGCTTAAGAGTATGCCTAGATTTACCCCGATCAACATCCAGCGCGCTTGTGCTCGTAACGGCAAGAGAGCCGACTATACATATTTTAAGAACACAGGAGGTATGTCGTAATTTCATTCGACTCTCCACGCGGCCTTTATTTATTTAATGCTATCTTTTTTTTCGCAAAAGGACAAACTTTCTTTTCACACTGAATTCTCTTCCATTATGGATTCCCGAACAACCAAACTGGGTCCAAGAGATTTATAAACCACCCTGGACGCTACCATTACTGGAGATCAACATGGACATTCAAGGCATGCAAACAAAAACACCTGTTAACACAGATTGCAAGAACATTGCCTCTTTCACATCTGGAAGAAAAATATAAAGACGACATCCACGTGTATACTGATGAATCAACCACTGAAGATGGATCGACATCAGCCTTTGTTGCACCTGATTTTAACCATGGTCATCCTTTCGACTATCGCATCCCGCTTCCTCAACCACTGCGGAATTACATGCTCTACTCGCGGCTGCAACGTACATAAAAAACAACCCGGCAGCGAATTCTTGGGTAATATGTACTGATTTAAAGGCAGCTTTACAATCTATTAAGACTATGAATAGTCGTAGTGAACACAACTCCCTTGTACACAAAATTTGCTTAGAACTCTCTGATGCCATCAAATTTGGCAGCACTGTACATCTACAGTGGGTACCCGTGCATACCGGAATTTCAGAAAATCACCAAGCTGACCAATTGGCTACCGCAGCCCATACAAGTAACAACGTCCACCTCACACCTTTAACAAAGACCGACGCCAGAAGACACATCCGTCGACTACGTGAGCGAATGTCTTACGATCAGTTGCTTAGCAGCATCCCACAAGACAGCCTGATCAGTCTAATCGAACCAGACCTCCGTTGCCCAAGCAAATTGTTGTGTGTATATTGTCACGGGTGGTGACCAAAAACAATAGATAAACAGGAATAAATAAACGTTTAATGTGGCGAGCTTGTGCCAAAAATAAAAGAGTACAAAAGATAATAACAGAGCGTCGCGGGCGTCGAAGTCGGCGAAACCGCAGGATCGAGCGCTGGGGCGAGACTGACTCGACAAGGTAGCGAGCGGCGTCTTATCTAGAGTGAGTCACTATCTCGAAGATTCGGCGGAGAAGGTTCGAGCGTAGCGCACTCGGGGCGAGAATGAACACGCACTTTCTAGAACAACATAAGCAGGGATAAACGACAGAAGTTATGTCCGCAGCAAGAATAAACGAGAAAGTTCTAGAAGTCCGTGATCCTGCGCGCGGCAATATTTATACAGCCGGAAGTTAGTCTGCCTCAGTGGGCGTCTGGTGTCTCAGCTGTAGAAGAGCAATTTAGCCAGTGCAGTACAACCGCTAACCTGTGGTCTTTAACGTGCACCACGCTATTGTGATACACAACCGCACGCCGGAACGATGCTCATCCAGATCGAAAACGGCAGGTGTGAGACAGCGAATGTTCTCCTATTGGCGGCGAGATGTTTTGGTGGCGCCCTCCTATGGTTACCTTTCGTGACGTCATTACCTTGTGAACAACAACTTCGATGGCGTTTGTAATTGGCACGGTGGAAGCTTGGAATTATTACGCTCTGAAAATAACACTGCCAACCAGAGTGTCGAACCGATATTTTTATCGGTTCGGTTCGGGTTCGGGTTCACGGCTTTTGGTTCAGTTCCGGTTCAGTTCCGGGGCGCAAAAAAATAACGGTTCAAACCGGTTCGAACCGGTTCGAACCGGTTTGAACCGCTAAATTGAGAATATATTTTCCGCGTTGTTCTGTCAATAGGCACTATTTAGACCGTGAAACTAGCTACTGTAAACGATCTGATTTTTGCGAGGACCTATTTTTTTAGAATTTCATGAATCGCCTACGATTCGCGAAAAATGGGTCCCGCGAACAATTTTGCTAAAATGTAAACACATTGGAATTTATATTGAGATTCCACCGCGTCGAGAAAATTACAACCCGCGAATTATTCCAAAACTTCAGCTTTGACCTAAATCGCGAAATATTGAGCCCACGAAAAATAAGTCATTTACAGTATATAGTTTTCTTTTTTTTATCGTTTGTTCAATCCAGTTTTATTTTCAGGTACCAAAATTATAAAATTCTGTTATTTATTCTTACACAACAAGAAAAGAAAATCTACATTAACATACAAAACGTCGTGTTTGTACGACTCAACATCCCTTCGTTTACCAGAGTCACATACATTCTACCTGAATCGAAATGTTTTCGCGAAGTGAAGTAGGTTGCCTAAAAAAACCGTGATTGGTACAACTTTGTATCGCAGTATTAGAAGTTGAATCGTTGTTTTGCCCTTAAACTAAGGAATTAATTACAGTGAAGAAAATCATGAAATGGGCACCTCGTCGCCAGATATATCATGATATCTGTTTTACGGAATACGTTGCACAATATATATATAATGACGAGACGACTGAGCTTAAGGCAATATAATTTTCAAAATGTCATGAAAGTCACGAGACAAGCCCTTCCAGTCTATATTTTATAGATACACTAAGCAACAATCACAATGCTTGTTTTTCTAATCAGCAATGTTTGCTCTCAGCACCATGATGCGGGCGACGAATCATGCAAAAAGGAGTGGCTGAAATTGTTCACTCTAATCTATGAGCACCTTCGTACTGAGATCGAATCTCACCTAAAACAGTGCGTACCCATGTGAACATTTTCTTATATTGGATAAACTGGCATAGCCGGTTGAGGCTTGTTCTTGACAAGATGCCGGTCAATTTAATTTGCAAGTAAGCATCACCCTCGCTAATTGATGATTTTCGTTAAATAGAACAAAGTGGTATTTCACGCTCTACTCAATTTGGAAGCTACTTAATTGGACACTTTCTTACAGTTTGCGTGTGTAATCGTCATAGTTCCACCATTCGTCCCAGTGCATTTTGTTTTGGTTCGACCCACAGACACGTAAAAGTTCTGTTTAACAGATAAAAGAAGCGATAATAAACTTCTATAAATTTGAGAAGTTATATATGCGTGAGGAACACATAGTTATTTAAATTAGCTTCAAAATAAAATAAAAAATTATTTAAAGCTTCCCCGTATCACCTATAACGTGTCTATAGAGGATTAAAGCGCCGAAAAAGATTTGCAGAACATCTTTCAGATAATTTGAAGGTGCGTTTACCTATATGTGTATCTTTGAGGTGAGGATTTTTTATTTATGCTGCCAAATCTTCAGACAGGAATTAAGTATATTTTTATTATCATTGATAAATTTGACTTCATGAAGTTCACATAACCGCCTGAAACCGACACGGAAGGACGATACTCGAAAATACGCCAGCTGCATGTTGAGTCATCGGAAACGTGCTTTTGTTAGCTGTTTTGCAGTGTAAAATACGGGGTTGCAGGGATGCGAAAAAGCACTGTGGTCACATGATATATCGGAAGGCAAATACGCGAAATGTGCAGAAATAAGGAGATGACAGGTTATTTTTCTAAATAATCCCTTACACAATGCTTTACTGCAAAAAGAGATGCATAGAAATGCATAAAATGATATTCCTAATTAAACATAAATTGCGCGAAGGGCAAACGAATATTCTTAGAATCCTAATATAAATCAAGTTTGGGCATTAGCTTGCCTCAGCTTGAAACGTCGCGAGACACTGCCTCGGGACGCTAATGTTATCTTAGGTTTCACTTTCACTTGTTTTGGGACCATACTTCACGACTCTGTTCTTTATCAGTCATGTGTTCCAACTATTCATAAGGCTGCCGTATATCATCGCGAGACTGCTATAAATACTACACAACTTTACACCTTGGACGTTTACTGCTAGTGTTGCGAACGTCGCACTTCACCAGAAAGCTGAAGTATTTAACATGGTTTGCACGTGACGTCATCGCACTATATACTGGTTGTCATTGCGAGTTGTTGTTGCTGAAAAAATCAAATCCGGTGGGGCAAAATGCACGCAGCAAAAGGTTCGCACTCAGTGCAAGCCATGTATTTGAGAGGCACATATTATTCTTGTTGGTGCATCGCCGTTAGGCACGACGCGAGTATCTGGCACGACGAAAACGTGCTTTCTGGCAAGAGTGTTTTCACAAATAAAAGTTGTACCCACTATCCATCTGTCACTACCGTTTCCAGGCCACGCTTTCTAGTCTGCGCCGAAAATGCGGGGAGTCTTTCAGAGGATTCTTTACGACACATTACGCTTTAAAACTACACCCCCTCCCCACTTCCTTTTCTTTTTTAGTTGCTCCTCAAGATACTTTTTATTCCTCAGGGATTGCCTGCTCCGAATTGGGTGGTGTTCATTCGACAATTATATTTGTGTCACTTGTTCACAGTAATTCTTCCCTGCTTTTACTTTGCACCAAACTGTGAAGTTTAAACGAAATACAGGGCGGTCGAAACTCGGAGAACTTGAGAACGACACTTCTGTGAGACTTAGAGCGGCTGCCAACGTTCAGCTATCCCCCTGAGGCCACTGGGATCTTTCTTTTCAGGTATCCCTCCCGTACACACTAATAGTTCTATGTAATGTCGGACTAATACGTTACATTTAGACCCTTTAACACTTCTATTCCCGGTACAACTTTTTGAGGCCGTTCAGCAACAACGAAAACATGTTTGGGAGCCTCAATGGTGTGCATACATGCAAAATGGGTCGTACAGCATTTTTTACCTTAAGTTCAATAAATACCACTAAGATGTAATCCCTGACGTTGATAACTTGCAAAACCATCCATTAGTTTGCCCCTCTGCGAAATGGTAGACGCAGTCCAAAGAAAGAAATGAAACAGCTTTCCCCTCCTCAACTCGCAATTAGAGCTATCAGCCACGTGATCTGATCCTAATATATACACCGTCAGTGTTTATCATAGTCATACGGAGGGTTGGCAAAGCGTAGAGCATGGGCTGATCTTCAGATATAGTTTTAGTTGGGCTACAATGCCCGAGCCCTACTAAAGCGACAAACAGAAACAAACGACAACGGCAAGCCTTACACCAGAGTATTTCGCGATTTGACAGGCTTTGTAGAATAAAGAAGGCTATGCTCAAACATGCTCAAACACGAGCATCATGCACACGAGGGTACCATTTGCAGGCTTGTAAACACTCGTGCTAACTTTACGAGCACCGAACAACTCAAAGCCGTATAAACGTACCATCGCGAGCATGCTGCATGTGTCTGAGGCTTGTCGCGGTCGTTTTTTTCTGTTTCTAGCTCTAGTGGGACTTGGGCCCATCATAATCTTTGAGTTGAACACGAGCCGTTACCCGAATGTTTGGCGATGCTGGTTGTCATGAACCAGAGCATTCGACTCGGGATCATGACAGTTGGGTACATCATGGTGTCACGTGACTCTCAGTGCGAAGTTGTGATGTCATGTGACGTCACGGTACCAACAACGTTAAAAGATATAGCGACGTCCTCAATTTGAATCGACTTAACGTGGTGAGTCACGTAACTTCACGGGGTCACGTGATGTGACATTACTTTACAGCATGTCTTGACATCATGACGTCACGTGACGATGTGACACATGCCTAATCATAGTGCCAATAAGAAAGTGCCGCAAAAACCCAGGATTTATTATACGTTGCAATTCTGTATATGACGATTTGATCAATACGTAGAGGAATACACGTGCCACTTTTTTATTCCCAAATATAAAATTTGTAATACCAACAAAAAAAAATGCCGTGAACCGTTTTGAACCGGTTACCGGTATATTTTTTTCCGGTTCAGTTCCGGTTCAGTTCCAAGATGGCGGCGAAGATTTCGGTTCGGTTCAGTTCCGGTTCGGCTAAAAATAACGGTTCTGTTCCGGTTTTCGGTTCGGTTCGGTTCCGGTTCGACACCCTGCTGCCAACACCGTCAAAATTGAAGTTCTTACATCACTCTTATTTCCGTCAATGGAAAATCCTATGCTGACGTCATAGTCAGCATTCGGCCAATCGTGGAAGGCCGATTACAGCGACACCTTCGATCGCTCACGTCGCCAATAGGGCGTGCAAGTAGGTCTGCTCCTTGCGCACCTCGTGCATCTATCTGCTTACCCCCAAAACGCGTCCAGGTGCTTTTGTTTTCCACCGACCTCGGCCAAGGACGGCGCTCGCTCGGCTGCCTCGTCATTGCGCCTTCACCGAGGAGTCTGCGCCTTGATTCGCTTGCCCTTCGTTGCGTTCCGACGCGCCCAAGACGCCTTTTTGGAACGCTGGCTCGTCCCATAGAAAGAAGATGACAAATAGTTTTCGAGATCATAGAAGTATCGTGTGTGACATGAACGCAAAAAGCAATTAAAAGCACTACTTGAAATAGCAGCGAGGCGTGACCTCCTAATCGCTTTCTGCGGTGTCGTGCTATATGCGCCGAGGAACTGAGGGAGAGGGGGAAACGAGAGCGCGTGAGGACGTGAGAGGACGCCGAGCTCCAAGGATTAGTGGGTAGACCTAAAGCTAGCGGGCCTTGTCTCCGCTTCACTCGTGGTACGCGTAATAACGCTGGGGTACGGCGTTTGACTTTCCGATTTCAACGCATTCGACGAGTTCGGTGGAGACAAAGAGCGCGGGAAAACGTCGAAACCAGAGTGTCGAACGGAAGTTTTTATCGGTTCGGTTTTCGGTTCACTACTTTCGGTTCAGTTCCAGTTCAGTTACGGGAACCGAAAATAACGGTTCGAACCGGGTCGAACTGGTTTGAACCGCTAAACTGGAAATATATTTTCCGCGTTGTTTTGACTATAGGCACTATTTCCACCGTGATACTGGTAACTAGGTATATAGTATAAATGATGGGAGGAACATAAATTCCGTTCCTGTGTTTTCCTCCGATTATTTATATTATCCTTACGTGCACGCTCTCCATTCCAAGTAGGTGCATATGCTTCTTTTTATCGTTGGTACAATACACTTTTATTTTCAGGTGCCAAAAATAACAAAATTGACTTATTTAATTTTTGGAGCAACAGTAAAGGAAAGTCCAGATTAACATACAAAACGTCGTGTTTATACAGATCAACATCCATTTGTTTACCTAGTCGTATATATTTTACCTGAATCGAAAGGTTCTCATGAAGTGTGGTAGGTCGCGTAAAATACCCGTGATTAGTACAACTTTGCGCAGCAGTACTTATTCAAGGTTGAATCGTAGCTGTGCTCTTGAACTAAGGAATTAATCACAGTGCATAATATTGTGAAATTGGCACCTCGTTCTCATATATATCGTGAAATATAGTTTACAAAATACGTTTCACAATACATCTGACGATGACGCAACTGGGAACCCGGTCACTCAACACTCGTACCAAACATTGAGGCCGTCCAAAATCGCGGCGCACGATTTATCTTTCGTAATTATCACCGTATCGCGAGTGTCTCGTCTATGAAAACTAACTTGTCTCTGCCCCTTCTGTCTTTGCGTCGCAAAGTTACTCGTCTGTGTATTTTTTATTATTACTCTAACCTAACCCTACCCTAAAAGCAAAGTTTCTTCTTCCTCCCCCGCATATCTCTGCGAGCCTTCACCATCAATGCAAAGTAGGGTTTAATCAGTGTCGTACCAACGCCAACATCGGCTCCTTCATCATAGCCAAAACGTCTTCCGAGTGGAACCACCTTCCCGCATCTTTAGTGTCCATATCATCACCTGATTTGTTAAAAACTCGAAAACCAATCATCTTTGTTGATATAGTAACCTTGACTGCTCATGTTTTACAGCGTTTGTAATTGATTTTGTTTTCACTGAATTTTGTACTGAATCTTGCCCCTCCCCTCTGTAATCCCCTAGTGGCTCAGAGGGTAGTGATATAGAATAAATAAACTGAGCTAAAAGCAATAATATTTTCAAAATGTCGCGAGAGTTTCTAGCACAAGCCCTTTCACTTTACCTTTTTAGAAAAACAGCGGTAATCACAACGCTTTTTTTTTCTTCTTTCTAACCATCATTGTTTACATTCAGCACCGTGATGCAGGCGAATAATGATGCAGAAAGTAGTGATCAAAATTGTTCACTTTAATCTATACGCACGTTCGTACTCAGATCGAATCTGGCCTAAAACAGCATAGCCTACACTCTAAAAAAAAGTATGTGCGTGTGCTTTCCCGCACAACACTCGGAGAACCAATCAGCGCAACTTTCAGAGGCAGCTCAGCGAATGACGATGCCGAAACAAATGTTTAGACCAAAAAACGCAGACTGAGTTGTGACATTAAGCAATGCAAAACGTCACGCTTGCATTGCTTAATGTCACAACTCAGACTGCGTTTTTCGGTCTAAACATATGTTTCGGCATTGTCATTCGCTGAGCTGCCTCCGAAAGTTGCGGTGATTGGCTCTCTGAGTGTTGTGCGTGAAAGTAGACGTACAAGCATTTTTTAGTGTGTAGCCACTGATGTATGTTCTTGACAAGTTGCCTGTCGATTCAATTGGCATATTAGCATCACCTTTGCTAATTGATGATTTTTGTTAAATAGAAGGAAGTAGTTTTTTACGCTCTACTCAAATGACAGCAACATAATTGGTCACATTAGGACGGTCTACAGTACGTAATCGTCATAGTTCCGCCGCGCGCCTCGTGTACCTTGTTGTCCAGCCCACAGATACTGAAAAAATCTGTTGATCACACACACAAAAAAAAAAAGCAGTAAAAGACTTCTATATGTTTGAAAATTTATTAATCTGTCGGGAACATATAGTTATTTATATCAGCTTCAAAATCAGATATCCGTTTAAGGCTCTCTCAAATAACTGGTACACGTGCCTATCGAGGATAAAAACACCGAAAAATATTTGCAGGGCATCTTCCAGATAATATGGGGGTGCATTTACTTATGATGGATATCGGGTGATCGGCTCTTTACTATGGCTGTCAAACATTCAGTCAGTAATGAAATATATTTTATTAGCATCAATAATTTTGGCAGTAAGAAGTTCCCAAAACAGCTTGAGACTATCACGGGAGGACGATATTCGAAAATACGCTAGCTGTTGAGACGATCTGCGGAAACGTGATTTTTTGGTCGCTGTTTCACAGTGTGAAACACAGGGTCGCGGGGTATGCCAGGAACGACATTGTGATCAGACGATAGATCTGAAGGCAAACACACGAAATCTGCAGAAAGGCTGAGATAATCAACGGTGTTCTTCATAGGAATCCGATACACAATGCCTTACTGTAAAAACAAATACATGGAGATGTAAGGATATTCCTAACTACTATAGCGCGAAGTACGGGCGAAGATTTTTATAATCCTAATGTAAATCACATCTGGGCATAAACTTGCGTGAACCAGAAACTTCGCGAAATACTGCCTCGGAACGTTAATGTTATGATGTTATACTCAGTTTTGCGTGCACTCGTTTCGGACCCTCAGTTTACAACTGTGTGCTTTATCAGTCATGCGCTCTAACAGGCTGCCGTATATCTTCGCCAAACTGCTATATATACCGCACAACTTTCCAATTTCGACGTCTACTTTGCTAGTGTTGCGAACATCGCATTTCACCAGAGAACTGTGACGTCATCGCAATATATGCGGTGACGTCACGTATTGTTGTCCTTGCGATTTGTACTTGCCGAGAAAATCAAATCTGGTGGTAGAAAATACGCGCTGCACAAGGTTCGCTCTAAGTGGGAGTTCTGTAATTGAAATACACAAATTAGTTTTGCTTGGCACAGCGTCGTGAGCAACGGCGCGAGCGTCTGGCACAGCGAAACGGGCTTTCTGGCTAGATTTTTTTTTTCTTTATAACTAAATTGTTTCCAGGTCCACGCTTCCTGATTTGTGCCGAAGATGCGGGACAGGGGGATCTTTACAACACAAAACAACCCCCTTCCCTTTTTTATTTTTGCTCTTTTTTCGTTTTTTTCTAGATAATTGTTTTTTGTTTTGTTTTCTGATTAACTCTTTTTTTTGGAAGGTGTTAATTTGACGATTATATTTGTGTCACTTGTTAACAGTAATCCTCCATTGCTTTTAGTTTGCGCACAATAAGAAAATGTGAAGTTTATAAAGAAAATACGGATGGTGGTCGAAGCTGTGGAAAGAACTTGACAGCGAGACTCCTGTGAGAACGGCTCTCAACCTTAGGTTGTCTCTGATCTTTCGCCTGAGGTATCCCTCCCGTACACCCTTGTAGTTCCATGTAACGCCGGATAGATAAGTCACATTTAGTCCTTTCAGTGTTTCTATATTCCGAGACAACTTTATGGGGGCAGTTCAGCAACAACGAAAACAGGTTTGAATGTCTCAATGATGAGTACATATGTCATTCAATATTTTTTGTACTTTCAGTATATACCGCTAAGAACTAGTTCCTGGTGTTAATAACCTTCAAAAACACGCATTAGTTTTCCTCTCCACGCAATGGCAGACGCGGCAAAAAGAAAAGAAAGAAACGGCTTTCCCCTCATCAATTCGCAATTAGAACCAGCAGTCACGTTATCTGTCGCTAATTATATACAGGGTGTCCCCCAAAACATTTCCAGCGTTTTTTTTTTTTTTTTTCTTGTTTTTTTATTGCAAAAATGAACTACGCATAGTCGAACGCTCATTCTCCGCCCAGAGGTAGCGGTATGAAGGTCCGAACTAGAGACTAAAGTTTCAACACGAACCAATATCTTGTTCAAAAGTTATAAAAAAAATGTTTTATATTTTCAATGGGAAAGTCGCGGTTGACGGAGCTCTCAAATACGTGGAGCTCTATGGCGACAGAAACCGAAAACGGGCGAAAATAGGCCCCATTTTCCCATTGCAAATGAAAAAAAAAAAAAAATCACTTATAACTTTTGAATAAGTATTGGTTCGGGCTGAAACTCTGGCATCTGGTTGTAACCTCTAGCGCTACCTTTGGGCGTAGAATGAGCGCTCGGCGATGCGTAGTTTATTTTTTCGGGGACACCCCCTGCACAGTCAGTGTTCATCGTAGTCATGCGCTCCGATTAACAAAGTATACAGAGCATGGAATGGGCTTCAAACATGGTTAGAGTTCGGCTACTCGTTCGGCGATGCTGATTCTCATGGACGCGAGCACTCGACTCGGGCTCATGACAGTCGAGTACGTCACGGTGCCACGTGACGTTCTCGACTATCCACTAAAGGCTGTTACATACTGCAACGCCGGGCGTAGCAGGCGCGGTGTAGCCCAGCCTAGTCACATAATGTTCCCAGAGTACTGAGTTCATTCAGTCCGCTTATCGGAAATCAATCCCCGCAGAATCCAGTTCGGATTGGCTCGTTTAACCCGTGGCGAAAGTTATGAGTCGGCCATTCTGGAGATAGGCCCAAAACAAGAAAAACGGTATATAAAACGTTTCCGCGTTACCACGGTACGGTGCCTATACAGGCACCGTAACCACGGCTAGGGCGGGTACGCACGTGTGGGAGCTCTGGGTATCGATGAGCTATAGGACCGAACGGAAGGTGCGATTTTCTTTAGACCTTTGTATCAAGTAGCCGCTAATCTGGTTCGCCAAAAAAGGTTGCCCGCTCGTTTGCTCGCTCCGGTTGCGCTGTTGTTGCGTTTCAAACTCTTCGTCTCGGACGCTAAACCTAACGCTCGACTTCGATGTGCTTCCAGGCGAGAGAGAGAGGGACGAGACAGAGACAAGCAAGTCACACAACGCTCGGAACGAAGAAAATAACTTTAATAAAAACAAACCGGTGTAGTCACAGGCCAGGAACGTGGATTGAAGAGCTCACACGAGAACGAACGCTACACTGCACACGCTTCGCTTCGACCGCACAGGGCAGCACCATCTTGGTGGTCGCGACTTATGCGCCGCGGCTCGGTTCTGAAGCGGAGCTTGGGAGTTTACTCGGGGAACATTCAGTAACTCCATCGCAGCCCACACAGATACTGAGTACAGACATGGTACCAGACATCAAGTTCCTAATCGCCGGCCAATGAAACGCGCTCGTTCTGCGCTACGCTGCGTTCGCTGCACTCAACGTCGGAGTTTAACAGAGCCTTTTTCGTTCAAACCAGGGCTCGGCCGTTCTGGAGCCCTAAACTCTTCAAACACAAAGTTGGAGCCAAAGGTTCGCGGAGGGCCCCGATTGGACGTCGGCGAAAAACCGCGTAGTCACCGTCGTGATTGGCCAATCGGTGCGTTCAGTCAACTTCGGCCGTAACTTTGTGTTTGACGAGTTAAGAGGCCCTGGGGTTCTCTCGCACTCTCTTTCTCAGCGCATGGAACCAATATAACGCGTTCTGAGTGTGCGCTGTGGCTCTCTTCTACGACATATCATCGGCGTCCAAAGCCCGGTGACTCAGCATTTTTCTCACAGTTGATAAGCGCTGAGAAAGTGTATGGTCATTCTGATAGCTTAAGAAATGCAAGTCGCTGCAAGTCCCTCGCACGCGGAACACTCGTCACCTAGGCCTTTCTGCAGTGCCGCGGCTTCCCTAAGCCGAAATAAAAAATATGATATAATAATAATAGTACTTTTATTGTGTCCAGTAAAAGCCGAAGCCTAAGCACTGATGCACTCTTTAGTACTGAAACAAGAATAAAAATAAATAAAGATAAAAATGTAAGAAATGCAAGCAACGAAATAGAACAAAATACTCAGCAGATATGATATATGATATAACATGACATGATCCAACATTGGTTCATATGGATGCGACTATGGACCATCGAATCGATATTTGAAGACAATGCTTGAGTTCAAGAGGGACAGCGAGGAGGATTGGGTGCGCCTGGTTAATCTCCCCTCGATTTGGTGCGCTTCGATCGGGCGCATTGATGTTGACGCATACATGCCCTGTTTAGAGGGATCGGTGGCCGAATGTGTTAACGCAGCTCAGCTGCAGGGCATGGCCTATGCGGACGCAAAACTGTACTAAATTAGGTGTTTGATCTATAGAACGCCCTTTCTGTTGGAAACGACCTAAGGGCCGGATAGCACGAAACATTTTGAAACAAGTGGAATGAAACACGCATGGGCATGTCGCATGAGCTCATTTCGTGAAACTCGGGTGGCCGAGAAATATGACGCTAGTAAAACCTTTACACACGCACACGAAAAAAAAAACCCAAAAAACATTAACCTCGAAAACCCGTGTATAACTGGAAATCCCGAACGCTCTAATGTTGTATATTTTTTCTTTCTATTCTTTTTTATGCACTTACACCAAAAACATAAATGGTGAATCGAATCTGGAGTATGTCACACATATGCTGACGTAAGTAAACTGTGTCACTATAAAGCATACCATCATAGTTGAGCCTTCCTATATACGAAGCTCGCCTGGGAATCCAGTTGCAGACCCAATTTTGCGTTACATGTTTCTCTGTTCCTTTTCAAACGCGCTATACGTATAATTATAGCTATCTGATTTCAAAATACGCTTGGCGAACACACGCACAGAGAGAGACAGAAAGAAGCTCAGCTTGGCGTCCCTTTGATCTCAACGAGAATGAAATCTCCCGACACACCGTTTCCAAACAAGTCCGCGTGTGTAAACACCGGGTGGGGATAAAGCCCTTGCGTGTGCAAAAACCAGATTCGCCCGAGGCGAAGCTTCTTCTGAGCATGCGCAGTGCCGACAGCAGTGCCGCCGCAATGACATGGCGTTCTTATCTCGACTGATCCCGCAACTTGTGTTCGCTGCGAAGCAAAGATAGGATACTCCGGACACCAGGCGTTTCTTGAGCTGTTAGTGACCATATAGATTTCCAGCGCTTATCACCCGCACAAAAGATGGCGCCAGTCATTGGACTGTTGACGCACACAATATGTGGTATACGACGCAAAACACAATTTCGATTATGAAGCAACCTCGATGTGTAGTTGAGAACAGTTAAAGAACACCCAGACTCAAAGATTCTTATTCCAGCTGCTTGAGGCAGAGGAATTCCTTGTTATTCTCCGGCAAGAGTGACCTTCGAATGTTCGCAATGCGTGCGTGCGTGCGTGCGTGCGTCTGCGTTTGCGAGCGCGTGTGTTCGTGTGCGTGCTCGCGTGCGCGTGCGTGTGTGTGTGTGTGTGTGGGGGGGGGGGGGGGGGGGCGGGCGGGCGGGCGGGCGGGCGGGCGGGCCGGGGAGGGGGGGTTGGGAGACGGAACACAACTCCAAAAAAACTTTACTGGATTTTTCTTGGAAATATGAAAATGTGGGAATATCTCTTGTGACTCCAATTTAATTTTTGCGTCCGCTTTTAGTTCTAGATGCCAGTGACTTTTAGTGGGTGTTAATATCTTGGGATCTTCGTTAAAGGGACACTGACAGAGTATTTATGCTCGCCAAGGTTTTAACTTGTGCATGACATATGAGAGCCCAACTACCCAAAACACAATTTGTAACTCGAATCTTTTTTTTTTTTTTTTTTTTACTTGAAAACCACCGATCGAGAACTGGACGGTTTGGGTCGCGCTCACTCTCTTCTCCGCGGTCACGTGCCGTTTTCTATGGTGTAGACACAACCAAAAATAATCAGTCATGTGTCATCGAAGGCACACACCCAGTATTAAATATAGAAAAAAATATGATGCCCATCTTTGGTGGCTTTTAAAAAACAACAAATGCGTTAATTAAAAAAAAAAAGTTGCACTTTCACGTGATTGTCAGCAACTTTTCCCCCTGTATTTCTTCTTCCTCCTCAGTTCGGTCTCGGTTTCGAGCAATGGCGTATTTTGACTTTCTTAAAACTATACGTGACGCTGTAGCAAAATATTGGTTGAAGAGTCTTTTATAACACCAAAATAAATCTCCTGGCAAAAAAAAAAAATAGTTTTTTTGGGGGTGTTGTTGTCCCTCCCTTTAAACCCCTCTTTGCAGTGTGTTGAACTCACGAATTAGGAATTATTCATTCTGTTCCCGCTCGCGATGGGAACCAAATCCAGACTCAAAAAACGTAACAGTTAATTTCTCGAATGATTGGTCAGGTAGGTTTAGGTGTTTTTAGAGAGGCAGAGTGGGCGTTCTTTCGGAGTCTGATCTATGATTATTGAACCTCATCCGGAATGGAGATTTTGTTTGGCCCATGTGTTGCATCCCCCGTACTCCAGTAAATATTGAAGGATGTAGAAGACGATCGCAGGCAGGTCCTCTATTTTTTGTGTTCATGCTGATAATATTTTTCTTGGAGTGTTTCGGACTTCTCAGTTTATATTTCGCCAACAGCGATCACCTGTCGCTTTCGGGGGACTGCCAGTACCGCTTTTGGACTACCGTCAAAGGAAATGTCGAACCTTGGCTTGAACAATGGCACCGCCTCCTCCAACATCTTTCACCCGAAGACTACGTGCGATAAAAGACACCGAGACATGAGCGAATTTGAAAACGGCATGCAGAACAACGAGGACGACGCTCCAACTACATTTACACCGGTATCTCCAAGAAAAGATCGAGTTACAGGAATCCCAATCATATTCAAGGTTACCAATCCAATGCCGTCCTTTTAATTGGTAAACCCTAACCTGGCCACAAAGATAGTCGCCGTAGCGCAAGAAATACTATCCCACCATTTTACAAAAGATGCATGCATAGTGGTGAACGTGTCGTCACTAACATCAGCCAACAAACTTCTAGCCATCACAGCACTCGCTGGATTTCTATGTACAAGTAGTGCTCCCGCACCTTGCTGCAGAAGCGTCGGCAAAATGAAAGGAGTGCCACGAGAACACAAAGATGAGCAGCTGCTGGAGTATTTGAAAGACTCCGAAGTTACAACAGTCCGTCGACAAGCATCGTATATTCGAAACGACGATGAATTCAATAACATTCAAGCTTCACGAGAGTGCGATCCTCACATTTCGACCCGACAAACTAATGCCAACTGAAGTGTTTTTGGGTTTAGGGGCCACCCCGTACAAGAATAATTCGGTATTGCCATGCAATACTTCCGTTGTCCGAAGCATGGCCACATGGCTAAGTACTGTAAAGGCCCACAAAAATGCAAGATCTGCGCAGGCTCACACAGCCACAAAGACTGCTCACTTAGGCGTCAACCTTGCTGCGCAAATTGTGGTGTACCTCACCCGGCATCATACGGCCTATGCCCCAGCAAGAAGGCAGCAACATCTGCGCGCAATACAAAGATGAAGTACGGCAAATATCCAAAACGCAAACCAACACCATGAACCCGGACTTCTTAAAGCCAACGGAGCAGTATCGGGAGATACTTGCAAACTCCCAAAGTCAGGCAAAACTCATCGAGGAGCTAAACAAGAAAACGAACCATCTGGAGGCACTAATTCTTGAAAGGGACAACCAAATCCTGAGCCTCAAGACTGCTATTGACAACGCAGAACAGTACTCAAGGCGTAAAAACATTGAGATACATGGGGTCAGAGGAAGTGAAAACGAAAACTTGGTAGAGGTTGTGACTGACCTAGCCAGGAAACTTGACCTCCCACCTCCAACAAGTCAAACCATCGAAACGGCACATAGACTCAGGGCCAGAGAGGGGAGAATCGCTCCCATTTTAGTCAGATTCACCCAGAGAAGCACCAGGGACATGTGGATCAAGAAACGTTTTTCCTTGAAAGAGGAAGGGATATATGTAAATGAAAACTTGACAAAGACACTGAAAAACCTCTTCTGGAGCACAAAGACCAAGGCCAGGGAAAAGAACTACAAATTTGTTTGGGCGCGCAACGGAAAGATATTCGTTAAAGAAAAAGAAACCAGTCCTGTCATACGAATCGAGAACGAGAATGACCATAACAAGATAAGATAAATGGCAGGGACGTATCAGTCTTTTCAAGAGTGGGACGCGTTCGTACAGTCCGCTCTTCAGGATAAAAACGGTGTTATTGGTCTGAACTTGTTGCATGTTAATATTCGGAGCTTGAGAAAGCACTGGGATGAATTAAACGTTTATCTTGCAGATAGATTGACTGAGCTTAGCGTGATAATTCTTACTGAAGTAAATGTTGATGAAGAAACTTGTGAGATGTTCACTTTAGAGGGCTTTCATCGATATCAAGCTTGTAGACAAGGCCGTAAAGGAGGAGGTATCGTAATGTTCATAAATGATAACTATTTAACCAATCAGCTTAATATAATCATTACACAGGCAGAGTTGTTAGTGGTTGAAGTAAGTAATCCGACGGTTTCATTGACAGTTTGTGCTGTTTATCGGCCTCCTGATTTAAATGTGGGATCATTCATTTTTGAGTTCTCGGATATGCTAAGTAGTTTAAATGTGTGTAAAGCTTTATTATTAGCCGGTGACTTTAATATAGACGTGAGAAATGCTTCAAAAAGTGGCGTCAATGACTATCTTGACATGTTAGCAGGCTTTGGTATTGAAAACTTGATTGCAGACTACACTAGAGAGGAGCATCTTGGAAACAAAATAACAAAAAGTTGCATTGATCATGTTTTGGTCAGACTAGACTGCATGTCCGTAGTGGCTGGTGTAGTTCGTAAAAAGCTTTCTGATCACTATTTTACTGTCTGTGTCGCAATGCTGGATAACATAGCTGCAGAAAATAAAAATGATAAAAAAGAAATAACAATATTGGACAACAAGAATGTAGATAAATTGATTTCGGAGTTCGACTGGAACTCTTTAAAGCATCTTCCTCACACTCGCATATATGAAACTATGGTTGGAGTGTTCTCTAATATATACAAAAACTCCCAGAAAACTATCAGACTGAAACAGAGAAGTGTGGGTAAAGTATGGATCAACAGTGACATACTAGAGCTGTGTCGACTCAAGGACAAACTATGGACTAGGTGTAAACAAAATCCGGGAAATCAGTCCTTAAAAGATTAATTCCGTTCAGTAAGGAACAAGTTGACAGCTAAACTCAGATTTGCAAAACGCAGTTACTATAAAGAAAAATTTAATAATACTAAAGGTAACTCTAAAGCAGCGTGGAACCTAGTAAATGAGCTAACAGGAAAAGAAACAAAAACAAGCATTGATGATACAATCGCAAGAAACTTCGGTGAGTCAGCTGACTGGGTATCGTTATGTGAAACATTCAGTAATAAATTTGCAACCGATGTTGAGGAACTTAAAGCTAAAATGAACTTCCAGCAGCAAACCGAGATATCAAATGTAGCACACAACCTGGAGTCGGCATATCTGCCTTCGATGACTGAAGCAGATTTGCGCTGTATCATAAACACTATGTCGATAAAAAAGCCGGCAGGAATTGACCAGATTCGTTTAAGAGATATTGTACATAATTTTGATAAGCTAAAGGCTGTGTTACTATCTGTTCTAAATGGCATATTCGAGACGGGGGTTATTCCAGCTGGGCTTAAAAGTGCGATTGTAAGGCCGTTATTTAAAGGAGGAAATAAAAAAGATGTAGGAAATTACAGACCCCTATCGATTATGCCAGTAATCTCCCACATAATGGAGAAGCACATTGCGAACACAATAAACTCTTTCTGTGATAAATTTGATTTAATTAATAAAGCGCAGTACGGTTTTAGGAAAGGGAAAAGCACAACATCACTTCTTGAGGATTTCACTGATGTTGTGAACGAAACTCTGGATGAAAATAACATTGGTTTAGCATTGTTTTTAGATCTGTCAAAGGCATTTGACACAATTGACCATCCAAAAATGCTTCAGAAGCTCTTTGCTTTGGGCTTGAGAGGACCTTTTTTTCAGTTCTTTAAGAGCTATTTTTCTAACAGAACGCAGAGAGTTAAGATAAAGAATTATATGAGCAAAACTGTAATGGTAAATTATGGAATACCGCAAGGATCATCATTAGCTCCCTTGTTGTTTAATATTTTTGTTAATGACCTGGGCACACTCAATTTACAATCGAAATTATTTATGTATGCGGATGATACGGCCTTAATTCTCCCACATGAAAATTACGAAGTTGCAGTAACAATATTTCAAAATGATATAAACGTATTAATGAACTGGTTTAATGAAAATAGGATATTTGTAAACTCGAAAAAGACCAAATGTATGTGTTTTAGGAATCCACATAAGCGAGTAGTTTTGGATCGTTTTTTATACCTATGTGAACCAAAAAGGGGACCTCAAATTTATACCGAAATTAATTATGAGACCAGCGTAAAATATCTAGGGTTGCATTTTGACGAACACATGACCTGGGAATATCACGTGGATTACATAAAAAAGAGGTTGAGAATTGTTTCTTCATACATATATCGTATTGGTACGGCAGCGAGTGCCGCTATAAAACAAAACATCTATCGTGCTCTTGGAGAATCTGTGCTCAGATATGGTATATTAGTTTATGGGTCCTGCTCAAATAACAGACTGCAGACAGTAAATAAATTGATATTTAGGATAGTAAACAACATTTCATATGGGACTCAGTTTCAACAATTAGGTCTGTTTCACAAACTTGAATCATTTAACATAATGCCATTGCATATTCTATTCAAATACATCGTTATAACAACGCATTATTTCTCTAGAACGGAATTCAAACAACCTGTTCGTAAAAGGCCCCTCAGAAAGGCGGAAAGGTTCTATTTGCCAAGAATACATACGCTCTACGGAAAAAGACTAAGAGGTTTCTACATTCCCTGCACTTTCAATGATATACCCGAAGAACTTATAGACCTAGGGTCTCTTAAATCAGTAAAAGACAAATTTAGAGACATGGTGCTTGCAAAAGTATATTTAGAACGTTTTATGTCTTCCTGTGTGCTGACCTTGATGCCTCTTGTACAGTGATTACAGTATACGTATTTAGGTATATGAATTTTAAGTAATATCCTCCTGATCCTTATGTTTGTTGCGCCGATGATCTCTTTATATTGTATAATTCTGTACTCTGGTATATGTGCTGAATTTATGTGTTCAAATTATCAAGTATTTTAATTCAATAATGCCTGCCTCTATTGTGCGAATTGTGTCCTTTATGCTTCAGTTGCTATATAGCACTTACAGGAACTAAGATTTTGTGATGTATCAGATGTTCAGATTAGTGAATGTGTATTTGAACTTTTGTCATTTGTTGTTTTGCTCTTTGCAGATGGAAGTCATTGTCCTTTCTTTTGTACTAGGCTTGAAGTTATCTTTTCTTTTTTTTTTCTGATTTTGTTCAACGCGAGGAGCAGCTTTTGCTTAACTTAGTTTTGAGACTGCCGGGCCACGTCGTACAAGCCTCATGGGCTTTGACGGACCCGAACTTTGTAAAACGAAAAGAAAACAATAAATTATTATTATTATTATTATTATTATTATTATTATTATTAACCGTGGAGCGTAATTTGATGGTTAATGAGCAGAACTTCCCGCATCTCCCCAACAACAGGAAGCAAAACACGGGCTGCCATAAACAGTAATCTAGCCAATCACCAGAAATTCGACAGCCTACGCCTGGTCCTCGAGCTCCAAGGTCAGCAAAACTGAGGACTCCGGAATCAAATCAACAAAAGGCAGCTACCCCATCTGGCAACTTGGAACATAATCCTTTGCTTACAATGCTATTCGTGGTCCTAAAAGCTATCATTCGATCTCTACCGGGAGCAAGTGGCCTTGATGAAGTTCAAGCTTTGCTCTCAATGGAAACAGCATTAAAGTGTTCAGTGCACCATGATGGGTTGAATAACCAGAATTATGGTTAAATCCAGCCTAACAAGACGACGTCCTAAAACACGACCTGCAAAACTCCTCCCAGAACTCCGCCAGCGCCTGAGAGAAACCCAAACGAATGTTCTTGCTTTTCAAGAGTCATATCTTCAGCGAGGTACACACAGGCTTTCACCATATGTCGAATATCACAACAAAAGACCCCATTCAAACAGAAAGTGACGGGCATCACTTTTCGTGAAACGATAGATCTCGCAAACGGATGTCAACCACATGGACGAACACGTTGCCGTATACTTTGCGCTTGTCTGGGCGGAACGTTACAATCAGTTATGTTCGCCCAAGTCAGCCTTGGTATGCTGAGTCAATACGGCAAATTTGCACATGCTGTGTGGGTCCCTTATTATGATGTGAAGATTTAACATTAATTATCCCGCTTGGGGTAGCGATGTGACCACATCACAAGGCACAACACAGTTAGACATTACGAGATACCTTGACCTGAAATGCCTCAACTCAGGGACGCCAACTTTTATCCAAACACGTGAGAAATACCAGCGTGCTGGACCTCACATTTGCTTCCCAAGATATTCAAATGGTATGGGACATAGAGCCACACTCATGGGGGGGTGACCATCTTCCCATCCGACTGACGCCTCAAAAAAGTATTCCAATCAAGGAAAAAAGTCATAAAGTTATCAGTTGTGATCTATATCGTTCACGTCTATTCCAGGTGATGTCAGTCCCACCGACGCCTGCAATTGACGGGGCGATATCAACAGTGCTCAATGCAGCCACCAAAACTATAACTCTTCCCGTAACGAAGCCCATTCCTGACCTCACTTATTTAAACCTTCGTGCGGCTGCCCGGCGAGCTGGAAGAGTTGCTAGAAGAACAGACAAGGCGGAAGACTGGACCGTATCAAGGCGAATAGAGGCTGTGCTCCTAAGACACATTGGAAAACAGTAAAATGCTTCCTCACTCCGATCCAGTGTTGTACGGAACGGCGTTCCTGGAACGCGTTCCTTTTAGGAGGAACGAAGGAACGCCGCCGTTCCATTTTTCATTGGTAAAACTGGAACGGGAACTCGCTACATTTCTACGGGAACGGAAGAAGGAACGTCGTTCATGTTCTTTTTCGTCCGGTGGGATAATTTTTATTTTATTTCTAAAAGCGAAATTCCAAAAGTATAAAAAAAAAAAAAACTATCTTTGCGCAGCAGCAGGATCTCGTTAACTTTTTGGTTGCTTATCTTAGGAGTTATTTTCTGTGGGCCTCGTTTGGTAACAGTCGGGTGCAAGAGAGCGAGTGGACATTGATTCCTTTTTAAAGTGCCCGAGACTGCAGTACAAAAAGCAAAACTTTTAGTCGAAGGAAAAGACACAAAAAGATTGACGTTTCAAAATCGGCTACTTTTTTTGCTTTGATGAGTCCTCGTACACTCAGAAAGCTAAGACCGACTACAGCCATCACTAAACGTCCACAAAGAGACCTACAGTTACAACAAAAGAAGAGATTACCAGACATTGAACGTACCCTTGTATCCCGAACATTGGTCACTTAAAATATACACAAAAATTAAACTTTATTCTTTTTCCCCTTGTCCCCCACCTTCAAACTGAACAACGAATTCAACCTTCACGAAAAGGGCTTGCAGTTTTCGAGACTGACTTTCCAAAAGCCCTTCCCTCTCCTTCACCTGCCCGTCTTGCAGGCGGCCATATTGAGAATCAACTGTTGTTACGTTCAAACAATGTACTTTGTTAGATTGAAACGCGTGAGGTTGTTGTCAAAACGTCCGTACAATGCGGGGTAGCAGTACATTTGGCTCGTCTGAATCGTCCACCACAAACGTGAATATAGTTAAAAGCTGTGATTTGAAAAATTGAATTTATCAACAAATAAAACCTTGCACCCCTTGTTTGCTTTTCCTCGTGCCCTCCCATCACGGCATTCAAAATTGCATGTTCGTATTTCATGGGATATACATGTATATAAAAAAGTAAACTTTGCTTAATCAAATAAATATGGTAATCAGTAAAATTCACATGTAACGTATACGTAACGATACGTTCCATTTTTGTAACTGTAACTGGAACGAGTTCCTTTTTCACCGATGGAACTGGTAACGGGAATGCGTTCCAAAAATCAGAAGGAACGAGGATCGAGCTTTCGTTCCTTTTTTTGAGGAACGTGTATAACACTGCTCCGATCTCCCCTACCTGTCCTTTTGTGGCTATTGCTATTAAAAGCAACATCACTATGTCAATCCTGGCCGAAATTTTCATAAACGAGTTCGCGCGTGTGTCAAGCCTGCCAAGGGACGTCCACTTCGCACCTGAGCGTCACATTGCATCTCGCACCACCGCCTGCATTGACGACAACTTCACGCTCGCTGAACTCACCTTCGCACTTCCTCGTTGCCGAAGACGAGGCGCACCTGGGCTAGACGAAATTACAAACCAGGCCTTAAAGGATCTTGATACCGAACATCAGTCCTTACTTCTCACTCGTCTCAACGACGTCTGGAACTCTGGAGACATCCCCGAATGCTGGCGGCAATCGACAATAACGCCGATTCTTAAATTTGGAAAAGAAACAACTGAGGTTTTTCCGTACCGACCGATTTCTTTTACCTCTTGCCTCTGCAAAGTGATGGAGCGCATGGTTTATAGACGTTTGAACTGGCAGCTAGAGCCAAACGGACTCCTTTGCTCATCAGATTTTGGGATTTCGCGAACGTCGCTCAACTACAGATGCAATAGGAGATCTGGCCTCATTCCTCGAACAAGCAAAGACACAAAAGAAAATCGTACATGCGGTGTTTCTAGATATGCATTGAGCTTACGATGCTTTTCCACACACAATTATTCTTGAACGTCTCGGACTTATTGGAATTGGTGGGAAAGTATACCACTTCATTGAAGCCATGCTCCGGGGAAGAACATTTTCCGTAAAGTTACCAAGAGCAAAGAGTTCTGCACGGGATACCACTCAAGGAATCCCACAAGGAAGTGTCCTAAGCCCACTAATACTTAACTTAGTGATGGCTGGACTTCCTCCTGCACTACCTCAGCCGGAAACATTTCTAATACACTGCACGAGCTAAGCCGACGATAATGCTTTGTGCTGCACTGGACCCACCCCCATATCTACTACAGTACAAGCCAGGCTGCAACGCGCTCTCAATGTTGCTATATCATTCTTGCACCACGCAGGGCTAAAAATATCTACAGAAAAAACAATTACACTAACCTACCGACCACGTGGACGCCTTCGAGGTGAATATTCATCCTTGAAGTTACATGGGAAGCGGATTAGAAGAGAAAACACCGTCAAATATCTCGGTGGCATTATTGACAACAGAGTAAAGTGGCAACCTGCGGTAAAAAAAGTCTAATCAGAGGCTGAAAAGCTCGACTACTTGTCGTCATCAAGACTCGCATCCCAACTTTGATGTGTACTCCCCTCCGCTCCTCACCTCTGTCCCTCTTTCACCCCACTTCCCAGCAGGGTGATACAGCTGTCCCTTCTTCTGGGAGACTAACCTATCACCCTGCATTCCACCTCTTTCTTTGTATTATTTATTTGAACAACGTCACCACCACCACCAGTAAATATATACACCGTTGGCGGTAGAGCAGTCTTTATAACCCCGAATTTTGAAGGTCAAGTTTGATGCTGTGCTCCTAGCCGTCTGGGTAGGGGAAACGTGTGGGCAAACCTCAGATCGTGGCCTCAAGCATGGTCGGCTCAATGTTCTCGACCTGGCTGGTCCTGGCCCTCACCATCATATCTCTTAGGTTTTGTAGGGCGCCAGACTACAACGCGCAGTAGGAAAGGAATTATATTTTTCAGTCTTTCGCTTTGTTAAATCAAACTTAAATGTTTTTTTTGTTTTTTTAATGTTGTTGACGTTAGGTGTGTTGTTTGAATACGTTAAAACTAGGTTATTCTGACGATCCTCACTTTGGTCCGGCGGCCTACCAGTTAGCAGTTTATCGCGGTCCAGTGCCCTGGCCTTCTGGATTGCGTCGTCAACGACGGGTGGTGGATAATTTTGCTCGATGAGGGCGCCCCGAAGGCGGGCTGCATTGACGCTGAAGTCACCTTCGTCCGAGCATATCCGTCGGAATCTGTGCGCCTGAGCATAGGAATACCAGTTTTACAGTGGCGGGGGTGACAGCTGTTGGTGCTGCAAATATTTCAAGCTATCTGCTGGTCTCCTGTAGAGCTTTGTTTTTAAACTGTCTCGCACCACCACGACCGTGACGTCAAGAAAGTTGACCTCGGCTCCGGAGCACGTATGCGGAAATTTAATATTTGGGTGCGTCAAATTGAAGTCCCTCATAAAGTCCAAAAGCTGGTCTTCTGTGTTTCAATATAAAAACAAATGTCGTTAATGTATCATCTATAAAAGGAGGTTCCCAGAGGTCTGCTCGAAAGAAACAAATTTTCTATGCTCCGTGTCACTAATTGCGTGCAGTACAAGCGAAGGCAACGCCAGGCGAGGGGAGAAAGGACGAGCACTAGAAAGGCTGGGGACGAGGAGAGAAACCTCCTCTCCTCTGCATCGTTCCTAGTGCTCTCCCTATCCCCCCCTCGCCCTCCATTGCCCTCCTCTCCCGTCCCGCCTTCCTAGTGCTCGTCCTTTCTCTCTTCACCTGATGTGGCCTTCGCTCATAAAGGTGTTTGCGTAGTTGGGAGCCATTCGAGTGCCTATTGCGGTACCACCGACTTGCAAGAAAAAGGTGTCGTTAAACTCGACGCTATTTAGTTCCAACACCAGGCGGGCAACTGTTGCCAGAGTGCCACAGTCGGGGAAGTCGTGGCGCTTTACGCTCTCGTACGCATCAGTCAACGAGGCAATTCCGTCCTCCTGGGAGATATTTGTGTAGATGAAAGAGACGTCTAATGTAACCAGAAAAAAAAAACAATCAGAATTACGGCCGTTGGAATTTGTAGGAGATAGTGGTTAGTATCCTTTACAAAAGGGTCAAATGTCGGTGAACTTCCGCTAGTAAGGCGGTCTATGAAACTTGAGATAGGCTCAGTTTGTGTACCCGTGCCGGAAATAATGGGGCAGCCAGGGTTCCCCGCTTTATGTATTTTTGGAAGGATATAGCAACCTATTACCTTAGGATATTTTGGTTTGAGGGAATCAGATTGCCGATAATATTTGCCTCTATCCTTCAGGTTGGTGAGTGCGTTCAGAACAATGCTTTAGTAGGATCATGTTCGAGTGCCTGATAAAATGACATAAAAATTCCTACAAATTAGTGTATTCCAGGTTAAAAGACAATTTTCTCGGAACCTCATTAGTCGTGGTGGCGGATGTAAAAAAATGCGCGAGATTTACTCATTAGTTTGCTAATAATTGAAAATGACTAATTAAATGTTTAATAGGGGAAAATAGAAATATGGTTCCAATTAGAAACTTGCTGAGCGTCATCGGATAACCAATAAATAAGTAATTTTCAGAAAGTATTTGAGCGCGTGAGTAGCGTAGCAGTGCACTAAGGTTACCACTCGCGGAGCAGGTACGAGGCTGGAGCTCTCGCACACAATTAGTCATTTTTAATTAGTAAGTAATGCGGTCCCGAGAAAATTATCTTGTTACGTGGAATACACTAATTGTAGGAATTTTGTCACTCTTACGTGAAACACACACACACACATACACATATATATATATATGGTGTTTCACGAAAAGTGGAAAAATTCGGTATTGCGAAAACTATGCATGGCAACAAAAACAGGAACTGATTAGGATTTGCAGCAGGGAAGGGGACAGTTTAGGACTAAAATTCAGTAGGGACAAGTCGGGTATAATAGTTTTCAACGATGAGAAGGGGGAACCCTGGGAGATACAGGACACAGTGATAGAACACGTAGAAAAGTACAAATATCTAGGGGTCTGGCTCAATGAAGGAAGGAAATATCTAGAGGAACACGAGGAGAATACAATTAGAAAAGGGAAAAGAAATTCATCTATTATGAAACTCAAGGCACTATGAAACTATAACAGATATGAAGTGGTCAGAGGTATATGGAAGGGAGTGATGGTGCCAGGACTGTCTTTTGGCAATGCAGTGCTGTGCATGAAATCCGAGGTTCAATCAGGGCTATAAATACGACAAAAAAGCGTAGGCAGATTGGCGCTGGGAGCACATGGAAAAACACCAAATGAGGGAGTACAGGGGGACATGGGATGGTCGTCTTTTGAGAGCAGGGAGGCAATTAGTAAGTTGAAATTTGAACAAAGGTTGACTGAAATGGAGGATACGCGGTGGGCACGTAAGGTATTCAAGTATTTATACGTGAAAACTTTAAACACAAAATGGACAAACCGAACCCGAAAGCTTACATTTAAATATCTACACACTGGTGATGGGGCTGAACAGACTACGTCAGTGGAAAAGAAGGTGAAAGAGGCGAAGAGGAAAATGTGGGAGGGGAGAATGCAGGAGAAATCAGCATTAGCAGTGTACAGGTCACGAAAGCAGGAGATGAGAAAGGAAAAGCTATTTGACAATTCACTGGGAAGTGCTTTGCTGTTCGAGGCAAGAACGGGAGTTTTAAGGACAAGGACGTATAGGGCTAAATTTTAGGAGACCGACACATCATGTGCCGCCTGCCATAATGATAGCGAGACACTGGAGCACTTGGTATTGAAGTGCACGAGGCTTCGTCCTGCCCTCCCTGAAGGGGTAACGGATTTGGCCGGGGCCCTGGGTTTCACTGGCGACGATGGAAGGATGGTAGAGAAAAAGATTACAGTGACAAAGAGACGATTAGAAGATTGGTGGAAATTATCTAGGGAAAATTAAATGATGGACAACTAACTAGCACAGCTGGGAACAGGCGGGACAGAGGAAAATTGGGACTCCCTCCCGCGTGGCTCCGGCCCAAAGTCTCAACCCTGTCTCCCTGTGGGTCCGGTGCTGGGGTAACGCCGAAAAGGTTTGACTAGAGGAAAATTGGCGACTCCCTCGCCGGGGGGAAGAGGCAGGGGGTGATGTTTTTTAGTTTTCTTGTCCGATCCCCCGAAGGTCATCCTGGTGATATCCCACACTGCCTGGTGATAGTTAGGGGGAGAAAAATCGGTCTTAAAAGGGCGGGAGGAATCACGTTTTTGTCCTTTTAGACTTAGGCTAGGTGGCGCAAGCTACCGCCCGTTACAAAGGGAATAGCCATTAACATCCATTCATCCATCCATGCATTTTGGTCCTGGGCCCGGGGCCCATTTAGGAAAATTATTGAAGTTTGGGATAATTAAGTTGTTAATTATTTTTGCGTAATCAACTTTTTTTAAGGGCATGGTTTTAATTAGAAACTTGCTGAGTATCATCGAAAAACACTAAATCAATAAATTGCACAACGATAGAAGGCATGCACAGCATCTAAAACTCCACGGGTGACGCCACTTTTCTAGGTAGAAATTAGAGCCCTACAAAATTTTCCCTTTGTTTTCTTTAAACGTAACTTTGAGAATAAAGCTACATCAAATATGACAGGTATGACGCGGAGCTCGCGTTAGTAAATAATACTCAGTATGCAGCGGATTCGAGACAGCCTTCTAAATAACGAAAAAAAAATTTGATCAAGGCATTTGACGCAGATCCTTTACCACCTATGTCTACAACAAAAATAAAATAACAGAAAACGAAGAAAACATTTGCAGGTGTCGTGCGGTATTGTTATGCACCCATAATCTCATCGACAATAAAGAAACAAAAACAAAAGAATACTATAGCCGGAATTTTATGCAGATATCTAAGCATTGCAGACGTCGTAATTATATTCGTTTTTATTTATTTTTAATTATTATTCCTTTGTCTTGGGTTTACTACGGATATCGATGGATGTCATTCACAAGCTCGCTTGCGTTTTTTTTTTTTTTTTTCATCTAGAGACCATGCAGGCAGAGTGTCGAACCGAAATTTTTATCGGTTCGGTTCCGGTTCGGGTTCACGGCTTTCGGTTTGGTTCCGGTTCAGTTCCGGGGAGCAAAAAATAACGGTTCAAACCGGTTCGAACCGGTTTGAACCGCTAAATTGTGAATATATTTTCCACGTTGTTCTGGCCATATGCACTATTTACGCCGTGAAACGATTAACTATATAGCTTCTTCGATCGTCCGTGCAATTTACTTCTGTATTTACCAAAATATTTAATTCAGTTATTTAATTTTGACGCTAGAGTAGAAGAAAATCTACATCAACGCACATAACGTCGTGTTCGTACGACAGGACATCCCTTTGTTTACCAGTAACACATATTTTACCTGAATCAAAATGTTTAAGTACAAGAGTGAAAAGGTGAGCTTGTTGGTACATCTGTAAATAGATCAGCTTGAAATTTAGAACTATACGACATTTTCTTGTCCTTTCTTCGTGTTTAAGTAAAATTCTAAAGTTCAAGCTTATTTATTTACACGGTATAAAATATTGTCATGAAGTGTGGTAGGTCGCCCAAAATACCCGTGATTGATACAACTTTGTGTCGCAGTATTAAAACTGAAATCGTGATTGTGTCTTTGAACCAAGGGATTAAATACATCACATGAAATTATAAAATGAGCACCCCGTGGCCATATATATTACCAGATATTGTTTACGAAATACACTTCACAATATATATGTATAAGATGAAGACACAACTTACCTAAAAGCAATGAAATTTTCAGAATGTTACAAAAGCTTTAGGATAATTCCTTTCGTACTATTTTTTATAGGAACACCGAGCGGATATCAAAATGCTTGTTGTTCTAACCAAACATTGTTTACACTCAGTACCGCATGCATGCGACTAATCATGCAGCAAGGAGTAATCGCAATTGTTCACCCTAAGCTATACGCACCTTCGCACTCCGATCGAATCTGCCCGAAATAGCGCGAGTCCAAGTGAACATTTTCTAAAACAGGAGAAGGTGGCATAGCCTGGCTGTTGAGGTAACGTAACATCACGCGTGGAATGAGAGTGATTAAAACATGACCTGTAATGCGAATTAAAGTTCGCCGTATCTCTCAAATGATTTCACTTTTTAAAGTAATGCCTTTGCCTTAAAAAAAGAAATTAAGAATTTTATGTGGGATTTGAACCCACGACCCTTTGGTTGCGAGTCAGACGCTTTTGACTAGGCCACGCGAGGCACGCTTTTGTGGCAAATGAGAATGCGATGCAAACGAGGCCCGTAAAGGCTATCGCGTTCCAATTCTAAAGGCGAGGCTTAAGCGTCCTCCAAGATTCTTTTTTTGTTAAGCAAAACGAAGTAGTATTTCACGTTCTACTCGACTTAATTGGACAATTTCTGACGGTTTGCGCGCGTAATCGTCATAGTTCCGCCGCGCGCCCTTGTTTACTTTGTTTTTGTCCAGCCCACAGACACATAAAAGTAATCTTCCCCACATAAAAGAAGCAATAACAGACTTCTATATGCTTGAGAAGTTATATGTGTGAAGAACACATAGTTATTTAAATTAGCTTCAAAATCAGGAATGTGTGTAAGGCTGTCCCATATCACTTACAACGTGGTTGTCGAGGATAAAAACGCCGGAAAAGATTGGCCGAATATTTTTCAGACAATTTGGGGGGCATTGCTTTAGGGTGGTCGGCCAGTTATTTATGTTGTCAAATATTCAGTTAGTAATTAAATATATTTTATGACGATCAATAAATTTTACTTTATAAAGTTCCCATAACCGCTTGAGACCGACGCGGAAGGACGATACTCGAAACTACGCGAGCTGTGGAGTCTGCGTGAAAGTGTTTTTCTGTTTGCTGAGTGGCAGTGTGAAACATCGGCTTGCAGGGTACGCCAAAGAGGGCTCAGTGCTCGCATAATAGATTGGAAGTCAAATTCATGAAATGTTCAAAAATAGAGAGATAATTAATGTTATTTTTCTAAACAATCCTTTACAGAACGCCTTACTGCAAAAAGATGTGCGTAAAAATGCACGCAACGAAATTTATAATTTTACATAAATAGGGCGAAGGACAGACAAACATTCTTAAAATCGTAGTATAAATCACATTTTATCAGCTTCCATGAGCTCGAAACTTCGCGAAATACTGCCTCGGGAGGCTAATGTTATATTCGGTTTTACCTGCACTTGTTTTGGCCCTCAATTTAGAACCCTATGCTTGAATAGTCATGCTCGCTAACATTTCTCTAGGCTGCCCTATATCATCGCGAGACTGCTACAAACATTGCACAACTTTACAATTAGGACATATATTGCTAGTGTTGCAAATATCACATTTCACCAGAAAGCTGAACTGTTAAACATGGTATGCGCGTGACATCATCACACTATAGACTGGTGGTCATTGTCATTTCTTCTTGCTGAGAAAATCGAATTCGATGGTGCAAAATGCATGCTGCAGGAGGTTCAAGCTCAGTGAAAGAGAGCGTCGTGAGGAACGGCGCGAGCGTCTGGAATGACAAAAACGTGCTATTTGGTCAGAGACTTTTGCACACAAAGTAGTTTCCGGGGTCACGCTTTTTGGTCTGCGCCAAAGATGCGGGGAAGAGGAACCTTTACAAGACAGTAGGTTTTTAAAATTAACCCCCGTCTCCTCCCCCCCCCCCCCCCCCCCCCCACACACACACACACTTCTTTTTACAGCGGAGCTATTAAGGGCTAGTTGCCCCAGTATCGTGTCCGTCAGCAAACAAATGGCGATACTAAACTCTTGACAGCTATCGACATCTATAAGTGACGACGGCTACCAGACAACCGACTTGCTGGTTGTCTGGTTGCCGCCGTCGCGCATAGATGGCGCAACCTTTCCAGCCTTTCCACTCTGGCTTGCCGACTTGCGGCCGGCCATTACTTCATTCCTACCATAGTACAGCTCCGCTGGTCTTCCTTCTTCACCGGAGGGGAAAGGCTGATAGTATTTCTGAGAAATTGACTCCTCCGTTCGTGTGTGGTAATTCGACAATTTTAGTTGTCACTTGTTAACAGCAACCCTTCACTGCTTTTATTGTGCACCCCGTGAAGTTTAAAGGGGTCATAAAACGATATCGGGTTGGAATGTTCATGAATCTTTCATTAGCCCCTGTCTCACTGAAATTAACTCTTTACACAGTTTTAATTCGTCCCAAGTTAGAATATGCAGCTTCTGTAATTTTAAGATACACAGCGGGCATTAAACTGAACAATCCTTTATTTCAAGAAATCGCTGGTCTAGCACGAAGTATAAATTTTTATTCTACTCGTAATGAGGATGTCTGGAAGGTACCATACAGCAGAACAAACTATGGAACGAAGATGTTGAGACACCACCTCCCATCATTATTGAACAATCTAAGGAGCAACAACTTCACCATAGAAACACTAACACCTCGTGCCATCAAAAATATGTTTCTGTAGCTCACTTATTTTTGCATTGTGCCTCATGATATCAGTGTTCTACTTCCCAGTTACAAGTGTCTACATGTTTTTTTGTTATGTTTTTTTTTACTTGTCTTCCTGTTATATAATTAACGATTTTGTTTTCATTTTCCTACAATTTGCTTATCCGCCTCTGCCAAGAAAACGGGGGTGGGGCCCAGTCAAGCCAACATGTGTTGGCTTTTTGCCCATGCCCCTGTCGTCTGTACATATAGACGAAATAAACTGATTCTGATTCTGATTCTGATTTTGTCTGGGATCCCGGACTAGTCACTTTCGCATCTACATTGGAAGCCGTTCAGAACAGATCCGCTCGTTTCATCCTCACAAACTATCACCGCACCGCTAGCGTCTCCTCCATGATAACAACTCTCTCATTACCACCTTGATCACTACGTCGTAAAATTTCTCGTCTTTCCCTATTCCATAAAATGTATCACCATAAGTCTTTCCTGCGCGACAAAATAATTGCTCGGCCTGTCTATGTTTCCTCCCGTCTTGATCATCAACATAAGGTGGGCATTCCTAACTCTATCACAACCACTTTTTATTCATCTTTCGTTCCCCGTACACCCCAGGAGTGGAACCACCTTCCCCAGTCGATCGCCATTATCACGGACTCTGAGCTCTTTAAAAGTACAATAACTAATTACTTCATTACTGAGTGTGTCTAATATGTATTATGTTATTTGCATTAACCTTCTTGTTGCTCTACCCCTCTGTAATGCCTTCGGGCCCTGAGGGTATAATAAATGAAATGAAATGAAACCCATGCGCCTGACGACAGTCGAGCGCGGCTCATGGATTGGGGGAGAACTGCGTGAGCACTGTACATCGGCTCGTAACAAGCAACGCCTTGGTGGACACTTGGGTAGTGGCTCGTGTCCAACCACTGCAGTAATGAGACAAGCCGAACTCTAACAATGCCTGGAGCTCCCAGCACGCGTTTTCTTCCTTTCCGACCCCAGCGCGGGGGTATGATTATCGTTGGCGGCATAAGACAGGCACCAGGCCACGTGGCCGCTTCTGGATCCGAGTTGAGGGAATGAACGATGCTCATATTTTTCTAACTTTTTGGCGACTGCCATTGCCTAGAAAAAAGAGCAGAGCCAAGTGCAATCAGTTATTAACGTTAGGAAATGATCCGGAGTAGAATTTAGTGATGTATAGAAATCTTTTTATAGCTTCTTTAAGCAAAATACAGAGGGGGTCAAAACTTGGGCAATAACTTGAGAACGACGCTCGTTTGAGACTTACAGCGACCGCCATTGTTCGGTTGTCCCTCTGATGTCACTAATATTTTTTTTAAGTATTCCTTCCGTACACACATGTAGTTCCATGGAACGTCATATTAATAAGTTGCATTTAGTCATTTCAATACTTCTATTCTCGGGGACATCTTTCGGATGCAGTTTAGCAGCAACGAAAAAATGTTTGGGTGCCTCAATGATGTAAAATTGGTCGTGCAACATTTTTTGTACTTTCAACAAATACTGCTAAGGAGTTACCTCTGGTGTTTATAGCTTGCGAAAATATGCATTAGTTTTCCCCTCCTCGCAATAGCAGATGCAGAAAAAATAAAGGAAAGAGACAGCTGTCGATCCCCTCCTCAACTCGCAATTTCAACAAGCGGCCGCGTGATCTGACGTCAGTGTTCATCATAGCCATGCCCAAGGCGGCTATACTTCGTCTCATCCTACGATGGACTAAAGGCCAAAGCCGCGGGCCGCAAGGTCCAATCACGTTGCAAGCTAAAATATGACACGCTTAGCATTGGTTAGGGGTGGACGAATGACCCTCCGAGTCCAAAAGCGCTGCATCATTTTTATAGCTTCGACACTGCAAAGAGCCTGTATGACATAGCTTTCTTTGCAATGTAAAATTGTTGAGTCACTCAGTGCTGTTCAATCCAAACTACCGTCCGCCCCTCCCCATTAGTGATTCGAGACGCGGGTGCCGATACGCGCATCGAAGCGAAATACCACGCAACTTGTAAGTGGCTCGTGATTGGATCTGGCGGTCCGTAGCCTCTGCCTTTAGTCCATCGTAGGGTGAGACGAAGTATACGGTCTGGAAAGCAAAAGCTTGGGCTGAGCATCAGATATTTTTAGAGTTGAGCTATTATCATATTTAATTGGCATGAGCCGTACCGAACGTTTGACGATGCTGACTGTCAAGAACCCGTGCACTCGACTAGGTGTTATGAAAATCGCTTACGTCACGGTGTCACGTGACTCGGTGCTAAATCGTTATGTCATGTTATGTCACGCTGTCAACAAGGCTAATACATCTAGGGACTTCCTCAAATTAAATCGAGTTGCTGCAGTGAGTCACGTGACGTCACGAGGCACGTGACATTACTTGACAACATGTATTGACACAATGACGTCACGTGAGAACGTGACACATGGTTAATCATAGTGCCAATACAAAAGCGCCACAAAAACCCACAATGTACCATAGGTTGCAATTCTGTATATGACAATTTGATCAATAGAAATACAGCCGCCAATTTTTTATTCCCATATGTTTATTTTGTGATACTAACAAAAAATAAAAAAAAATTACTTTGAACCGTTTTGAGCCGGTTACCGTTATATTTTTTTTTCGGTTCGGTTCCGGTTCAGTTCCAAGATGGCGGCGAAGATTTCGGTTCGGTTCAGTTCCGGTTCGGCTAAAAATAACGGTTCTGTTCCGGTTTTCGGTTCGGTTCCGGTTCGACACCCTGAATGCAGGCATCGCGCGCATGATAGGAAGTTCTAGAATGCCTTCATGTTCGGGACATGAAGGCACCCTAGGAAGTTCAAGTCAGTCAGCGAACTGCTCTTATAGAATATTGACCCTATTTTCTATCCATAATTTCATTCCAACGCGTACAACAACAACCACGGCTCAGTCAACGTTGGTCCCAGTCAAGGCCGCTCCGAGCGTTAGCATTATTAGGAGGTAAAGTGGTGCCCTCTAGTTACAACATTTCACATTCGAAGACCTGTTTTTAACTTCCCGCCACGTCGGTGCATTAACCAACAACCAATAGGAAGCTCACATGCTCGACCGCTCGACCGTGATTCGGGCAGAGTCGGTCACGTGACACAAACGCACGCATCCACCGCTTGCGCAATCCGTCCGTCGCGCAGCAGCAGCTGGAGGTGGCGGCGGCAGCTCTGTGCGCTCTGTGCTTCGCTTGCTTGTTTGTTACGCTTTGTTCGTACGGTGCAGCTTTCGGACGCGGCGTGTTTACGGTTGGTCGTTGCGCCTTCTACTTGTTCTACCGCGTTTCAGTGGTTTCAGCCTTTCAGCCTCGGCTGTTACGGTCTTGCAGTTACGAAGTTCTAGCATTTGGACGTCCGAAATGAAGCGACTAACCGTGGCGATCGTGTTGGTGTTTCTCTGCTGCGTTGTCTATGGCGTCGAAACCGGAGAACTCTCCAATGCAACAACGATAGCGCCGCCAAAGCCTACGATCTCACCGGAAAGAGGTAGGAATTGTAATCTCGATGGTTTATGAGCGATTCGTGCATGACGACGAACCGCGGCCCCCACCCCCTACCCTCGTTTGAGCGACGCCGAAGCAAAAACAAGGCTCATTCCAAACCCTTCGACTGTACGTTCTGTTTGTTACCTGTGCGCCACACACTCGTTTAAATATCTTATTAATCTTGTTTAACTGAGTGAAAGTTTGTTATTTGTCTTCTTTTTCCTGTTGTACGGCCATTTTTGTCCGCTGAGAGTATCGACTGATATGGGTTGGTAAACAACTTAGTTTCCTTCTCTGAAGACAATAGCCACAGCGTGACGCCCATCAAAGTCTATGATCGCTGTTCGCGTTGACTTTTTTATAACTACGTGACCGGTATGAGGCAACACCATTGATATTTGAGGTATATGCGTGAGCAGTGCGGGAAATTAAAAACGAGATTTGAGGCATCGGCATTGAGAGAGCTTGGGTGTGATACGGAGCCTGAGCTCATTATCTGCTCGTTTTGTACAGGAAACGCGGAATCTAAAAATAAATAAGGAACAGTAAGAAGGTGTGAGTCTTTATCGAGACCGCGTTCTTTAGCGCGAAAGAGCGCAGTTCTTCGCGCAGGGCAGGATGATTTCATCGTGCAATGTCCCAACCTCGTGCAATGAGCACGGTGCCTAGTAACATTTCCAGAATGATTGGGCGTGAAGTTCACAGCGTAAATCCCCGCATGATGAAATTTAACTGGGTAACATCGTGTTGCTGACGGCAGCGGGAGGCGGAGAAGCGATCGACCGTTGCGATGTTTCCGCTAGTGCGAATTCTTTTACTTTATTAATACATCGCGCGATTGTTAATAAGCCCTCACCCTAGATGTTTTTCCATTGTTTGAATTCGGTGGCCTTCTTTTGACCTCTTTTTTTTTTCTATTTGTTTTTTACATATGGGGACCAGTTGTGACAGGAATGTTTGTTCAACGAGATTGAAAACTTTTGAGCTACTGATTGCATTCAGGGTGTTGCTGTGCTTCTGTTTAGCTTTGCATAAATAAGGACTTACATAGACAGAGAGAGGGATGTAGTGATTTTGTTATTTCATAATGCTTCATCAGTTTAAATCTGATCATACTCTGTATAGGACTGAATTTAAAAGCAAATGTTGAATAACACCTGGAGTTAGATCAATAAGAATTTAGATAGGCAGAGAGAGAATGAGAGTTGACAGGGAATGCAGTGGACATTGTTATTTCATAAAGCGACATTAGTTTAAGTCTGGCCATACAGTGTATAGGGTGTTTTCACTGACATACTTTCGTCCACCATTTTGTTGTTATCAGCCGTCCGGTGTGTGCCGAAGGCGAGCATTCCAAGGATTCGCATGGCCCCTTTAAATGCGTAGTGCTCAGAAGCTTATAAGTCCGACCACGCTGACAGCTAGGCTAACAACAAAATCTGTGAAAACACCGTATAGACCACTGCAAGCAGCGCATCTGGCCGCCGCCATGTCTCTGCTTGTTTGAGAAACTGCGTGCAGTTGCAAGCTTGACAAAGCTGTGTTCACGTGCGAGCTGCACATGCTTGCACGCATGGGGCAGTAATAATGCTTCATGCTTGCATTTGTCTATAGACCCCTTAAAAAAGATTTCCCTTTATGGTCGATCTGAAAGTACTGCACAGTGGCGTGCCAAAAAAAACACCAACAAGCTGACAAGTCTATAACTGACTATAACTGACTTCCAAGAAAATCTATCCAGTTGATAGACTTGCCGTTTTTATGGTGTTTTTTGCTCACGCCCCTGTGCGTTATTTTCAGATACACTGGAAAGCAATGGGTTGCCGCATGGATGAGCAGCCGACCAGTCCCGCTCGTCCATGCGGAAACCCTTCGCTCTCGGGTGGCTGACAACCGCCGTCCGTCGATCGACCATATTCAGCAGGTTTGGGTAACGCCATCTATAGTTCTGCGCTGACGGTAACTGTCTGGAACTCTGATCATTTTTTTAATATGCAGATCGGCTGCATGTGAGTGTAATTTTGGGTTTTCTTAGGATGTTTGGAGCTCTTTAGATTGAGTCATGACTTGGGATGCCGCAAACTTTTTCGAACCGAAGGTTCGATGATCGAATTAAGCGGTCCGAAAGATTTCCAACTTTCCATATCGAGAAATTCAACGGAAGCCGAATTTTCGAAGTTGTTAAACTAAGAAGTTTGATGCTTTTCGAATTTGGCACGTTCAGAAATGCAATGTTTTTCGAACATTCAAACTTAATACAATGAAAAGTTCAATCATTTTTTAACTTTCAAACTTATTACGCTGCAAAATTAGATGCTTGTCGAACTTTCGAACTTGATAGACTAAAAAATTCAATGCTCTTCAAATTTCTTGCACTAAAAAGTTCAAAGCTTTTCAAACTTTCGAAACTTCCTACGCTAAGAAATTCAATAATTTTCTAACTTAATTACCTCAAGAATTCGAAAGTTTTAGAATCCTGAAAAGTAAAAAGTTTTTCAAACTTCAAAAGACCGGCGGCGGTTTCATTTGGATTCAAGTAGTGAGGTGCATTCGCGTTACAACCGAGCCTTTCGAAGTACCCGTGGGGTGACGGGCATGTGGCTGACCCAAGGAGCACGTAGCTTCCACAGCACTGTCAGCTTACGGCTGAACGGGGTGGGGAAGGCAACTTTTGTCCCAGTTTTGAGCAACGGGCTATTCTTCTAGGGGGAGAATGACTGTGTCCGGGTACACAAACGAGGGTCCGAGAAAGAGGGGAGTCCCTCCTTTCCGTCTTCTTGGACTGTTTGGTACAATGTGCGATTTGTGAGTTGAGGAAAGCTAAGAAGGGAAAATGTTAAAATTCCAGAGAGCAGCGCTGCTCCGATGGAACTTGCTACGTCATGAACTCCATAGCAAGTTCCTTAACGTTGCTAGATTACCTCCCAAAATAGGCTCCACATGCATCCACCAGGTGCACATTGAAAGATTGTTTAAAGTTTGCTTGTGCCTTTCAACGAAAGACTGGTATTTTTGAGGTTATGCTGCAACATACGACACATTAAGCCTAAAAAATGAGTGCTGGAATTTCGTTTCCCTTCCCCTTTAAGGGGGAGACTGGCCAGTGGAGTATTTTCATCCCTGCGGCACCGTCATTTATCATATAAAAATATTAATATTTATTGATTTATTTATTTTACCCTCGGGGCTCAAGGCATTAACAAAGGGGAGTGGGAACAATAGTTATAATAATACAAAGGGAATAGTATATACAACACTTGGTAATATAAAAAAGTGTGTGGTCAGTAATTGATGTGAGCAGTGCGGGTAAGTGGCTCCAGTCTTTGGAAGTTCTGGGAATAAAAGAAAGTCGTAATAAACGTTAGAGTAGCAAAATGGGACACCGATGGTCGAGGCATACTGAAACAAAGTGGGGGGATTATTAGTTCTGATTTGAGCTGAGAAATATGATGATAGATTTTACGAAAAAAATTGGGAGCCATTTCACTTTGTGAAGGTGGGTGACCAGCACAGCTGTTTAGCACACGACACAGACGTGACAGAATTTTGAACAAAGGTACAAACACATCTATTGTCTTGATCGGTGGTCATCGTGACGAAAGGTACGCATACACACGTGCCGCCCGTCGCCTTCAAGGAGAATGCAGAGAAAGGTGTTTTACGCGCCGCACGCAAACGCCTTCTTCGTATAAGAGATTCAAGGTAAATAACCAAAATAAAACGTTGACGAACGCACGTGTAAGATGCCATTTGTTTTAGACTATTGCTATAGAACTGTTACTGCTGCAGACGCCGGCAGATGCGTGGGTGCGGTGCGAGCTTAGAGTTTTGGTCACGCACAACACAAATCCACGGAACCCTACTTTTATAGCTTCGCTATAAAAGACAAATATGAGTAACTGCGATGGTGTGCGAGGCTTGGGAGTAACAAACTATCTTTTATGGATGTTTCGCTTGCGGTGCGGTTATAATTTGCCAGTATGAAACGTGCAGCTCTGTTCTGAACACCTTCAAGTGAATCAATGAGGTAGTTGGTAAAGGGATCCCAGATGAAAGCTGCATACTTTAGCTTGGACCTAGCTATTGTTTTATGAAGGAATAGTTTTAATGATGATGGGGCAAGATAAAAGTTATGTTTGAGAAAGCCAAGCATTCGATTGGCATTGTTAGTGACATAGTTAATATGAAGTTTCCAGGAAAGGTCAGCACTTAAAAGTAAAATCATGCCCAGAGACTTGTATTGGTCTACAAGTTCTAGGGGTGTGTTAAAGTAAAATTGGCAAAATTAAAATTGGCCTTGCGTGTTACGCGCATTATTTTGCATTTCTTAATCTTGAGCGCCCTTGACCAGAGCTCACACCAGTGTAGTATGGAATCTTGGTCATGTTGTAGTTTTTGAGAGCTAGAGTCATTAGATGCTACACGATAAATAACACAGTCGTCAGTAAAGAGTTAATTGAAAAAGAAACCGCCGCTGGCAAGTCATTAATATATATATTTTTAAAAAATGAGACGTTTACAAACCTCTGTAATGCAAAACAAGAGCACAGCTCTTGAAGAGGAGGAGTGGAGAGTATCCTCCTCCTTTCCTCGTCCTCTCGTCTTCTGCTCCGCTGACCAAATGTTCGCGGAGCGCACTTTTGGTCAGCGGGGAAATGACGTCACATGAGTCATGTGACGCCATTTCCCCCGCTAAATTTAGGAGGGAAACTGAATTAGAGTGTTGAGGTCACGGGACGTCAATTTCCCCACTCAATTTGACAGGGAAATTGACGTCACGTGATCTCAACACCAATTCATCACTAAACCAACACCAGTATCATCACTAGACGTGGCACCGCGGGCCTCCATGGTATGGACGGGCTGTCGCCTTTCCGCGGTGCCACAGTTCTCCCGAGCCAATAAAGATTATTATTAGTATTATTAATTCAGTTTCCCCGCTAAATTTAGCGAGGAAAATGATGTCACATGACTTCTTGTCACAATACCCATGAACAAATTCAGTTTCTCTGCTAGATTAAGCGGGAACATTGGCATCACATGACCTCAACCGCAATTCAATTTCCCGCTAAATTTAGCGGGGCAATTACGCCGATGGCGCGAAACGCGGAAACAGACTTCTAAGAGGTGCGTTCTATAAAGTTGAAATACAGGTCTGTGAAAGTATCTGGGTATTCTGTCTTGTGCAGTCACCTAGTTCTTGTCATTTCTGTCGAAAGTACCTAGGTGCAAGTGGCTCATTTCTTGTTCCCACAAAAGATCTGGTATTTGATGCTCTGTGACCTAAGCTGCCTATGAACAACAATTGCTTGTCTAGCTAAAACTTGTGCAAATTCTGGCTTTCTGTGTGAATGCAGAAATTGAAAGCCACTGCAGGATGCTAAAAGGAAGAGGCCTAGTTCAGCTATTTAGGGGCAAACCATGCAGATGGTTCTCGGAGCCAAACAATGAGTTGTCTCGCAATTTTTCTGCTGCACAAAGTATTTCTTAGAAAATTTGTTGTCAAAACAAATTTACATCAAAAAGGTTTTCCTTTCTTTTTTTTTTTGTGGTTTTTGAGGTGGAAACAGCTCTGTAGTTTTTGCTAGTGTTATGTTTGTAAAAGCGTGCACAGTTTCCATCTTTTGGAGATTATATACTGTGGACATAGATCATGTTGCAGCCGACAGCATTTCAGATTGTAAAAGTCTGCTTGAGACGTACAGTGGAGCATTGCATGCGAATGTTAGTGAGCCAGGCCAACTTGTTTTGATGTTTCTAGTATGAAAATAACCTGAAGCCGGAAGCAAAAATTGCCAGGTGTTCGCTGTGCCAGCCACCTGCACGGCTAACTTGGGGGCCTTGTTTCATTATCTATTTTTGGGATCTTTTTCGAAGTCTCGCACACAGCTAGTTTTGTGCCGTGGTGCACACGTGTAGAGACAGAATACAATTTTTATTGTTACATCTTCCTAAACCTTTCTAGCTTGCCTTCGCTGGGCAAAGCTAGAGTTTCAAATAAAGTTGCCTTACCTATCGTGTTTATTTGTATTTCCTGTAAAACAATGGATGTGACCTAATTTTGAAATGATAGTTTGTTTCTTGTACTTTGCCTCTGATGTAGCCTCATATGGGCAGCCTAACTAGTAGTGATTTTATTAACTGACAATAGTGAAAGATGATAAGGACGAAAGAATTAGTCACAAAAAAAAGGTTAGAAGAATAGTGCAAAATGCCTAAGGGAGTTGGAAATTACACAATGTATGGTAGACGACATCATGAACTACAAACCGGGGGGCGTCTTTCTTTTTCTAGTTCAGGTGGTGGAAGCTGCCGCCCAATAAAAAGTTGGGAATATCATTTATCGAGGATTTCTTGAGTTTGCACATGCAGTGTTTGTAATAGCTTTTGGGAATATCTGACTCAAGCAGGGTTAAGTCGAGTCCTTCCATAAGCCCTTGCAGGGACTTGTAGGATGAATCCATAGAACTAACAGACATTTTCTTGTTTTTCTCTTTCTGCTTCGGTACAGCCTGCACACTGAAGACAAATACCTCTTGTGCAGACTGCTTGGGTGCTGGGACTGGGGTAAGTAAATCATATATATGTTTGACAAATATGGTGTCTTCAAGGCATTCCTCCATTGTGATAAGTGTCACGAAAACAGCTCTGTGGCACGATATGCCGCAGCTCCGGTGACTTGTTGTGATACATTGTGAAGGCTAGCTTAGTGTCTACAGCTACATCAAAGCTACTTGTGCATGCATGCGGGAGTGAGATGCAAGATGGCGCCTCATGTTCGTACAGCGGTGCTGGGCCCCTGCACTGAAAACTAGACTCAACAATGTAGTCCTAAAGTTGATGCCGAGTATGAGCATTTGAATGCCACGAAGTATGCTAGTTCAGGTTGCATATGATGGTGATGAAATGGAAGTAGTCCATAGGTGCTGCATCAGCTGTCACTTTTCAAATTTGATTGCATTTTGTATTTTTTGTATTGTTTCATACGTGTGATTGGACACAGACCTTTTTTAAAGTGCTCTACCGACGGCTTCTGTGAACTCTGGCGTTCGAGCCAGAGATCACAAAAAGTGCTGAAGAAGTAACAAAAACAAAGACGCGGAACAATATATAGCCATTGCTTCTAAGGGGAAGCCTGCCACCTCCACCTAAGGGGGGAAAAAGTCAGTACGGTGCCCGTAATGCATCTCGAGCCGATCTATGTGGGTGATTCCATCTCAACTCGGGCACGGATTAAGAGTCGAATTTTTAATTTTGACGAAAAAAATATATGTTTCAGGGCACTTCCTATAATAAAAGAAGACGCAAACGGTTATGTCATCGGATTTTTTGTTCTCAAGTTATGGACCGTTGAAGCGGTCAAGGTGGAAATCGGGGATGGGCAGTATTTCAAATACAAGTACTTGAAATACGTATTTGAAATACTTTGTGTATTTTGCATTTGTATTTAATTACAAATTGGGTAATGTATTTGACATGTGTATTTAAATACTAAAATGTGAGTATTTTAAATACAATTGTAATTAAATACAATTTTGTGGGCGAAAATACATCCCTCAAATTTATTGTCACTGTCCAGAGCAGGAAGAAAACTACGTTCTGCACCGAATGCAGTGTCTCTCAATCAAGCCCAAGCGTTTAGTTAATTTCTGATTACGGTGCTAGTCCAGGGTAAGAATGGTGACGAAATCGACGTTCACAGGCAGACTGGCTAAGTGCCTGTGACAACTTGTGATGCTTTCCAGCCTGATTTCCATCCATATGTTTGCCTGGAACATTCTAAATGCACGGGTCGTCCAGAGTTTTGCAAGTGGTGCGAGTTGCAACAATAAAAAATTCTCTAGCTAGTGCTGCGCCTCTTGGTCGTCTCGGTTCTTTGTTGATCTATACCAAAATGCAATCGTCAAAAAAAGCTACTTGAAGCTCTGTACTTTTTTCTTTCACCTATTACGTCTCAGCTGATTACATTTTTTTGTTGTTATATTTCTATTGCGTTACTAGAGCCTCGCACACTAACTTCCTGGTGTGCAATGCAAAATTAAAATGAGATACACAGAAACCCGCTGCAAGTGCCCTGAAGTTGCTGACGCAAATTTTGAGGAATGTATTTGAAAAAGTATTTAGAGGAGACCAAATGCATTTGGTTGTATTTGTATCTTGTACTTAAATGCTTTTTTGGAAATGTAATTAGATTTGTAATTAAATACATTTTTTGACGAAGTATTTTGTATTTGTATTTCGATACATATTTGCCTGTATTTTGCCCATCCCTGGTGGAAATTGATGTTTTTCCAGCCTATCGGAGGTGCCATATTTCACTCCATCCCTTTTCCCTACTTTTTACGCTACATCAATATAACTTTTTGGGAACACTCTAGCCATAGGCTTTTTCACGCGAATTAAGCGTCTAGGTCATAACATTCTTAATGATTTTTTTTTTTATTTGTGAAACCGCCACTCTGTGACAATATTTGACGAAGTTCAGCAGGCTGTGCTGTGTGACCTAATCAACATATTTTTATGATCTTTATATCACCGTAAAGCACCAATTATGCTCTTTTTTTTAGTATAATTTCAATATTTTGCCACAAGTATATAATGTGCTACATGTGCCTGAAAAACAAATATTTCGAAAAACTAGCAAGTTTGGAGTCGATTTTCTAAAAAACCCCACTTTTTATTTTTTTTTTCATTTTTTATTCACAGTTAGTTAATATAGTAGTCTATCAGGAACTACCAACAGAAATTGTAATATATTGTTTGTATGGCCGCTATTAAGACTCAAATCTCGTGCTATGAGCGTTTTGAACGGGACTTCGCACAGGCGCTTTGCTGAGCAGAATTTTGGCCAATGTAAAGTTTTCTATGTAATGTTAGTACTTACCACAATATCTGAGCGTAAAAGCAAGTGAAGTAACAATATTTATCCTTACAGTATTTATTTACTTGGCACTGGGGTGATTTGAAAGGTGTGTGAGCTTCGCCTTATGTATTGACGAAGAAGTACGTAACATCTAAACTCACGGACAAACTTAAGTCACGAGGGAAAAGTCTTAAGTAACCTGGCATGAATCACTGCAAATAGAAATGAAACCTAAACACATGACTAACGCATTTGAAGCCTTACACGCCACGAAATGCTAGTCCTTACATGCCACGAAATGCTCGTTATTTTACGAAAGAGCCTGTATGTGCACAAAATAGACTACTTCCTAAGCGTCAGATACTAAATCGCACATACGTATATGCACTGCATATCTGTTTGACATAAGAAAATATGACAATTACGTATAAAGTTCGGAGTTTTAAACTCAAGATGCGACACGTAACCAGAGAAGGGAAGTAATATTTCATGTTGTAGCCTAAACATGTTCATTTCATAAAATATATCAAAATGTGTTGACCAAATGTCTTATATACTCCTAATTAACATAAAATACACTCAAAGTTAATACAAATATAAACTTTAAAATGAATTGAACACCGCCTAATTCCGTCTGGTTTACGGTTAGACGACGCAGTACCTTTTCAATACTACACGGCGCTGCTCACACAAAAACAGTGATAAACACCTGGGATAGGGATAGTCATCTTTCGACGTAGCACATTTCGAGACAATAGGTTGATGCGATTCTGAGCCAGTTTTCGCTTTGTCCAAATCGCAGTCAGTTCAGTGTCAAAGTCTATGGCGCGTCGTCTGATCATACAGCGCGCACTCACAGGGGGACAATGATGAACGCACTGTTGAAACGGTCCGGCCTTTTCACGGTCCCACCATTTAGCTCTGTCTATTCTGGGGTTTGGTAAACTCTGTCTAGGACCACATCACCTTCCCCTTCCCCCATTGCTTTGCTCCACACATGAGAAGATTGGATGCCTTTCGATGGGGTTACCTTCTCCCACCCCTTCCTTTTAAGCTCCCGATAACGGGACAGCTGCTCTTGGTCGATGAAGAAAAGCGTTATCGCTTCAACGAACGTACGCGCGTTAGTTATGGAGCTCAGCTCAGTTGTTTTCAAGTTATGCAATGACGCATGATGCTTCAACACACCACCCACTCCATCACACGCGCTTTTGCCGTGCCCTGACGCCGAGTATATCCCCCTGCTGACAACAAACTTTTTCTGAAATTCGTGTAATTGGTGCCGATTTTTGAAATGGCTTGGAGCGCCGTCCGAAACATAGATTAGCTCCAAAAAAACGGGCAAGAGTTCCTCGAGCCTGTTTTCAATCATTGTGAGCGCAAAGAGCGCGTGTGCAGAATCATGACAGGTATCGTCACTGACGACGTCGAAACTTAGTGTTCCCTTCGTGGTCGTCGCAACGCAGGTGAAGATTGTCACCATCTTGGTTTTCCAGTGGTATCCCTGCACTGCACGTTGGAGCACAATACTCCAGTTTTCGGCGAAATCAAAGTGGAGGACTACGACACGTGGCTTCACATTTGCTTTTTCAAGCCATATTGCTCTCTGTTGTGCGCGCCGAATATAATAGTGGGGTATGTATTTCTTCGTCTACTTGTTGAGTTCGTTAAGAAAAGCAGTGGCCTCCAAATGTTTTTTCACCAACTCGTTACCAGATTCCCACAGTGCCAACTCCAGTTCATCTTTAGCGCTCATCCCTAGCATCTCGAGGGATATGTCCTTCCGGTTCGAACAGGCTTCACACCTCAGCAAGAAGCAGTTTTGGGAAGGTTTTTTCACAAAGAAAAATTTTCTGGACGTCTTCAAAGGTCATGGTCTTCCCCGCCGCATTTGACAGAGATGTCAGACAGAGTATGAAGTTGGTGCAGCATACACACACTCTTCATGTACAGGGTGTTTCTTAACCCACTTGGGCCGAAGAGAATAAAATTTTGTTAGGCCCATTTTTGACTCGGGATTGGCCGCCTTGAATTCTTTGTAGGTTTCCCTAATAGATCTCGTCATAAATCGCCTCGTGACGAAGACTTCCTCCCCATCAATAAAAAGCCTTACGACATCCTTCTTGTTCGGGCTTTGTCTTGAGCAGTCTTTCGCATCTGATGTGTAGTAAGTCAACGCAAGAGCGACATCGTTTTCATTGAGAGCATGTCCTTGGTATGGGTCAGGTGACGCCCAGACCCCCATTTTTTTTTTTTTCAGCTTTCTTGATTGGTCCAAAGCATGCTTCGTTACTTCAGGAATTGCTTTCAGGATATCTTTCTTTTTGAGGTTAGATGGAAAAAGAGTTAAGAGGCGGTAGCTTTCTAGCTGCGACACGCTCTTGACGTAGGCTGCTCGTAAATTGCTGACCCAGTCGGAGCACGAGGAGCATGGATCTTCTTTGTCTGTGCCCGTAGGTTCTCCGTACACGTCACTTAGTTTACGACCAATTTTCTTTTTGATGTCCCCGGTTATCTCGGATTTTTGTTCGCTTAACATAGCCGGTACGACTTCGTGGGGTCACACTAGAAGGGAGTTTAAGTGGTGTCACGCTTACTTCGGCAGCATCAATTGCTTCAGGCACTCCTTGGACCAGGGCTTCCTCGTCAACGAATGATCTGTCCGATGGTTTCAGGGATGATGAGGATGAGCTTGATGACAACATTTCCTGTCCTTGCTTATGTTCTTCAATCTGACCCAAGAACATTGTGTAGCAGTTATTGCACAGAACATCTCCAGGGCTTACGCACTGGGTGTCCTCAGCCGGTAGAACTTGCTTAAAAAAACTTAGGTTTAGCTCCGAGACTTGACGAAAATGGCGTCCGTCAAACACTATTCTCTTGTGTCTCCTTGAATAGTCGGCGCATACTTTCCGGTCTGAACTGAATAATGTATTAGCCATGACAGTAACAAACACTTCTGGCTTTCTGAGAGCAGGAGCAGTTTTAAGTTCATCCAGCTCAGACAGCACGGAGGTAGAATGAGTACCAGCTTTCCGCCGTGGCTTAGGAATTCAAGTAAAGAGCCAGAAAGGGACCGAGAAGGCTATTATCAGTTAGACGACGTGCGAAGATTCGGCTTCCTTTGGGTCCCCAATCTTCCCGTTGATCCATACTTAAACATTCGCTCTCCGCCTTGCGCGTAATCTGAGTGCCACGCGGCAGCGGCGTCTCTTTTAGTGCCCGCGGATTAGTGGCATGGTTGTGTTAGAAGGACGAGGAGGGGAGCTTGGAGAGACAGAGGGGGGCTTGCGACGTAAACTCTAAACTCGAAACGCCTGTTCTCCCGACAATCAGGGTTTCCGTGTCGGTTGCATTCAAAGGCATGGCTCCAGGACCCCGACGAAGATAGAGCCGGTAGCCCCGTGATGTTCAAGATAAAGTATTCTATACACGCCGCCTGACTGGGGTGGCATTTGTAAAATTTCGGAGCCAAAAGCAAAAGGCCTCAGAGGACTTCTCTAACGATCTGCATTCCCCCGTATTGTGAGAAAAAGATGCGCTCTCACTTGTGAATACAGACTTCTAAGTAACTTTTTTTTAAGAGCACTATTCAAATTTTGTTTTTAATGTTTATGGTTGGATATTAGGTAACTGCTAACGATAAATAGAAAACCTTATATGGGCCAAAATTCTGCTCTGCAGAGCGCCTGTGCGAAGTCCCGTTCAAAACGCTCGTAGCACGAGATTCGAGTCTTAATAGCAGCCATACAAACAATATATTACAATTTCTGTTGGTAGTTTCTGATAGACTACTATATTAACTAACTGTGAATAAAAAATTTTAAAAATAAAAAGTGTTTTTTTTTTTAGAAAATCGACTCCAAACTTGCTAGTTTTTCGAAATATTCGTTTTTCAGGCACATGTAGCGCATTATATACTTGTGGCAAAATATTGAAATTATTCTCAAAAGAAAGAGCATAATGGGTGCTTTACGGTGATATAAAGATCATAAAAATATGTTGATTAGGTCACACAGCACAGCTTGCTGAACTTCGTCAAATATCGTCACAGAGAGGCGGTTTGACAAATAAAAAAAAAAATCATTAAGAATGTTATGACCTAGACGCTTAATTAGCGTGAAAAAAGCCTATGTCTAGAGTGTTCCCAAAAGGTTATATTGATCTAGCGTAAAAAGTAGGGAAAAGGGATGAAATGAAATATGGCATATCCGATAGGCTGGAAAAACATCAATTTCTACCTTGACCGCTTCAACGGTCCATAACTTGGGAACAATAAATCCGACGACATAACCGTTTGCGTCTTCTTTTATTATAGGAATTGCCCCAAAACATTTTTTGTTTCGTCAAAATTAAAAATTCGACCCTAAATCCGTGCCCGAGTTGAGATGAAATCACCCATGTACAGTCCTATCCTGCTCATTCGTCAGAAGCTGTCCCGAAGTGGCAACAAATGACACCACAGGAGCTGGCATGTCTGTTGAATGTCGTGATCCCAATAGTTGGTCGTAGAAGTTCCAGCAAACCGTACTAGGGAACGCGTACGTTGCCGCGTCCCAACTCCTGGCCGGCGAAGCTTCCGTAGACCGTCAAGCTGGACGGCGACCTGCAGCAGAACGGGCATCAGCCACTTGCGCCTCCGCCGACATTTCTATGACGTCATCGGGCGGAAATCGAGGGACCACTTTTGAGGATGTGGTTAGTCCACCATTTGGGGACATGTTCTAGGCACCATAATGGAAGAGAGGAAAGGAGGAGAGAGAGAGAGAGAGCAGTCCAAACGCTGTAATTGCGGGTTTGTTTCCCTACTTGCAAGCGTAGCGAATGTTAACAGCGCCTCCAAGTGTTCGGGGTCAACTGCATCCGTGGCTTAGAGGTTCCGTTTCGGTGTCCGGGGGGGGGGGAGGGGGGCAGGGGGGGGGGGGGGCAAGACGTAAGGATCCGGGCCCTGAGTGGTCCCTTCCACAAGGAGTCTTTGGGCCGTCTTTCGTGGCTCCACCTGCTTCGCGAAGTAGAACCTCAATATTTTCTTTTCAGTTTTCTGAAAAGCGTCACGTCCTGTGACGCCCTGACCTACTATTGGCGTCACGTCTAGCCGTGACGCCAATAGTAGGTCAGAAGAAAACTGCAGCTCAGAAAAAGTCATAGTCGGTCTAAGTCCCGATGCTCGACAGATTTATGGGTTCGGAGCTGAGAAGGGCAGTACTGTTCAACCGTGGCATTACATCTTATAAAGAAAAGTCCATTCTTCGGATCAACAGCTTTATTGTGAGAGTGGTGACCTACTCAGAAGCTCAGTCCTTGGAACAGTGGTTGAAATGGGGTTAAGATAGAACACGTGGCACTCGCATAATCTCGGTTGCCCGAGGTAAGACAGCGTAAGCAGGGAGAGAGCATATGAGAAGCTGCTCAACAGGCCCCCAATCCTTGATGAGTTTGTCACACATGCAAAAGAGTATCAGGTGCACACTAAATACCGTTGTTTACGGAAGCAGACAATTGATTCTATACTTGCTGAAAGCTTAAGAAAGGCAGGGTGTGGAGAGTCCCGAACTATCGCTCCGCAGCCAATGAGATTGGGCCATTAGCCAATAAAAACGCCAAAGAGCAAATCACGAAGCAAGGCACCTGCTCTCCGGCAGGTGGCAGCATGGCGAGTCATTTGTGAACTCCTTACAAATTACAGTGCTTATAACGTCACTGCCTACAAGGAAAACACAATGTTTAGTACAAGTATGGTGCAGACATTTTTAAGAATGATTTTGATGTTTTGGCAGATCGACTGGAAATAGGAACATGTTTTTGGATTGCTCCTAGGGAGAATTGCAAACAATATTTCTTTAAGTGCCTAAATTGCATATGTATGTCATGAAATAAACTGTCCCCGCCAAAAAAAAAAGGCAATTGAAAAATTGGCACACTTTATGTCGGGGAAACTCATCTTGAGTGAGGAGCTATGCAAAAACGTCCTTCTATTTTGGCTTGGGGTTTCGAAGTTATTTCAAGTATCGCATGTTGCAGTACTCAAAGTAAATCTGGGAACCTAAACTCGAGGGTAGGGTAACTAAAGAGGCTCTTGGTGGAAAACTAAATGTAAAGATTAATGGAATTGATCGTATACATCGCCTTGGGAAGCCAGCTCATGGCAAAACCCGTTTAGCAATATTTTGACTCGTAAACTTTAAGGATAAATTGAATATTTTACGCAACTGCAATAAATTAAAAAAATGTATGAATCTTGATTTATGAAGACTACTCAAAGCGAGTTCAGGGCAGTAGGAAAAAATTACTTGATAGCTCGAAATCAAAAAAACTTGCTGGTGATAAGGTCACGCTTACCTGTGACAAAATTACGATAAATGGCGCAGTATACATTTGGAATAAGGCCAGAAACAATAAGGTTCGCATATCTGAGGAAACCCGGAATCCCAGTACGTGACCAAGCCCTGCTCAAGTCAACCATGTGTATGAATTTCGATTACTGAACCTAAACGTGCGAAGCATTGTAAATAAAACTGATAAACTTGAAGCTGCTGTTTGAATACCCAACCTGATATTATAGCAATGACAGAAACATGGCTCTCTGACAGCATTCTAGACTGTGAAATCACGCCCCCGAACTATACGATTCTGCGCAAGGATAAAGGTTCTCGTGGTGGTGGAGCAGCGATTCTTGTAAAAAACGGCACTGTATGTACCCCCTTACCCGATTGCCCAGAAATTGGCCTGTGTTGTAAAATTGCTTACAAAAATACTTGCTGCTATATACTTGCTGTCTATAGACCTCCCACTTCCACTTCTGGGCTTTTCAAAAGTATGTATAGTTATATCAATGATAATATTAATGTGAGCAGTACGATTATAATTGCAGGTGACTTCAATCTACCTTCTTTAGAATGGTCCTCTCTGTCGAAATGTGCATAATCATCCCTCGGTGCAGGTATGCTTACAGACATATGTTTTCATTATAATCTCACCCGAATAGTTACTGAAAATACCCGTATTCAAGGAACTTCGCAATCAGTGCTCGATCTCGTGTTTGTCACCAATCATTTCCTGAAAGATGAATACAGTGTAGAAGTTTTAAATGGCATATCTCATCATGAGATGGTTTTATGCTGCTTCAAAACAAACATTCCAACTTCTGGCAATCCCCAGATTTGGAAGGTTTTGAAATTTGACAGAGCAGATGGCGTTGGCGTACTCAACTTTTTTATACACACTTAGATAACTTTCTTCTACTGTCCAAGAGCGACCGTACCACTGTAGATATGCTTTGGAACGAATTCAAAACGGCAGTTAAGACGTGTGTCTCATAGTTTATTCCGCAACAAGCTAAAAAAATTATTAAGTAAAACCCTCGGATAACGCAAGGAATCATCCATGTGAAGCACAAAATAAATAGGCTTTGTAAGAAGGCAAAGAAAACCAGAACTCCTCAAAATAAGAACAAAATGGTATTACTCAACAGCGATCTTGGACAAAAAAATCAAGTCGGCTAAATACAAATTTTTCAGTATCACTCTTCAATCGTTTATCCAATCTTCACCTGCCAAATTCTGGAACTATGTCAATCCAAAAAACAAATCAAATATAGAAACGCTCTTCGGCAACAAAGCAAATCTTGCTAAAACCTTCAATGATTATTTTCTTTCGGTCTTTACAACAGATAATGGTAATGCAGGCTCATTCGCGTCCAATTCCCCAGTCTTGGCTGTGAATGACGTCGTAGTTACCGAACAGGGTGTTTTATCGCTTCTACTCAACCTGAACACAAAAAAGTGCTGGGCCGGACAATATACCAAATGAATTTTTAAAAAGATACGCCGGATGGGTAACAAAATATATTATAATATTTACACAATCACTTAACAAAAGACAACTTCCAAAAGACTGGCAGTTAGCGGAAGTCATCCCCTTTCATAAATCTGGAAACAAAAACGAATTCACGAACTACAGGCTTATCTCTCTTACTTCAACTTGCTGTAAATTGCTCGAACATGTTGTTTTGAAGCATGTCTCCATCCACATCGAGAATAACCACATACTTACTCCATATCAGCATGGTTTCAGACATCACCTTTCAACAGTGACACAACTTATTGAAAGCATGCACGATTTTTCCACTGTCATAAACAATAGAGGACAGGTTGACGCCATATTCATCGACCTGTCAAAAGCCTTTGACAAGGTATCTCACCTGAAGCTATTGTTCAAGCTGGAATCTATACTAGGAAGAGGAAAAATTCTCAAGCGGATCGAAGACTACCTTTCAGATCGCTACCTGTAGATAGCACTTGATGCGCACTCATCATTCAAAGGCAAAGTTTCATTGGGAGTCCCACAGGGATCAGCACTGGCACCTTTCTTGTTCCTAATATACATATATGACTTGGTCAAAGATGGGAACGTAAAAATTCGCTTCTTTGCTGATTATTGAATACTTTATTCACAAATAAATAACCCAAACGACCAGATTATCCTAAATAATGTGCTTCAACACATCATAAATTGGTGCCATGATTGGCAGATGGAAATAAATATGAATAAAACTGCACTTATTATGACCATAACCCATTAAAGACAACAATACTCCTTTCCTTTCCAGATAGGCAACAACCTCTTAAAACAAGTCTGTGAATACAAATACCTCGGCCTCAACATAAGTCAAAATTTCCTTTGGGACTCAGACATTCACTCCACATCTAATAAAGCTTTAAACAAACTGAGTTTCCTCAAACGAGTTTTAAAATTTGCATCCTACGCTCGTGTACGCCAACGTCGTCTGGTTCCCCCCACAGTCTCCGTCATCAATAAGGTAGAAAGAGTTCAGAGAATGACAGCGAGGTTTATTTGCAATAAGTATAATAGGCGCGTCTCTCTCTTTGAACTTTGCAGGCAACTGGGTCTCTCCTCTTTAAAAAAAAAAGAGTGAAAATGGCTAGACTTATATTTCTATACGAATTAGTCAATGATCACTTTAACCTACCAAAAGAAAATTATCTTGTCCATACAAGCAAACGATTAACACGGCACAACCATGGTAAGCTTCATGAGGAAGATGTCGCTTATAATAACTGCTTTAAATTCTCTTTTTTTTTCCCTGAACCATTAATGAATAGAACCACCTGCCTCAAAATGTTGTTCATTCCTCATCTATTGAAATCTTTCTCGATTGGGTAGATGCCCACATTTTATCATAAACTAATATTTTATGCTGTTTTTAAAAGTGCAATGAATTAAAAGTGCTATGAATTGAAGTTATTTACTAATTTTTCATTCTTGACTTCTATATTTGCATTGATTATTGACCTGCAAATTGTGTGTTGAATATTTTTTTCTGCTTGTAATATTCCAAACTACCACCCTACAACAACCCCAAATGGGGTTAGTGGTATTCAAAATAAAATAAATAAAAATTGTACAAAAAACATTTCTATGCTGGACATTAATCTTTTTTCTAGGCACTTAAAAAAATATATTTTATTTGTTTAATTAAACATTCCTTCCAGTGTCCAGGAAACCTGAATAAACATTACTTCATTGCACGCTTTATTTCATGCATGTGCCAGGAAGACCCGAACACTGCTCTTCGCTGTACCTTTGTATCTGTCAAAACATAATAGATCACACAAATATTACCGGAGGCTGTGAATCTGGATCTCATTGTTCTTTTCCGACCTCACCGGAAGCCGTCGTTCACAATGCTACGCCATAGTTTTCATTGTAGGTGTTGAAAGACTTATTTTCTCCGAGTTAGTCTGAAAATCTTGCTAAAGCTGGCAGAGAAGTGAAATGTAACTATGGCATTTTGCTGCCCCGGCCATGCCACACTCTGTGTTTGAAACTTGAAATGTCTGTGGATCCCCGTCTTAACTCTTACGCAATGAAAGAGGCCGGCTTTTGTTTGACTCAGAATGTAATGGAGTCATGGAAGGTTCAGTTTGGCTTTACCCAAGACATATATTCTAGTGTAGCTTAAACACCTGTTCTACTGTACCCAAGAAATCTACTCTATTATACCCAAAACATATATTCCACCATACCCGAGACATCCACAAAACGTCTCTTCTACTGTATTCAATCACCCGTATTCACCAGGCGCGAGTAGTGCCTGTTTAACCACTGACTAGCGACGTCATCGACTAAAATGATCACGTGGCAAGCGATAGTCGCCGCTAAGTGAGCGCTTGGTATTCACCGGTCGTGTTTAGGGCCTAGTCGCCCCGTGCGACTATGGAGTCGACTAACAAATCTTAGTCATGGGGTAGGGCTAGTTTGGCCGGTGTTTAGCGGGCGACTAGCGGCTTAGCGCCATGGCCGACTCGTATCACCGCTGACCGCCAGCGCTATAACAAAGCACTTACTGTCTCGGAACGCTGGGGGACATATATAGAAAGAATCGGAGGAGTAAATATTGACTAAATAGCCATGTTCAACGGCCAGAGACATTGCTAAAGCGATCTCGGCAGGGCGGTGGACGGCGCGAAGAAACGCATTTACGGGCGCTTCCATATTCGTTTATGTCGCTGGCAATGCGGCTTCCGTGTTTCTCCCTGGCGTTGTTTTGAAATGTTTCGTTGTAAAACTCTGTCTAAGACAATATGTCTCTCATTGTAACTTTTTTTTCCTGATAAACATTTAAATATTAGTTTTTATAGGATAAAATACCCATTTACGCAGCGGCGTTGAAGTTCGCGTGCCCGTGGCCTATCTTTTTGTGTCACTTCCGCTTCTTAGTTCTGACTAGATAGTCACCCGCTCGCTTCGCGCTCGTGAATACCGCAGAACATAATCGCTCGTTAGTCGCGGATTTCTCGTTTAGCTCGCAACTACTTAGTCGTGCTACTAACCTTAAAACGCCGCTAGTTAGCCGCGCCTGGTGAATACGGGTGCTTATGTCTAGTCGACTGTACTCAAAACATATTCATTTTATTGTGCCCAATACATATATTTTCTATTTTACTGTACCCAAAGATCTATCCTATTGTACTTAAGACATCTGTTCTATGTACTCAAAACATCTATTTTACTGTACCCAAAACATATATTCTACCATAGTATACCCAAAACACCTATTCTACTGTATCCCGATTTATTCTACCGTATTCAAAACATCTATTCTACTGTACCCAAAACATATTTATTTTACTGTACCCAAGACATCTATTTTACTAGTGTACCCAAAACATATATTTATTTTATTGTACCCAAGACATCTGTTCCACTGTACCCAAAACATCTGTTCTACTCTATAGCCCAAACATCTATTTTATTGTTCCCAAAACATCTGTTCCAAGTGGCTCCAGCTGCACTTCCTTCCACTCAGCTGGAAATAATCAAACCTGCATACAAGCGGCTGAATGAATGCAGACCCTGCATTACCGGGAAGAAACAAAAACCTTTTTTCATGTCTTCCTTTTACTTTTGAAAGGCACCTGTAGACTTTCAACTTGTAAAGAATGAGTGTGTTACTGTGAGGGCCACAATACAAGAGAAGTCTGTTTTAACAGAATTTTTTTTTTTTTTTTTTTTTTGGGGGGGGGGGGGGTTGTAAAGAAATGTTAGTATGAGGACAAGAGCACTGAGAAAAATCAGCTTAAAAAGTGTTTTTAAATATCATAGAATTTGATCCTTACTTTAATTACATTATTTTGTCTTCTTTCTTAGGCCTTTTCCTCATGTCCTTTTCACTATAAATGTGTTTAAAATCCTAAGAGATGCCCCACCCCCCAAAGATAGCCCACCCCTATTTTTGGCTTGATTTGCTATATTTTCTTAAACACCGAAAGATAGCCCCCTCTTAGTAATGCTAGTGTTGGGATCAATGATGGCCTCGGCGTAAATGCGGCTAGTTATAGCTATGGCGGGATATAAGTAAACATTTCTGACTGGGAAGTGCAGTCATCTTTGCTTCGTTGCCCCTCGCCACCATAACAAGCTTGGAAGAATTTTTTAAGCTTTTCTTGATTGTACATGAAAACTTGGCACATTCAATATTTTCATCCGATTTTCTCTTAATGTAAGGTGGGCTATCTCTCAAGATCTTATGATATATATATATATATATATACACTTTTTTTTTCACTTTGCGTAGAAATAATTTACTGACGATACTGTTTTCAGTCGCTTTTTTCGTTTAATTTGTGTAAAGCATACAAGATAAGGTAGGAAACATTAGCACCTAGAAACAAAAGTCTGGGCTTCTGTTCATCTATGAAGTCCTTGGATTTGGTGGAGAATTAGACCCGTGAAATTTAACTTTACGTCGTCCAACATGAAGACTTTGTAACTACTAAGGATGATGCTATATTATATGCATCCTCTAAATCTGCTACTGAATGGGAGCAACATAATGCTTACAGATTATCTGTGTCTAGCACTCTGAAGTTTTTTTTTGTTTTTTTTCCCCATTACTGACGCTTTCCTATTGCATTCTATTTTCTTTTTTTTTTCCGCATTGATCGTGAAGTAAGGGTGCGACGCACATAAGTATCGCTCTTCATTGTGTTACTTGTTATTTTGTTAAAATGGAACAGGAAGGTTGTATACATACATACATCTGGCTTCACTGCCATTGTTGTTGAGTGCTGGCGCCGTTTGGAGCCACAATGTACAAGCCCAGTGCGTCACTCTGCCGACAGTTTCAAAGTTCTATATTGTAGAAGACCCCAGAATGTGTTTTGTGCCTGTGGGGCAACATGTTGGCATTATACTATTTCGGAAACAGATGCTGGATGTATCTCGGGCGCCTGTTAAATAAACCAGACTTAGCAAAGTGACTCTTGAAAGGAAGCTTTGCCTCGTGTTTGGTTGTCGTGGATTGTTGCAAAAGGTGTACCGTATAAAATCTTTTCCCTGTTGAATGTCTTAATAGTGATAAAATATTGCGAAAGTATTGTGAAGGTGTTTTTCACATGATAGGTTTACCAATAGGGACAAATTGCCCCCTAAAAATGTATGTTCAACTTGAAATCTTTCTTGTTTTTCTGCCTGTAAACTCTTGTTTAACCTATTCCCTACCGCGCACGTCGCGCGCTGCCGGGCCGTTTATAGCGCATGTTTTTCCCCTAAAGATGGTGAGGAAATGGTCTCACTGGGCGTGACTACTTTGCTTGTATGATAAGCTTTTACAATAAAGCTTGGTGCAGAAAACAAGAAAGCATGTTTATTTACATGCTTAAGTGGTTTGTTCAAATCTTTAAATCAATAGGCCGTCGCAGATTCTTCATCGTATGAAATATCTCGAAGCACTCCATCCTCGATTGCTTAGGTGTCGCACAACCAGTGCGCTGTTGTCGAGATTCAGACTCAGAACTGCTGTCGGAATTGCTCCCATCATCGACAGAAGGCTTTGAAAACTCACTATCCTCACCAGACGTTTCGTCATCATCGCTGTCGAATAGGATATTTATGATTTCATTGTCAGAAAGGCCACACCGTACACGGGACGCTGTCGTCTTCTCCAAGCAGGCGGCGATTGAGCGGGAAAGACAACATATAAAAGAACAAGCTCAAACAAACACAGCGAACAGAACGACCCTCGCCATCTGTTGGCAATGTATCTAACTACACTACCCCAATTCTGCATAGCGCACCATCTATGAATGTCTCTTTAAAACAGAAATTCATGCAAACCGGCGAATTGCTGGCTTTAGCAATATGGCCCCTGATGGCACGCCCGGCGATTTGCCAGCTTTTATAGCGAATGGGTTTCTGACATTCGAGGCTGCACTCGCTCCCTTTTTCATAGTCGCATGTGGTGGTGGCATAGCGGACAAATTATTTTCGAAGTCGTAAGCCATTTAAAGGTCCACTGAAGAGGATTCTGCAATTGTCTCTTCTTGGTCATAACCGATTCTAGGGCCCTAAGCATCCTAAAAATTGAAAAATTACAATCACAAGACGCCGTTTTCTCTATTGAAATTGTGATGAATAGTCGGGACACACCACTTTTTGAGTGGATTTTTTCCACACGAGAAAGGCGGGGCATACTCCAGCAGTGGTGTCAGCGCGGTGACGATGAGCACTTGTCTTGTGATTGTAAATTTTGAATTTTTAGGGTGCTTAGGGCCCGTAGTGTCAGTCATGACCAAGAACATACAATCGCAGAATTTTCTTTAGTGCGCCTGTAAGGCAGATAGATGTTGGTCAATAAAAGCGATAGAATCCACAAAACATAATCTTCATGACTAAAGAAACACCACAACTCCTATACACTATGTCTGATTGCACCACGCCGGCTAACTGGTTTTGATTTCAATTTGTTTTCCTTAGCAGAAGTGAAAAAATATTTTGGTTGATGTCTTGGACCCCATAATCTATTATTTTGCTAAAAAAAAATTTAAAAAATTTTAGAGGTCAGTGTTTGTTTAACACAAAGTAAAATTTAGAACTTTTACCTGCCAAGCTAACTAAAGGGCGGAAAACTGAGGGTTACCTAATTTCGACCACCTGGGAATCCTATAATGTGCAACCGAAATCTCGTTTACACGGTGCCTTCCCCACAAGTAAGCCTCCGTCAGATTGCGGGCACCTCAGCCGGGATTGGAACCCTCCACCTGGGGATCCGTTGGCCAGCGCTTTGCCTCAGGATACCTTTAATACTAATTTCAAGGCTGCCTTTCTTGCCATTGTAACAAATGGCGCTGCTCTGATGTAAAACTTTCCGCTGCTCTGATGTAACGATGTCTGATGCACACAAGACGCCGGTTTCCGCAGCGGTGAAAACCGGCGTCTCGTGTACGTCTGTGACACCGTGCAGGACCTTTGACTTCTCTTTTCGTTTTGAGCATGGATCAAGCGTAAGGCATGATCTTGTTTAGGTAATTTTGCTCTCTGGTCTCTTTCCCCCAAAGTGTTACTACTGCTCGGAGACCAGGAGGTGCGGCTACTACCCCTACAAGAAGCTCATCCCCAGCCATGACGAGTGTGCCGCTTTCTCCGAAGTCTACTGGGGAATCTGCTTCAGTGAGTGGCATTGCGTCCTGCTCAAAGCTGTACCTTCAAAACCGGTTCATTTTCCGGTTCGGGTTTCTAGAAGCGAGAAGAGTGTATCTCTCGGACACACAAAAACGCAAGCGGGAAAAATTTACTTGTCGTATTTAACGAAGGCATGCTCTTGTTTGAGGGTGAGGGGTGACAGAAGCGTGTCCTTGTAAAAAAGTTGACTTGTTGAACGACGCGACGAGCAACCTGCTCCTAACTCTTCAATTTGTTTATGCTTCGCTGTAGCTGATGCTGGCTGTAGTAGTCTGTTTCAGGTTCAGAAAACCAGGACAATCTCCCCTCCTACAAATCCCTCCATTCTTTTCACTTTAGCAGAGCAAAGGCTGGAAGGAGGCCAGTGGAGAAGAAGAAACTGCCAATTATAACAAGCACAGAGCTTTGTGGCCTTGTCCTGCTTTGTCCTGCTTTTCTTAAAGCCTTGTCCTGCTTTTCTTAAAGGGACCATGAAATGACCTTATTACTTTTGCCAGATAACTTTTACATTAAACCTTCAGCGTTCACTGAATGCCGAACAGGCATCCGTTTTAGTCTCGGTTTATTACTTCTACACTAAAAATTAATGAAATATTGACTTTTTCTTTCTCTCCAACTGACCGCAAAACAAGTTGCGGCATAATTTTGATGGTCATGACGTACTCTGGCTCAGGAACCAGAAGTTTTCTTGGCAGTAGGAGAATCGGAGCATTAGCGGCGGCGAGTGGGGTGCACCGGTAGGTTTTACTGCGCTGATGGCGCTGATGTCACAGACTTATTTTTTTAATTGGCGCCTCTCATCGTCACGATAGCCGTGGACACATGGCAGCTGAGCGAAATTCAATTGGATATGTTGCACTACAGCGACACCATGGGACTAGTCCCATACGCCGCTATGCCTTTTGGGAAGTGCGGCGAGTCTTCCGACGAAGACTCTAGTTCTTCCTCGGAATCAGACTATGAGGAGTAGGGTGGCTTCAAAGTATGAAATGGTAGGTTATGTTTCGGCCGTATATTCAGATGTACGGAAGTAACAGAGATATAAAATGTTTTGTTTCTTTGAAGGTGCACTTGCAAGTGGTGCATGGTAGGGCCTACCGCTCGAGAGTGCTTCTGCTGCCGGGAGTGCGTCACCACCGTCTTAATTCAAAACAACGGCCGCATTTGCGGAGTACACTGTGAATGTGGCTGTAATCACGCTCGGTGTTAAAATGTTCCGAGCATACGCGAATGACCATAGACCCGGGGTCCTGCAAACCGATGAGCCTGTACCAAGTGCTTCGACGTGGTTCATCAAGTGGCACAGTGAAACTTCAACTGTTTCTTTTTAACCACCGGACTGCAGAAACTGTAATTTAGGCACTTTGGTACACTGCAGCCTTTTGGGATAGCAAATGTCACAAACAATGTAAACCCTACACGAGCAGCGAGCAAATGAAAGTGCTATGCGAAGCAGGAGCAAACCCGTTCAGCAGACGTTGCTCGTCGCTTGACTGTGCAAGCGCAGTAAGGTCTTTCTCTTGCTTCATTTACCACACGATAGATGGCGCTTGGCTCTGAGCATTATCAAATTTGGCAATTTTCGTCACATCTCTAATTAAACTCATCTCTAACAAAACCTTCTAGCTATTTATTGTTTATGATCGCGGTGCTAGTGAGGTAGGCTCTTACCCAATAGGTGATGTGGATTTGGCTGACGTGCTGCAGTTCAGCGTATGCATCGCAGAGAGCTTTCAAAGGAAAAAACGTGCAAAAGAGTCCGGTTTTCTTTTATAAGTTCTATAGCGAAGAAGTTTTGTTGGCTCCCTATTTTTGTGTTTCTTTTCACACCTTTTACGTTGTGCAGTGGATGTAATTCGATTTCAGAATCGTTTCATGGTCCCTTTAATCTGCAACAGACCAGAATAGTTACTCATTTAACAGAAGCGATAGCCGGCTCCTGAAATGGAAAATACTGTTACGAGGCAAGTATTGCCGCTGGTTGGTGCCAGTCCTTCACCGAGTACGTTCCCCTATTGTTAACCTGGTAAATCCGTTATCAATAAAAGGCCAAGCTTGTCTCAGTTTAGTTTTTAAAACTGAGAGCAACAGACCTTTTTCAGAAGACTGTCCAGGGTCATACCCAGCGCTTTAATGGCGACATTCTGCAGCTTCTCCATGTCAGGAAATGTTAACCTTTTTGACAGCATACGGCAGAAAACGAAGAATTGATTTTACCGAATTGGTCTTTTTACACTGCCCTCAGTTCACGAAGTTGAGGCTGCTTGAAGTTGAGTGATCTCGTTCTCTTATCGCTGTGGTTAGTTCAGAAATATTAAAAGAGTTTTTGAGACTGCTGGGGTAGGGACAAGGGTGTACTAAGGCATGAGATAAGAGACTTGTTCCAAAACTCGAAGCGGCTCATTGCGGCGTAATGCCACGTTATGCATTGTGGCAATCAGAGGGCAGCAAAATCCATAAGCGCTTCGCTCCTGGCCCACAGGTTCTCATAGTGCAACATGTGCAGTGACAGATTTATGGAAGTAGTCTATTGGAGTAGCCGTGCATACTTTTGAAACAAGAATTGAATGTACTAGCAAAAGGTTGGCTGCTTTCAAGCTTCTCGCTTACATATTTATTTCTTCGCTTACTGTTGTCCTAGCCTGACATTCTGTTTTAGAATCTGCTTCAGTCTCAGGTTTACTCTATACTTGCATACCAAATTAGCTCTGATGTTAACCCTAATCTAAATTATTGGTTTAATTGTGTAACCATAGAGTTATTATAATGTGCGCTAGAGGTTCAGCTGGTGCTAGCATGTACAGGATTTCCTGTTTCGAATTGAAGCAGACAGCAACCAGTCTACTTTTGCAGTGCTCCCGTGCATCCCTCTGCAGAGAGCAAGTCGTTTGCTTCTTGCGCAGGAGTTGCAATGACGTCAGAACAACACCAAGCTTTGATTGACTTTGATTGAAAGGACCTCAATGCTAGATTTCTCGAGGTCTACCCAGAATTTTTTTCAATCAGCCAATAAGAGCTCGGCGTTCTGGCATCATCGCAACCCCTGTGCAAGAAGCAGACAAACTCGCACTCCGCATAGGAAAAGGCGCATACATTTTGTCTCTTCACCGGAAAAAAACAAAGTCAACTTCTTTACTTGGGTTATAACAAATAGTATGTCACTTTATTAACGTTATAGAGTGTAATTCCTTTAGCCGAAGTGTTTTTTCTGATCAGGGAGCTATGTTTAACTTCACAGTATTTTAGCTTCAAGCCTATGTTCCAAAACAGGCTTGTGGAGACAAGCAATGAATCAGAGCAACAATAACAGTTAGAAGACCGTAGGGCTTGTTCTAGGAGGGCCAATATCTCGACGACGCTATTATTGATAACCTTCGAGATTTATATGTCGCTGTCGTAGGATCCTGAAATAGGCCTACAGTGTCGGACAGTGTACAAAAATGCATGCATGGAGCTATTTCAACACTGTGTTAAATGCCTTGGATCATGGGTGCATGACTTGAGGGGGGGGGGGGTGCGGTTTTTCTATGCTATTCAAGGACAACATAAAAAATTAAAGCCGTTTACGATTCCCTGTAACGCCGGTTAGAGCGCAGCTCTTGAGGAGGAGGATGGAAGCGTACTGAGGGATAGGTGACTGCTTGAGGTCACGTGACCTCAGGGGGGCTTGAGCGGCATCACCGGCAGCGACGCCACTCAAGCCGGAAGCGGGCCCCTAAGAGCTGCGCTCTGAAAAGACCAGACATTTACCAGCTTTTTTTATGAAAAAATATTTAGTTTTTCGTGACATTGCAAATATTAGGTCAACACATCTGGGCAACGCTTTCCCCATGATATCATTCTCTGTGCAGGTGCCCCCCCCCCCCCCCCCCCCCCCTCTGGCCAGTCAAATGCCCACCACGCCCCCAAGCCTTACCCATAAGTTTGCGCCTGTCTTGAATTCAAGACAAAATTACTATAACTGACCAATATTTTCGTCTACACGGCCGAGAAATATTCAAAGTTGTTTATTGCGTAAGAATTCTCCGCAAGGCTCGTCCTTATAATCAAGTGCTAGAACTAGAAAATGTGCGTACCTTTTCCTATAAAAATGCCTCACCAGAAGTCAATTTCAGACTCGAGGCGTGCCAAAGCTCGAGCAGACTTTCCTTTTCCTGTCGCTCTTTGTGGCCACTCTCTTCATGCGGTGCTCAATCCAAACACCGCCAGTGTTAGCGGAAAAATCCTTGCCAGGAACCGGGTTTACGTCAGCCTTTCTCACATGCGCAACACCTCGCCGCAGTGTCGCTGCAGGGCACGGTGATTGCGATAGGCGTCGTGGCGGGCACCCTCCTCATCGCCCTGGCGGTGTGCTGCTGCTGCTGCTGTCGCAAGCGCAGCAACGACAAGTGGCTGCGCGACATGGCCCGGATGGAGGAAGAACGCCGCCAGCGTCAAGAGCAGTCCGAGGGCCGTCGGGCCGAGCGTCGTTCCAAGACCGACGACATCCGCCGAAAGTACGGCCTCGTCAAAGAAGAAACGCCTTACACGAGGTTCGACCACTGACCTCGCAGCTGCCGCGATTTGCCGACTCTTTCAGTTCCTCGTAGTGAAGGCTGGTTCACAGATTTGCATTTGAATGGGTAGAGTGCGTTGTGACCTCTCATAACCGCTCGAACATTTCAAATTTGTGCGCAACTAGGCCAAGGGCTTTGCAGTATTTGCAAGATAACATTGATGCACCATTTATGAAAAGCGGTCGCTTATAACATTGTCAGAATTATTTCGAGTTTGCGTTAAAAGAATGGTGCATCAAAAATTATAAAAATGTGTACACAGGTCGTAAGTTTTTTGGGGGCTACCCAATAGAGGATGCCGGTGTGCAAGCGTTTACGAGAGATCCCAACACACTTGGCACGGTCAGACGCAAATGAGTGATCAGGCCTTAAAGAGCCGCGGGTGTGAAACATTCGAGGGGCCCTGCGTCGGGACGGCATTCCATCGAAAACAGCAACAACACGCCAACGGTCGTCGCAAAAAAAAAAAAAGAAAAATGAAAAAGCGGTTTTTTTTAGGGGTTTAATGAAGGCATCTTTTGAGGTTTTGCCTCTGAGCCGGTCCTATCTTTTTTTCCTCATACTTTGCACCGGTTTGTGAATGGAAGTGTAAAGTGTCTGGGAAGTTCTTATACCCCAACTGCCACTTCAACCGGCTCGTTGTTGGGGTTTGTTTGTGTTTTGCTCGTGCAACATGGACTCGTGTACGTTACAGCTGTGATCTTGTCGGCAGGAGCGACTTGGAAGCGTTTTTTTTTCCATTTGTGCCCACAATTATTGGTGCGCGCGTGTTTCCAGGGGCCCGTTTATGCATTCCGTGGCATTGTTGAATGACCCAACGATGCATTGTGACTTGTTTGTGCAGAGGTTGAAGGTGACCGAGCAATAAGCAAAAGGGAAAATTTCGAGACTGGTGTGATGTTTTCATCCCTTGCTGGTTTTGTGCCTTATCCTTGCTCCTTTAATTTTATTTTAGGGCAGTTTTTTTTTTTGTCCCTTCTGAAAATACCTAGTTTAGGTTTACAATGTGACAAATTCTGTTGGTCTTCTTTTTTATGCGTCATGCATTGTTTGCATAACCTTTGTTCTTATGCGTTATTCCATCATGGCATATATTATTTTTACCTCTCCGAAGAGATGAGATGTGCCTTCTGAGAAAATATCTGCCTTATGCAGTAGTATTATTGGAAACATTGGACGGCAGGACATTAATTGTTCTAAATCAGACATCGTAGTGTGTCCCTTAGGTATGACTTAAAGTAGGTCACAAAGCATATTCGGTATCATGGGTACCTCAGGGATTAGCATATATTGCAATGTAATAAAGGGGTACCTTAAGATTTTGCAAGCTTTGTTGAACTTCATCTACATTGTTTCAATAAGAGAAGCTCAATTTGACTCTCCTGGGCATCCAATGAAAATATGGACGTGAAATGAAGATGTTGACAAACAAAAACTTTTTGGTGTTGTCAGCACCTTCACTGCAGCAATGTTTTGCTGATAAAATGTGTGCCCATGGATAGAATGTGGTACCATGATTTGAGTTTCTTCATTTGTGATTACTTTTTCGTTACATTGCCTTTTTTTTCGCCCCTTGTTGTTTTACATTATTTCTATGTCACCACTTTGGTTGGTTCAGCACCTTTACAGAACATGCACTTCAAGCAAGCAGCAAATGGTTGAAGCATTGTGTATAATGCTTATGTTACTATACTGCCTTTTTTGGTTCTTTGTACATTGTCTTGTCACTTTTAGGTTGATACAAGAAATAATGACGCTAAGACTGATTGGTGGGGGGAGGGACTCTCGGGTATGCACTTAAGTGACGCAATGACTGTGTTTTTGGTTAATAATGAAACTAAGATTGGGACTCAAGCAGTGAGCACGGAGATATTTCTCAGAATCGTGTTGTGAGGTAGTCTGAGATACCCTTAACTATAACAGCACCGATTTGAAAGTGGTCAAGAAGTGCATGATGAAAAGTGTGTTTCCCTGAAAGTGTTTTTTTTTTCCCATGCAACATACAGCCTCATGCCCAATGACTTAATATTTCTGGCCCTGCTTCTACATAAATGGATAAAATGTGATAAGTCTTGTATCATCATATGCAGTTGTTTGTTGGTGACATAGACAGACTGGCATTATGTCCTTTAAGTCTTTGAAGCACTTTAAGTGTGTGTTAAAAGTTTTGGGTCTCTGGTCAAAAAATCCCTGCATTGTTTAATAATGTACAACTTCTACTGCTTTCTCATTTTAGTATATAGTTTCTGGAATACACGGGCAAACCTGTTTAAAACTTTGTGCAACTTTAATAACAATAATGTGAGTGTTGATCAAGGTGTTAGCTGTGAGGAAAAAGGTATCTTTTCGGCTTGGGGTTTTTATTTTGGGTAGATGAGACATTTTTGCAGAAATGGCAGGAATGTATTATGTTCATACTTATTTTTTATGCAGAGAAAAGTCACTATATGGAGGAATTTGCATGCCCAATAAAAAAGATACTTGAATGGTGATATATAGCATTTCTGGGCATCATAATAAATTACTGGGTTGGATAAAAGCATATTCCACCTACCATTTCTAGAAACCATCTTGTGTGCCTTAAATCTATATTGAACCATAGTATATAGTTCCGAACTTTGTATTGTAAGGTTTTCTACGGATGCATAATAATAAAAAAAATAATAATAATAAAAAACCGCTGCTTTGTTGTTTGGCTGCTTGGTTTTCAATTAGGCAAAAGTTGAGCACTCAGCTGCATTTATAATACTTTTGGACTCTGTGCCTGTGACATACTTAGGCTGGTGTTGCAAAACCTGTTTCGTACAGCCGTTGAACGTGAAGGCTTAGCAAGAGCATGTCAGGCAGGTCAAAAGTGCTACGGATAGAATGGCGCCTGGCTACCGTGAAAATGGGAGCAATACTTTAGTGAACCGAATTACCACAGATTGCCACTCAAAAGCTTGGGAGTTTTAACTATATCGAGTTGCAACCAGACTACACAACACTGAAAGATGCAGTCATGGGCACATGGTTTCATCTGGTCTTTGTGACACGCAAGATGATAGAGTAAACCGCATGTTCATTAAGGCAGCTTTAGCAGTGTTGTATGCTACAAATGCAAACTCCAAGCACAAATGAAAGGGGTATTGACATAGTCATGCCAGCTGAAAGAAATGCAGCGACTCTCTACCATTAAAGGGCAACTCCGCTTCATTTTTGATATTAAGAAAACTATGTAGCCCTCTTCAGTATCATATAGGAAGACCCCGTGTCAAATATTACGATCTAATTCCGTTTATATATTGAATAAACTGGCCAGCAAACCTTCAAGCGAGCCAAGTCGCCGAAATCTGCCAACTCTAGCGTGCGGCGCGAATCGCAATCACCAGCGCAGTCAATGCCACGGAGTTGGAGCGGCCAACGTTGAGCCACTACGTCAGAGGCATGCATACGTCATTCTCACGTTTTGTTTGTTTTTACTTCTCAGAGCGAAATTGAACGACGACGTCATGAGTTTCTCCTCCCGGTGTTGGCTGACCGGGCGTTCACGTGATCACCGTAACACGGATGCGCCTGGGATGCGCTGCCCTGCGCGCTTATCGGTCTGTTTCTCCGCTCCTTTTCTCCTCTTTCGTCTTCTCCCCTTCCCCCTCGCCCCCGGGCCATCACCGTCCACGCCATGCGGAGCAACCTGCCCACGTCCAATAAAAAAAAAAAAGACTACGCTCGGTTTCTTGCTCCCTACGACCCGAGACCAATGTTGCCTGACGCAACCGAAGTTTCGGTTTCGGTATCTGCTGATGTTTACATTAGGATTACACAAATAATATTCCACGTTTCGCGAATCTGAAGACGTAGAGTTGTTTAGTAGTGCTTGGTGAATGTGAATCACACGGAAGCCTAAATTTTTCGGAATTGAGCGGAGTTGCCCTTTAAAGAGTTTAACCCTCACCCTTGTCGTCACTGTAACTGGAGCATTTCCGAACTGTATTCACTCTTCTTTCATTCAGCATGGACCACCCTGCACAGAGGCCAGTAAACGTGCTAGGCTCCATAGGAACAACACTTCAGCCCTTTTGGCGTTGATGTTGCCAGTTATCTAAACCCTTATCTGACAACGCGGGAAATTCTCTTCCGTACGCCAGAAATGTTCAAACTGGCTGCGTCAGAGCTTGAGCTAAATGAAGCTCAGGAATCTAGTCGCATTTTCTAATCGTAACATTCGTCAATCCAACCCGGATAAATGGATACGGTGAACCCTCCAAATAGGGCGGCGGCTTGCGCCACCTAGCCAAAGCTTCTCATTGAAATTAATTATTCTTCGATTAAATTCGTAGCCAATGGAAAAGGGCAAACCAATCTCGTGACGCTGCTAAGCAGAAGCCATCTACTATTCCCCACGAAACTTCATTCTTCCTTCCCTCGACTTATGCCACCAGCCCGATAACCTGTGCTTGGTGATCTCAGCTTTCCCAACGTCTATTTTTCCGTCGCTGTCTTTAAAGGGATGCTGAACCAAACATTTCAGTGTCTATAATAAGTGGCGCACTATCTTTCCATGAGTCAGCAGCCGCCGGTGTGCGCGAGCACACGCAACGAAATTGACGTCATCATATCCCCCATTCAAGCAAATAGAGAGTTTTAGTAGATCGTTCCGATACCTCCGATAGCCCCGATAACGATACTATTCATGCGCAAGGGAGGCGGTGGCGGAGTATCGGGATATCGTTATCGGAGTCATGGGAACGATCTACTAAAACTCTCCAGTAAGCTTGAATGGGGGATATGATGACGTCAATTTCGTTTCGTGTGCTCGCGAACACTGACGGCTGCTGATTTATGGAAAGATATAGCGCCACTCATTCACACTAAAGTGTTTGGTTCAGCATTCCTTTAAAGCCCAAAGCCGTCACTAAATATCGCCTTAACAACTGCATGGTGAAGCCCTTTACAGTAAAGTATTAGGTGTTCAGCTATCTCCCTTTTCCTCCCCACATGCCCTGATATTTCGCTCTGTACACCCTAGTTCGTAGTGCCCCTGTCGTGGCTTCAAACAACGAGAGAGAGCTTCCCCTAGAATTGTCATAGATTCTTTCTTTAGCAATTTCTATAAGTCTCATTAAAACTTTGGTTTGGGCTAGTTGGTCCGTTATAGGTATAATGTATGTTCTTGTAATTTTAGATAACTGATTTTAATTGGGATGAAGTAGTGAAAGTTGTCAGCTTCACAGAGGCATCAGGAGGTCTCAAATTCACTGGGGAGATGCCAGATGACAAGCGCATCCAATTCTTGGATGTCATAATCAGTTTTTCTGGGGACCATTTTTGTTGGATGTATAAATCGCGTTCAAAGAAAAGCCTAGTGACGTTTGACAGTCTAAGCTCATTAAGCGGGGAATCGTTATAACCTGCCTTCAGACAGCATTCGCAAAAAGTTGTAATCACTCACCAAATGTCGACTAGCTTTGATATACAAATAAAACGGTTACGGAATGCAGCGTTCCCTTCATGGCTGATTTCTAGTGTCTGTGAAAACCTGTTTCAAAATATCAAATAAAAGAATCAATAAAACGGTAGTATCACACACACACAAAAAAAAAAAAAAAGAAGACATGCCATTCCGTACACACACAGTTTCACACAACATAAAAAAAAGATTGCCGGCAGATACAATGTTAACATTGCCTTTTCTGCCGCAAACTAGCTAAGATATGTCCGATGATGACTAGAACAAAGAAAGTTCTGTGCTCCAAGAAGCATGAAAGCCAATATACTGACTGTTATTGGCGTCATCTATTAGATGCCGCTTAGTTGCGGGAAAGTTTATATAGGAAAAATAGGATGCTGTTTCAATGACAGGGCAAGAGAACACAAACTATACATGCATCGCACCTACATCACATGATGACGTCGAACGCCGGTAAGCACCATGCTGGTGGTTGACTCGGCGGCCTTTCGCAGCGAGAGCAATGGTAAACTGCGCCGCACTCGGCTGTAGCAATTACTGCGTACCTCGACGATCGTCCAATCGTTTCGTCGGCATGGTCCGCAAGACAGAGTAGCCGTCAAGTTAGAGAAAGTATGAGTGGCAGGAAAGGGATGCGGTCGCTGATTACCGAGTTTGCGGGACGCATTTCATAGCGGCGAGCGACGGCGGCACTTTTGTACCGTTGTTTACGTTCGCGCACGCCTTTGCATCGGCTTTTGCCCGTTCGTTGTGTAGGTGGCCGTTGCCTTTCCTTACACAACGCCATTTCCACGCTTCGAGAGCAACTTCGGGGCTCCCGGCCGAGTACGGGCGAGTGTCGAGCCGCGAGCCCGGCCAGACGGCAATCGGTCGGCGGCGGCCCCCGTGTGCAAGCTCGCCGAGACGCCACCGCCGCGGCATCGGTTTGTGCCATCCGCGGGACGGTAACCTTTGCAAGGAGCGAAAGTATGCAGGCGAACCGGTTAGAGAACATCGTAATATAAACCCCGAGACAATGAGAGTTGTCTTGTCCGTTATTTGTCAAATTTGTCAGCCGCTCGTCAAATTTTAAAATGCGCAAATAAGCCTTTTTTTTTTTTTTTTGACACGACAGTTTTTTGCGTCAGAACTTTGTCGGCGGTAGGGATGGGCAGTATTTCAAATACTTTGTGTATTTTGCATTTGTATTTAATTACAAATTGCGTATTGTATTTGACGTGTGTATTTAAATACTAAAACGTGGGTATTTAAAATACAATTGTAATTAAATACAATTTTGTGGGTGAAAATACATCCCTCAAAACTACGTTCTGCAGCGAATGAAGTGTCTCTCAATCAAGCACAGCGTTTAGTGACTTTGTGATTACGGTGCTAGTCCAGGGAAAGAATAGTGACGAAATCTACGTTCACAGGCAGACAGGCTAAATAAGTGCCTGTGACAACTTAAGATGCTTTCCAGCCTGATTTCCATCCATATTTTTGCTGGAACATACTAAATGCGCGGGTCGTCCAGATTTTCGTAACAGGTGCGAGTTGCAACAGTAAACAATTCTCTAGCTAGTGTTGCGCGTCTTTGTCATCTCGGTTCTTTGTTGGTCTGTACCAAAATGTAATCGACAAAAGAAAAAAACGCTGCTTGAAGCTCTGTACTTTTTTTGATTTAGTACGTCCAAGCTGCTTATATTTTTTGTGATTATATTTCTATTACGTTACTAGCGCATTGCACACTAACTCCCGAGTGTGCGATGCAAAATTAAAATGAAATACCCAGAAACCCGTTGCAGGTGCCCTGAAGTCGCTGACGCAAATTTTGAGGAATGTATTTGGAAATGTATTTAGAGGAGACCAAATACATTTGGTTGTATTTGTATCTTGTACTTAAATGCTTGTTTGGAAATGTAATTAGGTTTGTAATTAAATACATTTCGACGAAGAATTTTGTATTTATATTTCGATACATATTTGCATATATTTTGCCCATCCCTGGTCAGCGGCATATCGAAAGTTTCCGCTCGTAGCACAATCGCAGCAACGCCGAAAAATCCCGCACGTACCGTAAGCTCGGCACGTTTTTCCAAGTTCACATGTAACACAATTAGGTACCTCTGTTGAAAATATGGTGCACGTCAGCGCATGTACGGGCAGTTAGCGGCGTCCTACCCTTGGTAAGCGCATCCGCGCGGTGTGAAGTCACACCGCGCGTCCTTCATTAGCGTGACGTCACTTGCAAGGCATGTACCTGTACGCAACAATTTGGGAAGCCATCTGTCTAACCATTGTAAGCGTTGCTGCTAACCGCTTTTAGTGTCAACGACGTTCTTGAAAAAAGCGTCACAGAAATAGCAGAGCGGGAGATTATAGATGCTTTCTTTATTAAAAAGAAGAATGAACAAGTGCGTCAGCGCGCCATCTGTTAGCCTACTAGATGAAGAAGTGACTTATCTAGATGGGTGTGTCTAAAGTGTTCATTGGCAGTTGGCGTTGTTTGATATGTAAAGGGAAGATGAGTTGTGCATTGAAGCTTTGAACGGTCTTGCAATAAATCCGCTGAGAGTAGCGCCTGTCCCTGTCGTTTGTGTTATTTCTTATTGTCCCTGTCCGTTTGCGCTTTTAAACCTTATATCTATAAGTCTCTCGATTAAAGTGCTAGACACATGTACGACGAAACCGTCCGATCCGACGTGCGAACTGCCGGAACGACGTTCGGGGGCGAGGGTTTTCGTAGCACCGGAACGCGTCGAAAACCCTCGCCTCCGAACGTCGTTCCGGCAGTTCGCACGTCGGATCGGACGGTTTCGTCGTACATGTGTTTCGCGCTTTAGTCTGCATCCCCGCTTCCCATATTTCCCTCGCCGCTGCTTTAATTTGCGCCATTATTGCCCAAAATTTTCGACCTGAGTTTTTTTGTTCGCTTCCTCCACTTAATGACTCTCCGTGAACATCGTTTCTACTCTTTGTCCCTCGGTAGCTCTTAAAATTTTCTATACGGCGTGGAAGTTCGTCTGCTCCTTGCGGACGTCGTGCGTTTACAGTTTACCCCCAAACGCGTCCACGTGCCTTTGTTCCCCAACCAATCACGCCGCGCGCTCCCTGCAGTTTTGCGCTCCCTACGAGTTTTCTATATTTTCCTTTGATTGGCGTACGCCTCCTTGCGTTCCGATGCGCCAAAGGCGCATTTCAGGACTATTGCTCGCCGCTTCCCTGCCTCGAATGATAACCCATATAACGTTGTATCCGCTCCCAACGCCAGTATAACCACACCGCGTTGATTTAGTTCTAACCTCGCTTGGATATCACATTTCATACACAATTGCATTGCCCAAAGTGAAACTGGGCATCATAACTCCCGAATTTCCCTCACCACCTCATACCTGTTATGATGAAAGCTGTATTCTTCGTTACAGCTGCATTTCTGTTGCCGTCACAAGTCATATTTTTCATGCTCACTAAGGTAAACCACACTGTCATGAATCCATACTCCTACGTACTTATACACGTTTGAAGGTACGGCTTCAGGGCACCGCCATCTTGCTCGCTTAGGGCGCGCTTGGGCGCAGCCCTAATCCGATTCGTCGTAATCGGATTCTGGTCGTGCACAAGCTCGCCCCAAGAACACTGTACTCCAAGCGAGCAAAATGTCAGCGCCGGAGGCCGTATTAGCAAACGTGTATATTTGTCTAACCTCTGAAACAAGAATGCTTGTATTTTAAGTTCTTCCTTCCCGTCACCATTAAAAATCATGACTGCTGACCTATTGTTACTAAATGCTAAACTTAACCTTTGTCCTTCGGTACCACATATATTCATTAGTAACTGTAGATTCGCACTGTTATCAACCATTAGAACTACTGTAAGCGACATATTTTTCTTATTGACTTAAACAGCGCGAATAAGGTAAGGAAGGAAGAGACAACAGGAAGGAAAGAGCGCTGACTCACAACTGAGGTTTTAATGAAGAAATAATGAAAGAGAAGAAAGGTGTCAAAATGGGGTAATATTAATAAATTAAGGAAGGGAGAGGAAGTAAGATACAAAAATTAACCTCTCTCTGAGAGCCATTTCAAAAGAATGACAATTTACATTATTAACTAAGCCAGGTGAATATATCTCTGTACAATTATTCACATGTGAACTACAATAGAAGTTGACGGTGACCCAACGGTTACTGGCTATCACAGGCAGAAAACTTACTTTTGTAACCTACTTCCTCTCCCTTCCTTAGTTTATTAATATTACCGCACCGCAAGCGACTACCGCGTGGTAGGCATCGCGATGTTGCTCGTATCTGGCTTCGCCGCCGTGCGCCCCCCTGCTAAAGAAAAAGTACACCTCCATTTTCTTTTTTCGTCAACTCTGCTTATTTATTTTTTTTTATTTATTTATTTATAAATACTACATACTCCAATTTGGAGACATGGTAGGAGTGAAACACTTCAAATATACAGAAAACAACAGTCCAACAGCCGACAGTGTACATAGGTGCCATCTATTCAATAGATGGCACCTATGTACACCTGACTTTGCGGCAAAGTCAGGTGATAAAATTAAAACTAAATTAGCTGGAGCAGTAGATGGAAGCTTAGAAATAACCTTAACAAATTAGGCTATCTTCTTTAAGAAGCATACATGCTGATCTTTCTTATCATGAGTTTCTACATATAAAATGACGTTGCGCTTACATTCAAAGAACAACGTTATTTTTTTTAAATTAAGAATGGCAGATTTATTGCAACCTTTCGAAGCTTGACGAAAACATCAGTTTGTGTGCTCAAAACTATTATATATTCCAATAATAGGGTGATTTTAGAAAAGATCGACGAAAGGGTGGCTGGTCGACATTTTTAAATCTAATGATGTTTTTATATGCCGCTGTATAGTGTCTGGTATATAAGAATACACACTTAGGTTTGACCAGAAAAAAAATTTTGGGGGCAGAACAAAATCCTGGACAGTTGCATTAACGGGCACTGATGGAGGAGGCATCTTTGAAAGTAAATACCTGAAACGATAAAATTAGGAGACTTCTAATAATTTTTTTTAGAAACAAACTATGGGTACAGCTTACTTGTAATATATAGTAATAATATTTATTTAAATTGTTTTTCTTTTTCTAAAAATGTCCAATCATGCCTGCTCGAACTACAAATGGCAAAATTTGGAGGCCTGTATCTCATGGAATAATCTAATCGCCATCATATACTTTTCATATAGTATTCTACTTAAATATGAATATTATTTAATATATATGATAGGTATCTGAGTGATACGATAGTCGGGAGATGTTTAGCCAAACATGGGGAAAAAAATCAAACAACGACAACTTCCGATGCGAATAAAAAAAAACACCACCTTCGATCTTATTTTTTAAAACTTGGGTACCCTGTCATACTCTATTTTTGCATTCATTTATATTAAAACATGTTGCATTAATTTATTGAGAAAGAAGACATAACTCCAGAAAGTAGGGTCCTTTTTCAAAGCCTAAACTTTGCAGTGCCCTACACGAAGTGACTCTGAGTTCCAGTTTCAGGAAACTAACACACATTCATGGGCGTACCGACCCGGGGGGGGGGGGGGGGGGGGGGGCAAGGGGGGCGCTTGTTTCCCCCCCCCCCCCTAATTCTCAGAGATGGGCGGGGGCAAGGCATGTGTTTTGCCCCCCTTAAACAGCCGCCACCACGCAGGGCGAACACTGGCCAGCGGCGCCCGAGGGATACCAAGGGCACCGCCCCCCGGCCCTGGAGAGAGGGGGGGGGGGGGGACTGGTTGGCCTCCCTCTCAAAAACAATTTGGTACGCCACTGCACAGAACTTTTATATATTTTTATTCAGATGAAGTCACTGAGAACTAGAGCAATCGGTCACACAGTAAAAGTGAGGAGAAACTATGTGGGTGGTTTGTTTCATCACAACTCACGCACGGATTTAGGGTCAAATTTTTAATTTTGACGAAAAAATATATGTTTTGGGGCAATTCCTATAGTAAAAGAAGACGCAAACGGCAATTTCGTCAGATTTTTGTTCTTAAGTTATGGACCGCTGAAGCGGCCAAGGTGGAAACTGGCGTTTTTCCAGCTTATCGGAGGTGCCATATTTCACTCCATCTCTTTTCCCTACTTTTTACGCTACATCAATATAACTTTTTGGCAACACTCTAGACATATTCTTTTTTATGCTAATTAAGCGTCTAGGTCATGACATTCTTAATGTTTTCTTTTTTTGTCAACCCGCTTCTCTGCGACGATATTTGACGAAGTTCAGCAAGCTGTGCTGTGTGACGTAATCAACATATTTTTGGTTTTTATATCACTGTGAAGCATGGGCGTACCAACCGGGGGGGCAAGGGGGGCACTTGCCCCCCCAGTTCTCAGAGTGGGGGGGCAAGGCATGCGTTTTGCCCCCCCTGAAACGGCCGCCACTGGGCAGAGCAGACACAGGCCGGCGGCGCCCAAGGAATACCAAGGGCACCGCCCCCCGACCCGCGCGGGCATATTTTTAACGCGCAGGCGATACAAACCCTAGCAACGGTGCTCACGTACGCCGGATTGGCTGGTTTGTGGAGCCTTGCCCCACGAACAAGGCTACACGGTAACCTAACGGAATCCATCCGCGAGACATGGGCCGGACGGGCCGTCCAGACCAGGACGTAGGCCCTTACACAAAATAAAGTTTTGCTTGCTTGCTTGGAGATAGGCGCTGCCGCCGTCAACATAGGCAGCGGATGCAATGCGAGTTTCCGAAGAGGTAGCGTAACTTAGTGGTGAGATGTCTGCCTCATACGTGTCAGACCCGGGTTCTATTTATGCTGTGGGCCGGCTTACTTCTTTTTATTTTTTTTCTCGAACATTTTGTTTTGTCGAGGCATTTGGCGATATTTACATTTCTTTTTTACCATTAACACTAAAAAAACGAATGTTGTTGACGAAACATCGCTAAACTAAATCGTATCGACTCTATTTACGGAAGTGCATGGGGGGCAGCGGGGCTTGGGTTGCCGACCGGACGCCGCAAAGCCGGGGGGTGGGGGGGCTAGGTGGGTTAATAGATTTGTAATTAGCAGCCGCACACCGTCACCGCGAAGCGGCGTGAACGCAGGCGCGGGGGTGGGTTAACGCGCTTCGAGTGATACACGAGCAGCCCATCCAGCGTGAGCGTCGTTGTTAGGGGTTCTATCGCCTGCACCGTAAAAGGAGCAGTGTGTGCACCTCCTGTAGTGGGCAAGAATTCCTACATTGGAGAGAAGCGGGGACAAGCCCTTTCTTCAAATGCGTCAAGTCTCCTTGAGCTTCGGAATACAAAGAAACGCCACTATTCGGAGCTAATCCCACAGTTACTCGACCTCTCTTGCGTCGTGTCTGTTCGCTCCCCGCGCCTCGTAGCAGTGTTGTTGCAGTGGGGGGGCTCGTTAAAATTTTGGGGTTTTTTGGACTATCTAAATCACTTTCTTCCTTCCCATCCCCCCCTTTTCTACTCCGCATGCTTCCCCCTCTGCAAATATCAGCTGACCTTCCGACCTCTGTTCTCTGTTGATAGGCAAAACAACCACTAAAATTAGAAAGTAATTTGTAATTTGAGTGGAAGTCACTCGGAAAAGTAGTTAAAGTAAACTACTGATTACTAGAATAGAAATGTAATTAAAAGTTACTAAACTACCCAGAAAAGTAGTTAAACTACAGTAACTTGAGTAAAGTAGTTGAACTACGTACAAGTCTGACCTGGCAAGCGCTCTGCGTAAGTGTTTTCACTGATCTGCCTAGCCCCGCACACCATCACATGGGCCAAGAAAGGTGTAGTTTTACTGCAGAGGAGAAATCAGCAGGGTCCAAGATGGTGACAATGGAGGATGGGGGACTGTTCCAGTGGCTGATGGCTTGAGAAAGGAATGACCAATTGAAAGCGTTCGTAGAGCCAGAAGTGTGTTTGATGGTGCAGACGTTGTTGAGGCGAGAAGATGTTCGGTCGAGGGGTAATAACAAAGTGGTTTTGAGGTCGGGAATGTGGTAGTAGATTTTTTGAATAAGGCACAGCTGAGAGACTTTCCTGCGAAGCTGCAAAGAGGACATGGTTAGTTCAGTTTTTAGCGCCGAAACACTGAAAGAAAAGTCATAAGTGGATGAAATGAAGCGAGCAGCTCTGTTCTGAACTGCCTCTATAGGGTATTGATGAGGTACAGTCGATGGGTAATCCAGATGGTTGAAGCATATTCTATTTTTGGGTCTGACATACGTGTCAAAGGTTAGCTTAGGGACAAAGGGTGGAGCGTTTTTTAAGTTACGTCTGCTTAGTCCAAGAGTTCCAGATGAATCGGCAGTAATGACTTCAATGTGGTTATTCCAGGGAAGGTCAGATGTTAGTCTTACACCAAGGTATTTATACACAGTAGCGGTCTCAATCAGATCGGATTCCAAGAAGTAATTAAATGACAGGGTGGTTTTTTTCTTGGTGAAGTGGATTAGTTTGCGTTTATACTTGTTTGGTGACATAATCCACTCTTCGCACCAATTGTTAATTTCATCTAGATCTTCCTGAAGCTGGTTATTATTTTGCACACAAGTTACTTTGTTATGGATGACGCAGTCGTCGGCGAAAAAGCGTATTTTTAAAGAAAGCCCAGTGGGAATGTCATTAATAAATATTAAAAAGAGTAAGGGCCCAAGTACGAACCCCTGGGGAACACCAGAAGATACATTTATTAAGGAAGATTCATGATCATTATGGACGTGACCTGTACATGGGAAAAAAGAAAGTCACGAATCCATGCAAACGGTTATTGGTCGAGACAAACAGATGATAGCTTAGAAAAAAGGCGTTGATGAAGGACACGGCCAAACGCTTAAAAAAAAACAAAAAAAACTGCATCAGTCTGGACGTGACATTCAAGGTTAGTGTGCAAGTCATGGATGAAGTCGCAGAGCTGTGTTCCGCAGGAAAGTACCTTTTGAAAAGCGTGCTGCTGTTTAAAGAAAATAAATGGGATGATAGGTGCCTCATGATATTGGAGTAGAGGATATGCTCAAGTAGTTTCCCAAAAATTGAAGTCAAAGAAATAGGGCGATAATTATATGCGGAAGAGCGGCTGCCCTGTTTAAAGACTGGGAATTACCCACCTCACCTTTTGGTCAGATGGAAGGTAGCTTTGAGATAAGGACTGAATAAAGATGAGTTTCAAATACTCACTAGAAATAACACTGGTGTTTCTTTTAAATTTTAGAGTTGATGTTATCGGTTCCAGCGGACGATGTAAGTTTTAGTTTATCAATCAATGTTTTTTATATCGGCGGAGTTAACGTTAATAGGATGCATGCGCTCGTAAAGCTCTTCAGGGAGAGTGGGGACGGAGTCCAAGCACTCGTTAGTAAACACTGATGAAAAGTATTCGTTAAACACAGAACTATCATGCCTGACGTTGCACATCCGACCATTCCTAACTCTCCTCATCTTCCTAAACGTCTGTGTGTGTCCTAACACCAGAAACCGAAATTTTAAAGGTTAAAAACGGCACGTTGCGAATATGGAACGCGCACTTTCATGCAAAACTGACGTCAAGTGACTCAAATCGAAGAACATGCATATTTACAATATTGTTATCTCTTCTGGTGAAGGCTCAGCAACCGTTGCATCCGTTTTCGCGCACGAAACGGTGACTCCCAGAGAAAGAACGCGGTGATTGCCTTTATTTTAACAATGTAAACAGACTTGCAGGCGTGCGCTGATGAAGCCTCAAATTCAAAACTCTCGTAGTGTGATTCGTGACTGCGCCGGCTACTACCCAACCTCGTTGTCACGCCACTTTCTGCAAGCAAACACTAAAATTGCCAGTAAACACACAAAAGCGACATCGATACAATTATCTTCTAGAATATCACCTTATTTAGTCATAACTGTTTCAATAGGCACTACAAGTTGTATTCATTTTAAGAAGAAGCAATTTTTTTTTTCGTGAGAAAAAACAAAATATCGATGTTAAGTCTGGCAACGTTGTAATTTTGCCGAATCATTGCCAAATCTTTAGAAAAGTTCAACAAAAGTTGCGCCGAATTTTCGATTTGGGGGGGGGGGGGGGGGGGAGAGGGTCTGGTTTGCCCCCCCACTCAAAAACAAGTTGGTACGCCACTGCTGTGAAGCTCCAATTAAGCTCTTTTGAGTATAATTTGAATGTTTTGCAATAAGTATATATATTGCGTTACATGTGCCCGAAAAACGAATATTTCGAAAAACTAGCAAGTTTGAAGTCGAATTTCTATATTCACAGTTAGTCAATATAGTAGTCTATCAGGAACTACCATGATAAATTGTAATATATTGTTTGTATGGCCGCTATGAAGACTCGAATCTCGTGCTATGAGCGTTTTGAACGGGACTTCGCACAGGCGCTCTGCTGAGCAGAATTTTGGCCTATGTAAGGTTTTCTATTTGTCGTTAGCAGTTACCTCAATATCCAACCATAAACATTAATGAAATTCGGAGTAGTGCACTTAAAAAAAAAGTTTAGAAGTCCGTATCCACAAGTGCGGGCACAGCGCTTATTCCTCCCAATACGGGGGAATGCAGATCGTAAGAGAATTCCTCTGGGTTTTTTTGCTTTCGGCTTTGAGTTCGAAATAACGAACTTGATATGTAATTGCCATATTTTCTTATGTCAAACAGATATGCAGCGCATATACATATGTGCGATTTAGTATCTGACGCTTAGGAAGTACGGTTTATTTTATGCGCATACAGACTCTTTCGTAAATTAACGAGCATTTCGTAGCGTATAAGGCTTCAAACGTGTCAGTCATGTGTTTAGGTTTCATTTCACTGATTCATGCCGGGTTACTTAGACTTTTTCCTCTTGACTTAAGTTTGTCGGGGAGTTTAGATGTTACGTATCTTCTCCGTCAATACATAGGGCGAAGCTCACACACCTTGTAAATCACGCCAGTGCCAAGTAAATAAATATTGTTAGAATAAATATTGTTGCTTCACTGGCTTTTATGCTCAGATATTGAGGTAAGTACCAACATTATATAGAAAATCTTACATAGATCAAAATTCTGCTCAGCTGAGCGTCTATGCGAACTCTCGTTCAAAACTCTCACAGCACGAGATTCGAGTCCTAATAGCGGCCATACAAACAATATATTACAATTTCTGTTAGTAGGTACTGACAGATTACTATATTACCTAACTGCAAATAAA
>NW_024609880.1:50767832-51007161 GCF_016920785.2 Ixodes scapularis | reverse complement strand
TGGAAATGGCATTAGTGAGCACCATAAAACTATCACTTCCCACCACCCCAGTAGTTTTGATGGCAGCCTTTGAATAAAAAAATTAATAAAGAAACAAATAAAAAACCGGCGATTTTTTTGTTTTTGTTGTTCGCGCTAATAGTGTAGCGCTCAGTAGCCACATAACTTGGGCTTTTTTTGAGATTGGACGTACAAAAACTTTCCGTGGTATAGGCTCCCAAGAATTTTGCCTAAATTTATATAGTACTACTATGTAAAATATCTACCGAAAGTAAAACAAAGAAAATAAGAAAGAATGAAACATGAACAGTAGATAGGACACCGAAGGTGTGTTTCAATGTCTACTGTCTTTATATTTACATTTTTTCTTCTTTTTACTTACGTCAATGGCCACGCGCTCACTTCAAAAGTAAATTCAAACAGAGTTCCCGGAGATTCTGATTTTCATGTCAAATACATCTAAAGTATGCATGTAGCTCATTCTGTTTTCCTATCCCATAAAAAAAAAGAAAGAAAAAAAAAAAAGCTAGTAATACGCCGGCAACTTTAGCTATTGTAAACGACTTTACTTTCGCGTGCTCGATATTTTGCGATTCTTGCGGGTTGCGGGTCTGGGAACATTTCGCGAGCACCAAATTTCCGGATTTAGATTGATACGTTATCTATCCATTACCAGAAAGTGATATACTTGCAAAACAAATTTTTTCGCAATTTTGTTTTTTGTTTTTATATTTTCCAAAACGTGGGTCCTCGCACAACTTAAAAAAAAATTTACGGTATCCAAAAAGATATCGACGTAAATGGGGTACATAAATAGCAACCGGTCAACAACTCCAGTTATTTATAGCATCCGTATAAACAAACACCGTCGGTCAGAAAATAGGTCGGCCTGATTGATAGACCGAGCCGTCCTAATCGCTTCTTCGTGGGAAGAGGGGGGGGGGGGGGGGGGGGGCACTATGGATTGACTTGGCTACTATCGACACGCCAGTAATTCTCCTTCCCGCGTTCGTGTTTCGTGAACGTAATAGGGGATCGAAGCGATGCAGCCTATACAAACCCGCCTTCGCATGGCCCGATGCTGGAGGGTACTGGGACTGATGCGCGACATGCAACAAATGCCACGTTATAAGGGGAGAGAGCGTTAACAGGAGAGCTATGTTTTCGATCTTGCATAATGGGACATTCACCCTATTTTCGGTTCGGGTTCGGTCCTGAAAGAGTAGTAGCCCATTTAGGGGACATATACCACAGTCACTGAGAGAGTTAGAACGGCAGGGCGTTCTCACGCTGCAGTACGGAAGAAGGGTCGGGGTGGTGCCGAAAAGCAAGCGAAAAAAATTGGGGGAGAGCGTCGGCAAAAGGGTGAGGGACGTGAAATTCATCCGTAAGCCCAGGTTTCTTTTTTTTTTTTTTTTTCTGCATGCACAGCTTGGCAAGCGCGCTGCTGGGCTGTTATAATTGACCGCCAACACACCGATATTTTATTACTTTTTGTTGTAGGAGCTGCGCCTCTTCCAGCTCGAAACTTCCCAGTCTCAAAGGCGTCTTTTTCGACGAGCCGCAACCTGTAGAAGTCAAATGACCTACAAAAGAAAAGAAAAAAAAAAAAGCGCAAAGAGCCACGGGGTTCAACGTTGCAAAGGTTCCCGCTAGGTCAGCGGCGTGGGCTTTCCATTTTCCCGGGGGGGGGGGGGGGGGTGGGGGGGGGCGGGGGGGGGGGGGGCTGAGAAGTTCTTCTGGGAGGGGGAAGGGGGGGGGGGGGGGGGAGTGCTTCTCCGCGCAATTGTTTTTTTACACTGGCAATTATCAGTAGTTTATTTTAGGGGGTACATTTTACAGCGTATGTATATCGCTATGTGTCCGTCGCTGTGTGCGTGATTTTGTTTCCATGCCACTACTAGAAGCTCGTTAAATGGCACGTAAACAGCGTCTTCAGCAAGGATCAGTGCCCAGGGGGGGCACGAGCCCCGATGCCTCACCCCCCCCCCCCCCCCCCCCCCCCCCACCCTCCCCCCGTAGTCTACGCTGATGCGCTAGGTTGCGCTGATGTAATTATATACACGCTTACAAGTATAGCCTGTGGCCACCGTCGTCTTGCTTCTGGCGTGTCTACAAAGTGTCACCGAGACAAAACAAAAACATTTACAATGTTATTTTATATATATATATATGTTAGGACACGTCGTAGAGTGTCTGATAGCTTGCTAAGGCGTTGCCATGAATTGGAGCCCAAACAAGATATTTTACATCCATTGTGTGCAGACTAACTTTTGAAGCCTGGCATGCTTACAAACGTCTACGGTCGGGGACAGGTTAAATAGTAGATGCTCTGCCTTCTTGAGCGCGAGCTTTCTGCATTTGATAACACTTCGTGGCACGCGCAGTCAAATCCCGGCGGAAGGCAACGGGCGCGGGCTAGAGGCCAGCATGCACTGGATTCTTAAGCTGTCACCAACCATAGTCTTCCACGCCGGTGCTCTTTCTGTGAAGCGACCCATAAGCTTAAAATAATAGCCAGCATAGCACAATGACGTCATCTGAAATCATACTACGTTATACGTGCAATGATGACCATAGATGTACACCTCCCGGATCCATCATGGCCGTGCAAGTGTGCGCGAATGGCGTTCGTATCGCGGTCGAAGCTAACCACTTGGCACAGCGATATTGTGGGACATACGAAGTATGAATTGCTGAAAGCACTTCCGTATTCGGAGTACAAAAAATAAAAATAAAAGGATAGGCGACGATTTGGACGCGGTCGATGCTTGGCTTGCATAATTAACGACCGACCTAATGCGATCGTTCAGCTGCGACGTTTAGAGTGCATGGCATGCCAGGCGCGTCGCTGGCCGGCCTATATTATACTCCGTTTCACTTTACGGTAGACCTCAGTGGACGCCACGAGCCATCCCATTCAATCCAGCGGTTTGAACGCATCACGTGACTAAGCTCCCCACGCGGCACTGTGCCCCAATTTAGAAGGTCACGTGACGCTGAGACGCCATTGGAATGGCTTCGATGGCTCGTTTACCATCCTCTGCGGTCCATTGTAAAGCGAAACAGAGTATAGCTTGCTGCGTCGACAACCCCATCTATGGAATATTCTATTAGCTATACCCAACCGCGGCTCTCCGACGGCTTACATTTTTACCTCGTTTAGTAAAGTTTCCGGGGTTATGGAAGTGTGTGCGCTGGGAGGAGAACTACAGTCACGTGTCCATGTACGTGGTCACTCGGAAGGACGGGGTTGTGTTCCTGCAGAGCCGTGTTGTAGAGAGAGTTTGGTCAGTGGGAGGCGCAGGGCAGAGCCAGGGCGTGTGCCAGATGCAGAAAGAGGGCTTTACACGCTCTCTTGGCCAACCAAAAGCCCAAAAGAATCCCCTAGCGGTGGTAGCGAGAAACCGTTTTAATCGTAGGTAGATGGTTTTAATAAGGACGTAAGAGTTAAATGTAGTAACTCTTCATGGTTGAAAATAGTGCACGCGGTGTTTCGATCATGATCGTACAGAAAGATGTAAGAAAGGAATGTGCCGCTCCAACTCTGTTTTGCTCGAACAGAGCGTGACCGCTCGGACGGCAGATTCCCGGCCCTCGGCGCCTGGCGTACGGATTATGTCGGTCATTCCGCTAGTCGCACTCTTCCACCATGATTTTGGATGATTGTGATTGAAACATCACGTGCACCATATTTTCTATCACCGAGAGTTACTCCGATGCACTTATTAAGTTAGTTTCTCGCCACCACCACCAGGGTAAAACTTCCGGGTTCTGGTTGGCCACATTCAAATTTGTGAAGACTCCCTGGAACACGCCCAGCCCACTTTCGGTCGATGGCGCCTCCTGATTTGTCTCCTATACTTCCCAATAAATGGCCAAACTCTCTACATGGCTCTGCGTTCCTGCGGAGCTGGATGGCTGGATGACAGATGTTAATGGCTATACCCTTTGTAACGGGCGGTAGCTTGCGCCACCTGGCCTAAGTCTTAAAAAGCAAATATATGAATCCTGCCACCCTCCTAACACCAATTTTCTCCTCCTAACTATAACCAGGCAGTGTGGTATATTACCAAAAAACCTTTAAAGAATCGGGCAAAAAGAATCATTAAATCATTACATTTTGTCTTTTCCCCGCGGCGAGGGAGTCGCCAATTTTCCTCTAGTCAAACCTTGTCGGCGTTACCCCAGCACCGAACCCACTTGGGGACAGGGTTGTGACTTTGGGCCGGAGCCACGCGAGAAGGTGTACCAAGTTATCTCGGTACCGCCTATCCCCAGCTGTGCTAGTTAGTTGTGCATCATTCAATTTTCCCTATATTTCCTCGAATCTTCTAATCGCCGATTTGTGACTGTAATTCTTTTCTCTTCCGTCCTTCCATCGTCGCCAGCGAAACCCAGGGCCCCGGCCAAATTTGTTACCCCATCAGGGAGGGCAGGGCGAAGCACCTTGCACTTCAATACCAGGTGCTCTAGTGCCTCGCTCTCATTATGGCAAGTAGCACGTAATGTGCCTGTCTCCTGAAATTTAGCCCTATACGTCCTCGTCCTAAAAACTCCCGTTCTCGCCTCATACAGTAAAGAACTCCCCAGTGAATTGTTAAACACATTTTCCCTTGTTATGTCCTGGTTTTGTGTCCTGTTCATGGTTAGAGCTGACTTTTCCTGCATTCTTCCCACATTTTTCTTTCTGCCTCTTTCACTCCCTCTTCCACGGACGTAGTCTGCTCAGCCACATCACAGTGTGTAGGTTACATTTAGACGTTCTGCAGCTTCGCTGCAGAACATCGAAATAAAACAGCATTGCTTGTATTTGGTGAAGACGTGGCTTTTCTATCACTAGCCGAACATCGCTCTCTTTCTTTCTGTCCTCCGGTGTCTCCTCATCATGTCGAGCACGTGGCCGCTACTTCTGTCCAGGTATCTGCCCTTCAGTCCGCCCCTTCTTCTTGCAAGGGAGTCTGAGGACTGCGACACAGTCAGTGAGCACCTCGTTCCACTACTCACGTACGTGCGCGATAAGGAGAGGAGGACGGCATATATACCTCACTCTTCCGCAAAGCCCGCGCGTGTACATGCGTTTCGATGGGACGACCGAAAGTTTTCGTTGTCGCCCCCATCTGGCTGAAGTGCTCATTTGGCGTACGGCTCAATTCGGATGAATGGACCAATTCGGCTGAAGCTCTAATTTGGCTGAATGCCCAACGTGGCTGGAATTTCCAAATCGGCAGGAAGTTTTCAAGGTGTGTGTATGTGTTTTTTTATGTGTTTTTTTTTTGGGGGGGGGGGGGGAGGAGGGGGGGCTTAAGAGATGATACTGCAATAACACAAGGATAAATTTAACATAAGGGAGAGAAAAAAACTGTTAGCCTTTCCGCTCTGGTGAAGAAGAAAGACCAGCGAAGCTGTACTATTCTGGGAATGAAGTATTTATAAATGTAAAGATTAAGGTGTGATTGGGTAATTGGTTATTTGAACGTTTAAAGAATCAGACATATACATAACGGTCTGGGATTGTTATTTATTTCGTAGCCACAGTGACCATGGCCTTGTGATCGCTGTGGTACACCGCCATAGGGCGTACGCTGACAGCAGGCACGTTCTTCGTGAAGACGAGGTCTATACACGTCCGATGCCCAGTCGTGGGCACCGTAGGTTCTCTCACATACGCAAGCCCGAAGCGTTCGAGCATAAACGAAGTGAACCACTTTCCCTCCTGGCGTGGAGTGTCAACGTTAAAGCACCCGTCACAACGGCAGACGCGTCGTCGCCGAGCATGACTTAACCGAAGAGGACCATCATGAATGCCTCAATGTCTCTCTTGGTGGTGGTGGTGGGGGGGGGGGGGGGGGGGGGGGGGGGGGGGAGGGCGTACACGACGGCGACCACCGGACCATCGCGCACCTTGACGGAAAGGCTGGATAGGTTTCCGCATCTATGAGCGAGGGCTGCAACCAGATTGCTTGTCTGGTTGCCGCCGTCGCGCATAGATGGCGGTAGCTGTCCAGAGCTTTGTGTAGTTTTGTGTCGACATTTGTTTGATACCGGACACGAAACTGGAAAAACTAGCCCTTAATAGCTCCGCTGTAAAAAGAGAGTGTTTAGGTGACCTCTTTTCGGGGCGCGGCGCCCGAAAATCTGAGCATACCTGCAGTGGTGTTTTCTTATCCCACAATAACTGAGAACTCCTAAAGAGGAAGCGCATACGTCTACGTTCATACTGAATCGCCCTTTTTGATACAATTGCGAGGCGAGCAGTCGAATAACCTGAAGATATTTTGTTGCAAGTCCTAAGAAAGATCTTGGACATCTCTTAAATCATGTTGAAAAGAAATATTCACGATCGACATTCCTTTCACAAAAGAGTTCAATATTTTGAAGGACTAAATAGTACCAATATAGATTTCTGGGATATAGTTTCTTTATTAACGATGACAGTTGCATTTTCACATACTACTGTCTAAAACAAAGTACTGAAATGGTACGTCATAGTTAAGATTCTTTTTTAATATCAAGATGTTGTTACGTTATGACTTTGCTCACGCTCAGTGGAACGGAGGATTGTGCACTGACGGACGCATTTAAAACGCTGATCTCTATGACTTATACATGATGAAACATTTCCAGCGCTTGATTGGTGCTTTATTTCTTTCTTTCGTCTAAAGATGGCAGAGTCATAGCACATTCGCAGTAGTTGGCTGGTTTATTTAGTTATTTATTCATTACAAAAATTTCCCCTCGAGGGCGTAAAATCAGGAGAGAGAGAGACGAACTAGTCTTGACGCCACGAAAGACAATCGGAACGGAGGTTGTCTGGAGCAAACTTACAGATGAGTTCGTATATATATAAAAGAAGAGATGTATCTAATATTTACTAAACCTTGAGTGCTAAGAGTTGGTCATAGCGTAAAACAAACCGTGAGTTCACATTTAGGCAACTTATGCTTGGCCGAAGTCCCAGTAGCATTCCAGAAGCGTGACCGTTTCGGCTCTTGTATTGCCTTTTGGTTAACGCAACGGTCAAACAAAGGCCTTCCCAACAGCAACCATGTGCCAATAATTTTTGTTGGTTTACTTCCTGGGGCATGTGCATCGGACGAACTTCTCAGGATTGCGCTCAAGCTATTGTATTTTGTTGTACTCAGAAGCTTATATTGTTAAGAAGAAGCGGCTGCTGCCTAGAGGCACGTACTCTTCCTCGAATGATACACCACCACTGATATAACACCGTGTATTTCAATTATCCTGCGTTAAATCAACTTTTACCAGGACCCTAACCCTCAGTGGAGGTGCGAGAGGGAGGGTGATTTATAAGTCCTCCACGGGTATCAAAACAAGACACAAAACGTGGATGGACGTCAGATCAAAATAGCGAGGTTATTGCTACACTATATGTGTGCGGAATAGCAACGCTCTTCATTGGTACCCCGAACGCAGACGAAAGGGGAACCGATCCTATTTCCGCAACAAAGTGACCGCGAGCATCCGAGCGTGCGGTGCGGTACCGTACTATCTTGGTCCATCGAGGTCATCGAGCCAAGTCATCGGCTCTCGATGGAAAACTACTCTCACAGTCGATTGATTGGATGAGTCAGCGAGAGCCGCGAACCTCCGCAGTGACGTGGGCGAGCATGCTATATACACCGAGACGTCCACGATGAAAAGTCGGCGTCCTCGATCTAGTGTCGTGACAGCGTGTTGACTTCATTTCTCCTTTTTTGTTCTCGTTCATCATCCAGATGAGCGATGGAATATAGCGTAGGCGTCACGAAAGCACACACGTTTACACGAAGAAGAAAGCCTCGCGTAGCGCGTTGCGGGTCAATTTCTGGAATTGGACGCTGTTGCGTGCGTTCAGCTTGAGAGCGCAATGGAAAGCTTTCAAGATGTGCGGCATGAGAGCGCAATGGAAAGCTTTCAAGGTGTGCAGCAGGGCTGCCAACACGGAAAGCTTTCAAGGTGTGCAGCATTGCTGCCAACACGGAAAGTCCAAATTTTCCTGGCGGACGCCTTTAGTTTCCCTATTTCTGCAGAAATTTCCCTCGCTAGCCCAGATAATTATGTAATACTAAATATCCGTTGTTTTCTGCATAATTTTCATTTTCACGATGATAGATACGCCTCACGTACGTTTCGAAAAAATGAGACTCCCGGGGCAAAACCGTAGCCACACTAAATCTGGCGAGAGGAACTACCGCAGAAGATTCAAACTGACGAATGAAACTCTATTTAAGCCCCAGATGTTAAGCACGTAATCAGAACATGGTACTGCATTAATAACTTCATTAGTGTTTTTTTTTTATAATAGGCAGTACAAATCAAAAAGTGTAAAACAAGTGAGACTTATCGAACTCCAACACACGGAACGCGACACACTAAGTACCATTTCGTGCACGGCACGTCACGAAATGTTAGTAGTCTGTACACTCTAAGAAATGCCTGCGTGTCTATACTTACCCGGAAAACACTCGAAGAGTCAATCCCTAAAATGTACCAGCAAATGATGAGGCGGAACATTTGTTGAGACCTCAAATTTAAGTCTGCGCTGCGGCATTACGCAATGGAAGCATGACGCTTTGCATTGCGGAATGCAGCAGCGCAGGGTTCGTTTTTAGGTCTAAACGCATGTTCCGCCTGATCATTTCCAGAGCTGATTTCTTAGATCGCAGAAATTGGCTCTTTGAGTGTTCTGCAAATAAGTAGACACGCATTCAATTCTTAGAGTGTATCTCCAGACTTCGTAGTATTCCTTCTTGGACTCATGCTTTCTTTTTCGAAAAGGCGCAGCGGCGCTGTCACAAGCTTCTACCTGGCTGGTTCCTGCCTCCATAGTTTTCACGGGGGCTATGAAAACTGATTTTAGCGAAGGAAGTTGTCTCAGTGCCCCTCAGTGCTTCCAGATGGTCGCACAATAAACCGCCAAACGGCTGGAGGGAATAGCCCAAATGTCGTCAAAGTCGCTACAATTTGGTGTTATCCCGAAAAAAAAAAAAATCCATATGGTTACATCAAATTCCAGATATATACGGTGAACACATTTCTGTCAAACTAGCAAGATTTTCCTTATTCCCACATAGACCTGAATATTACCTTAGTCTGAAAAATTGCCCTAGGGTTGGCAGCCCTGGTTTGCAGGCGCTCCTCATGCAGCGGCGAAAGCTCGAACTACGGTTGTCACCCTAAAGGAAAACAAATTGCGCTACCTCTCCTTCCTCCTCCGCGACAGGAAAGCGCAACTGCCGTTCCAGACGCCAAGTCTAGTTCCAGTTTTCCTGCCAATAAGTGTCGCCTTCACGTAAAAAAAAAAAAAAAAAAAAAAAAAAATACAGTTGGGAATTTGTTTTTGTAATGTCGACAGTAAGTAGGCCAAAAAAATTGCATTCTACGGAAGTTTAGGTGCAATCCAACCGCACGTATTAATTTTTTTAAGCTAATGCTTATCAGGGTTTTTTTTCTGTTTTTTATGCGAAAAAAAAAACAACTAAACAATAAGCTCTATGTGTCTAACTTGAGACAGATGGGCACCCATTTATTGTAGGGACGTTAGCCATAAATGAAGCCACGGTCGCACTGCTTATACACGATACAAAAGACAGGCTTCAGAAACTATCTGAGGCATGCGTTCCTTCCTTGTATGACTGTCCTGCCGCATTGGTCATACAGAAACTGTGTACAGACATACTCAACGAAGCACACATGTATGCGTGTTTCGAAAATGCCCTTGCATGTCCGCATACAATTTTGTCAATATGCCTGCAGACCGTGTTTTTGTAGGATGTAGGAGCGGCATGACTGGCGGATTAAAAGTGTAAAAGTAACCGAAGTTTTATTTAAAAAAAAAACAGAAAAAACTTAGTTTAAAGTGAGGATGCTTCCTACTCCTTTCATTGCTAAAACAAAGGCGCGAGAATCTTTGTGTTTATCTAACAACAAAATGAAATTGCTGCATTTCTAGTGAAAAAAAAAGTGAATATGTCGAATAAACGTATAGGAACATGTATAAGATAAGGTAAGAACCAGTGTCGTAGGCGTTACCAAAAAAAAAAAAAGAGTAACGAAATGCCTTACTGTAAAAAAAGGAACGCGTTACCGTCAAAAAGTAACGCACGTTACGTTTGCGTTACTTTTAAATGCGAATTGATTAACTGTCTCATGGAGCGAGCGGACGTCGTCAGTTTGAAGCGCGAAAACGGCAGATAGTTTCCTTCGGCTCCATTGGCTGGCGCGCGTCGACGGGGCTCCCATTGGCCGCTGCGCTCGTTAGTTTCCACGACCGCTCACCCCATGGCGCTGCGTGTCCATCAGTGCGGAGCGTCCAAGGTCACCAGGGGAGCACACGCGCCGACCTGCGACGAAAAGTACGCAGCAAACGAAAAAGGAAGAGGACGAGCGGCTTCCATGCTTTCGTGTTCACAACTCACAAGAAAAGCTTAGGTGTACCTCGATCTTTTTTTCTTTTTTTTTTTTAATATGAATTAACACATCTTATTTTTTGACGTTACAGGTAAGTATGCATAAGCGCCATATATATAAAAAAAGGAAAAACAATATGTCCTTTCAGGAACTGAACATAATTACCTTCTTTTTTTTTACGGTTCCACATAAATACCCACTAGAAAAAACGCAAAGAAAATTGCAAAAGATGTATATAGCTTGGCGCCTAGAAAGATAAACAAAAAATGAGATGTAATTTTGCTTTACGTCTTAATAAGGATAAGTAACGAGTAACGTAACTCTGATACCCGTTACTCGAAATAAGTAATGTAAGTACCTTACCCGTTGGGTGGCACTCAGTTTGTTGAACGACGTTTTAGCGAACGCCGACCTTTCTTTGAAAGACACATGCGTCCCCGCTACTCTCTAAAACGTCATTCGCTGATGTGATATCGACCCCTTACCCGTTACGGATTTTAAAATGTAACGAGTACGTCACAGCGTTACCGGGAAAATATGTGGCGCATTAGCGGGAAACCCATTACTTTCTAACGCGTTAGCGCCAACACTGGTAAGAACCTATGTATTCCTATATAACTTCGGATATGTTTGTTGAATAAATCATCGAGCAAAAAATTCCCTTTCCATTAGCGATATCTGATAACAAAATACAGGACGCTAAAACCTACCCTCCTGACTACAAATTAGTTTGTAACAGAGAGAAATATCACTAATCAAGCCGACATCTCTTTCTTTTCTTTTTGGTATTATAAGAGCAGGAAGGCGAGGTGACTGGGGTTCAGTCACCTCTCTAGTCGCAGCTGGGCGCTCTGGCAAAATTATATGCGACACAAAGTGCATCGTGCTTTATGAATCCCCACCGCTGCCCGACACACGACCCACCGGCGTGCGGTGGGTCGTGTGCGTGTAATGCACGTTCAAGTCTCCCGGCTGGTGGTGGCACTGCACTGGCTAAATTTCCCATCTGCGGCGTAGAGGCAAGTCGTTCATTGAGGTTGACTAGCTTCCGGCTGTGTCTAAACATGCATACAACACTTTACGTGACAGCTGAAAACTCTGGTTTGCTAGAACACACTTGGTTCCCGACAGAAGAATTGATAGCATAAACAAAAAGTTCCGCGTCCCGGTCGTTCACCTGTCTGAGTGCGCAGCTGACACTCCGCGAAAGCATGAACTAACCCGAGTGAAAACAGCAGTAAAGCGACAGTTTCCCATAATTACCCCAAATGGGTAGATTAAAAAAAAAAAAAAAAAAAAAAAAAGCTTTTGCGTGTTATATAACATAGTTTTTTTATTTGATATTTTGTATGTCTCCTCTCTCTCTTTTTCTGTCTTTTATTTCTACCTACCTATAATTTTTTTTAAATACCTTACCTCATTCCTTTCTTCCGACGCGAAATGGCAAATCAGGATTCAGACCGGTTGGCCTCCTCGCTTGTACGAGTTGCGTTTCTGAGACGCAACGCTACCAACGATTGTACTGGAGTGGTCTAGCAATTTCCAGCCATGAATAGCAGAAACAAGATGATGCTGCTAGCATCTCTTCCGGTATTCACACCATTCAATGGTTACAAACTCTAAGACTCTAGAAATTTATGTTTCGAGTATTCTCTCGCATTCACAACAGTGGCATATCCATGAATTGTACTCGGGTGAAGTGGGGATGAGACCTTCATTTATAGATTAGTACTTCATGTCGGCGCTTACTCAGTGCGCAGATCGGTGTGGTTTGAGCTTTCTTACTGCCGTAATTTCAGCAAAAAGCTGCTATAGGTAAAGTTAACTGCGATGGAACCAGCAAAAGGTCCCACCCTGAAGTGCAAAACAAATGATTTCTGTTCGCCGTTTTTTCTATATACGAGCCATATATGGGTTTAGTAAGCTAGGCAGAACTTGATATAATGTTTCTTTTTTTCTAAGTAAAGAAACCGAGCGCATTTCTTTTTTATTTGGGTCATGTCCGTTAGGAGTGTAAAGCGTGTCAAGACCATGCGCGATGTCAGCCGACGACCACCATTCTAGGGTTCTGACTCCTTTCGACGGAATGCATGCATACACGGTTTTCGTTCAATGGTTTGAATTGCAATGGCATCAAGTGGGCAAATGAAGCCATTTATTGTTCACGTTGCCCAAAACAGCCTCTCGCGTCTTCACGCATCACTTTGCTTTAAAATGTTCGCTTTCTCGCACTCGCCTGCCTTTATGATTTTCCAAAGATAGACGGCATTTCTTCCCGTCGTTTCATATCAAATCAGAGCGCAGTCTCGAAGGCTAAAAACACACTTACGCACACACATAAACGCGTACGCATCGAGACTAAAAGCGCATTGGCACGAAGCACTCTTTTTTTCTTTTTTTTTTTTGGGGGGGGGGGGGGGGGGCGGTGGAATTAGCTGCGAAGAAAACCCATACAAGAAAAGAGGCTGAGAGCTGTAACGTTGCGCTTCTGGCATTTCTTGGTTGGGGCCATCGTCTCACACCTTCTGCTGCGCTCTGGAGGTACAGGCACGAACCCTCCCTTCACTCCTCCTCCTCCTCTTCCTTCGCCCCCGCTGCCGAGCACACTGTTTTACATCTATTTCTTGCTTTTCTGCACTCGCCCGCCGTTATGATTGTTTCAAAAATAGCAAGCGGTGCTCTTGAAATGATATCGTTAGTTTTCCATATATACGCAATTTCAATATTCGCCTTCTGTGCGCTGCCATATTTGTTTGCTGGACTGTGGAACGCTCTGGGCGAACGACGCTCTGTGGAATATACGTGAAATATACGACGCCGCGCGCATGCGTCATCGGTCCAATGTAGTCGAACCCTTTCGCCTGCCCGATAAGCGATGGAAAAAGTGTGTAAAAAAGTTCTAGGTCCGTCTTTTTTTTTTTTTTTTTTGATCAGTGCGGGGTTGGATGTTTTTTGAGAGCAACTTAGAGACAAGGCTCTTCACCCTCCATGTTGCATAGGTCGTGTCCAGGCGCTGACCGCGAGCCATCGCGTCGTTCTCGTGGGGACCATGGGAGCATGGCCTCGGTGAGCGATGACCCCATCTCGCTGTGGCTGAAACTGGGCGCTCTGGACAAGCTGGAACAAGCCCTGCTCGACGGTTACGGGGAGCAGCTGCTGGGGAAGACCTCCAGGATTCCCCAGGTGGCCAGGTTCCTCAAGCAGGTCCCCATGCTGCAGGTGAGCTCGGGGTACCATTCCTTCCCAGGTAGCACGCCAGAGATACGCGCAACGTGGCACAGGCTTGGGAATCATATAAGGGCTAACTTAGGCCTTATACGGTTTTGTTGATCCATGGCGTTAGTTACCGCCACAGCACTTTTCTTTGTCGTTTCTGTGGCTTCTTCTCTGGCTTGCCACATAACTACAAAAGTGCCAAACTTGACCCAAGCACGGCACGTATACACCGAAGAACCAGCAGTGAAGTCTAAATTCGGCACTTGGTTTGACAATTGATGCCAAAAGTTCCCACATAAAAACAGAACATCCAGAAGTGAGGGTATAACTCTGGCACCTGTTTGGCAAGTTAAGCCCGAAGATTCCCGATGACAGCCAAACTGCCAGCAGCAAAAGCTAACTTTGGCACTTGTTTGGCGAGTTAGGGTCAAGGTACCCAGACAGTGGTCAAAGAAGGTCAAATTTGACTCTACCCCTGGCTTCTTCGAGTTTTTCAAGACCATAAGTTCCCAGACAGAAACGAAATTTTGCCCAAAATACTGTGCTATTTGTGTTACCTTGATCGAATCAATCGGCCGGAACAACGGGCACGTCCAGCCCTGACATGGGAGAAGTGTGTCCAAGGTCTGCTCGCATTTTGGCAAACGTCGTGAGATACGCAATATGACTCGGGGCTCTGGGAACCGCCCTTATTCGCACACACGTTTTCAAGAAGCGCTTTTGGCCGCGTCTGCATGCGTGGGGACCCTAAGCCGACAATGTCCTTTCCGAGAGATACGTGAAACCCAAGGGAAATTCAGGCTCCCAATATGATCTTGTTCAAACTATATAGGGATCTTAGTTTAAACAGCTCTCTTCTTCCACCGTGTACAGTAGTTTCTACGAAGAACGCTGGTTGCTCGCGTGATGTGCTTCCGATCATGTGTGTACCACGTGGCATGCGATGTAAAGAACGGTCTCAAGCACCATAGACTGAAAGACCTGCCTACGACTATTTGGGACCTTGTATAAGCCGTAGCTCATATGGATCCTCTCACATATGATACTTGGATAAAGTACGACAAAGGGGCCTAGTCCAGAATAGTGTGGACTAGGCATCTTTAGAACACCATAGATGTTCGTCATTTCTAATTCTTCTACTTGTCCATCGTTTTTAGCTCTTTTACTATCTAAATATTGCATGAAACGTCCTGTGCCACAGTAAGCGTACCTTTCACTCCGACTGATAGGGTCGAACCTTGTGCACAGGCGCAGATCGAGCAGATCCACGAGGACACGATGCAGGGCAAACTGGACGAAATCCGCTCGCTGCTGGGAAGTCGGCAACTAGCCTTCTGCCGAGACCAGCAGGGCGCCAGTCCCCTGCACAAGGCCGTCCTCTTTCAGCAGCGCAACATGGTCACCTTCTTCGTCGAGAACTTCCCGGGAGTCATGCACGCCAGAGACCATGTGGGTTCCCACAACCGAGTCGAAACAATACCACATAGAATACGTCACCACTATAGAGGTTACACGCATAAAGCAGCAGCTTGCGTCAGCATCGCCAGCTTCAGCGTGTTTTCCGCTTGGGGCGAGTAGGGGATTTACCAGCGATGACGTCATACACAGGCCTTGTCTTCTAGGGTGTATACCGTGTAGGTCGAACACGGGCGCGTGAGTGCCGGCCCAATAACTTTGCCTCGTGGACGTCTAACTTCAAAAATCCTACAACAGTTTTTTTTTTTTTTAAGCGGTTGCATTGATACGCAAAATGCGAGATTGTAATTTGCCTTATACATCTGATCTACATGGGGGGAGTTTACTCGCGATTTTGTAGTTTCGACGCCGAGCACCGCAGCTCTCCCCACATTTTGCGTTCCCGGATAGGAGCGACATCGCAACTATAAAAGAGAGATCCCATTATGCGAATCGGGTTTTAAAATAGTAACAGCGTTGAGGTGCAGCTATTTTGTCCGACTCTATTTTGGTGTGACATGTAAAAACATTATCAATGCTTAGAACAAAAAAAAAACTATTTAAAAATCGCGTCAGCGTTTACGAAACGTTGCTGTCACATGCCAGGCTTTAACGCAAACTTCACTATTTCGAGGAATGGGGAGAATACAGTAGGCATTGGTAAGACAATAAAAAATGTCAATGAGCCAAATGACTTCTAAAAAGGCACATTCAAGTTGAATGTGAACAAAAATCGAACTGACATCATGCTTCTACTTACAGATAAGAAATGCTATCCTCTAGTCTAAAATCTCTCGCAAGACTGCTTATGATCTTATATGGCCAATAGCCAGTTTTTTTTATAGAAAAACTGGCTATTGATGTGACCTATAGACGTTTTACCATGCGGTATATATTGTATTTCTGGGTACATACAGTTTGTCTTGAGAATGGGGAAAAAACATAAACTTACGTCCCCTCTTCGATCTTTCCAGCAAGGGCGAACTCCTTTGCACTACGCTGCGGTGCTCCAAGACAACTGGGAGATCTACAACATGCTTAAGGCAGCAGGCTCTGACGAGAACGCCACCGACGTGGTAGGTCTTTTCCGTACAAAGCTTGCGGGTTCTTTTTTTTTTTCGTTTTTGTTTTTTTACAACGCGGATTGTTTATTGAGACTTTCCGTTTAAGAAGAAGATGTGTGTCAGGAATGATATGGTGTGTCAGGAATACCTTGAACTTGAGCACACGCTTGAATGCACAAAATAAGAAATCCGCACGATGTTCGAGGACGCAAATGCTGAGGAAGCACCACTGTAGTCGAAGTAAACAAACACGAGCGTTTCTGCTGTCTTGAAGGTGCTGCCACCACATCACCGCACGAGTGATGTGGTTATTTAGCGACACCCGACGAGGATTCTCAGTCAAGGATAAATGCGGAATTACCACGCCGACCACGTCGACGATCACCACCGACGGCATGTTTTTCAACAGAAAGAAGGAACCGCGATCGGCGTGCAGCGCGCGTGGCCGAGCTTTCCTTGAACTGTGATTGGTCTGTCGGTGCGCTGGCTCCCTTCGTTCCCGAACGGGTCGAAAAAGTTCAGCCCGGCTCATTTCCTTGCCTTGTGAAAGAACACGAGCGAAACCAGCGTTTGGCGCTCTGTTGCTTTCTCTTTCTCTATTTCCCTTCCTATGAAAATTGTCCATTGAGGAATAATGGTGCTCGTGGGTTTCTGTAGGTTTCGGCTTTTGTAGCGGTGCCAAAAAAGTGAGCTGCAAAGTTCATTTCTGACAAAAAAGGAAACATGAAAAGCGTTTACAATTCTCTGTACTGCCGAATTAGAGCGCAGCTCTTGAGGAGGAGGAGGAGGGGAGAGTATGCTCTTTCGTACATTCTCCTTCTCCTTCCTGCTCCCCTCCCATTTAGCGGAAAAACTTTTCCCTTAAATTTAGCGGAAAAAATTTTCCACTAAAATTAGCGGGGAATTTTTTTTTTGCTAAATTTAGCGGGGAAATGTTACCGATAACTTTAGCGGGGAAATTTGCCCATAATGCAACGCGTGGTTACGCCGACGGCGACCGCGACGCCGCTCAAGCCGGAAACGGGTGCCTAAGAGCTGCGCTCTAAAAAATACAACAAATAAATAAGAGCATTTGTGCCCAGTACGGCCACACCCCTGACTTCTACCTGGAGGCCCCCGGGGAGCTGACCTTAGAGCAACTCAAGGAAGGAGTGTCCACCCCCAGGTCTAAAAAGTCCAAGCACAGGAGAAAAAAGTCGGAAGAAAACGCCACCGGTGCCACCTTCCGGGGATACTCCGCGAGTATGAACGCCAATTCTATTCCTTCCTTTTGTCACTGTTCAACCGTGCAAGTATTACCGAAGAAGTTACGGAGATCTAGAGAATAGCTCGGGCTCATAGGTTTCTTCTTCCAGGTGTCATTCATTTTATAAGACACCTTATCTGTTGGGCGTGCCACGCCCGAGTATATACGGGCACTTTCCCGTGGTGTTCCAATATCGGTTTGCTCCCTGTCCGTCCCAAACTTTTATTTTTTTAATATTTTTTTACGTATAGCGGAATGTATTAGTAATCGATGCAAACAATGTTTTGTCTTGTGGTGTCACTTTTTGATGGCATGCTTTTTATTTTTGTTCATGCTACGTCTGTTTCGGTATACTCCTTCGTTGTTACAGAATGGCAAATCTACTATGTCGTTCAACCTCGCGATTCATGGCGAACACTGAGATCTGGAAATTTCTAATAAGCTGGGTACTCGATGACTGGGAAGAAAAAAAAAGAGGAAGTTACAGTTCCGAATAAGCAAAGACCGAGTAAGGCCGCTCAAAAAAGTGACTTCTGGGTGCGAGGTCGAAGTACCACTGCTTAGTGTATGCGTGTCTCGAAAAGTAATAATATGTCATAGGTTGGAGGCATGCAGCCACGAATTAACGTTTTACCCATGGTATAGTGCGCATTTTATAAATAAATATTTTGTTCAGAGCAGGTTACGGTGTTACTGAGACTAATATTTGCGTTCGGCATGCGGGAACAGAACCCGGCACTCAAAAGGTAAATAATTGTAAGTTTTATTGCACATAATGGTAAACCCGGAGACTCCAGAAAGAACAAAGTGAGAATTAATTTTTTTGTTTGTTCATTTCAGAATACTGTCAATTCTTTTTTGGGATTATAAGAGGCAAAGCTACCTAAAAGTATGATTTCTAGGTGGACGAAAACAATATAATAGTCAAAATCGTCACTTTCTTAAATATTCAGTCAACTCATTAATTTATTGAAGAGGTGGTGTTCAAGGACATTAATCAACGAATCTACACTCGTGAAGCTAAAGAAATATGTGTCAAGGTTGTTCCAATCTCTTATGGCGAAGGGGAAAAAAAGAGTACCTGAAAGAATTGTTAAATGAATAGTCGATAATTGTATTGCCGTGTTTGTGTTTTGTTGTTCTTGTTTGCGAAAAGCTCACATACTTATTTTTTGTCTCTTCTGAAAGCGTTGTTTGAAAGGGATACCATAATTTAGGTTGTCCTAATTATGCGCGATCAGCAATGATCAAAACACCGGATCGTTTCAGCAGCTCAGTGGGAAAATCAAACCGTTCATATTTCTGGTAAACAAATTTTATTGGTTTCCTCTGAACACTTACAAGGATATTGATATTGGTTTGTGTATGAGGAAACCAGGTTATGATTGCACATTCTAATGCCGGGCGCACCAGTGTGGTATATGCGAACAGTTTGGTTTCATGACTAAAACATTTTAACGTTCTTTAAAAAAAAATTATGATAAGTATTTTACATGTCACATATTTTACATGTGCGTTCCAGTTATATGCGCGTCCCAGTTTATATCTGACGTTATCACGACACCTAGATACTCGTATTCGGTGGCTCTACGCAAATTTATACAATTTAAACTGTAAAAAACAAAATGTAGATTTTTTTTCTTTTTTTTTTCGGTCAGGCACATACAAACCGTTTTTTTTTGTGATTGGAGTCAATGCTCCAGTCTGCCACCTTTCTGAGACACCTGTTTAGTAATATAGTGAGAGGACAGAAAAAAAAAAGAGGGACACAAAAAAAGGATACACTGTCTGTCCCCCCCCCCCCTCCACCTTTTTTTGTTTTTGTTTTCTCCCTGTCCTCTGCCCCCAGTCGCAGGCTTTACCAACATGTTCAATATTCACCATCTTGCCTGCACTCTATGCATTGTCTTGAGTTTTTTTGTTTTTTTTTTTTGTTTTTTGTTTTGGCTCTTGCACGAAACAGCTCTTTCGATGTTCGGGCTTTTCTTGAAGTGCAGAACTATGGCTACTAACAGCTTGAAAAACGCAGAGTGTGGCTTATTTTGTTCAGGCTCCCGGCTTCGTGATTGGCTATTTGGCTTTATTATCGACAAATCCAATAGACCGATTTCACCAAGCGTTCGGCGCATGCGTGACGCCGCCATAACTTTAGTTCACCGGAGGCGGACGGCGGTGCACGAGAGGGCTCGTTCCGTCTTGTGCTCTACACGCGCAGACCTCCAGCGAGGTTGTCGCACGCGCCCAAAGACTGAAGTTCCCTCGATGCATTGCGGCAGCGGTGGCGTAGTCAAACTGCCTGGTAAGATCGGTCTATTGGTTGCGGAGCGATGATGAGATGCCAGATCAATACTGATGACGTCCAGCCTTTCTTAAACTGCCAGCGACTATAAGTAGGGTTTATTCTCTATCACGTGGTCCTTTGCATCACATTTTTTAAGACGTAGTTGAGTATTGATTTTTTTTGCGCTGGTGACCACGACTGACAGGAGTGACAAGCACAAAGTTACATAGACCAGGGTCATGCACATGTTACAAAGACTGCTCGGTTAAATATATTTCGAGAATAAAAGGCGCAAACCCATATATAGTTGGCAGGTAATTGGTACACCTGTACGATGTTCTGTAAGGGTTAACGTTCATGCCGCATAGACGAATGTCTATAGGGACAACATAATTGCGATACAAACTTTTTGCTTCGGTTCCATGTTTGCGATATGCAAGAAACAAAACGAAACTAATTATAGGTACTTCACCCTTGCCAGAAATAATAAAACTTTTGCTGTATACCATACTAAATTCTCGTTCAGAATTTGGCATTAGTAGAGGCATCGTGTTGTGCCTTGTCGACGTTTTTGAAAAACTAGGACGCCACACGGCACATTTAACTTGATGCAACCATCACAATGAGAAGTCCTCAACTATGCTTACAACTTGGCGGTAAGTTGGGCTAGTTGGTTTAACATCGTCAAACGTGAAAACAGCGCAAAAAATTGAACAAAGGACAAGTGAAAGAAGTGCACGGACAAAAAAAGTCTTTGAAGCTTACAACTTCTAAGACTTTTTTTTTCTGAAAATGCTGTACCAAGCTTGATGAAAGGACCCGCTGATAACACACTTCGTTCTTCTCGCAGAACCAGCGGGCCTCAAGGTTCAAATCCGCGAAGTCATCGCCCAGGGCAACCTGGAAGCTCTCGAGGAGCTTGTCCTCCACGGTCACGGGGACAAGCTGTTAGGCGAGATCAGCCCTAATCCCGTCGTCCAGGAGTTTCTCGACACCGTGCCTGGTTACATGGTAAAACTTATTTAAAATAAATTCACAGCATTTAGTTCACCTTTGCTCACGTCCACCCGAAACTACAGCCTGTCGCACACGTTAGACACCGCACCGAACGGATTGTCCCTGAGCTGGCCCTTCAAATGCCGGCCGGCCGCTGTGTAATGCCAGCTGCCTTCCTGTCGCTGCTGGGCCCACGCTTCTGGTCAAGAGATCCAACGAGTCAAAAGATCCAACGAGTCAAAAGGTCCAATAATGGATCTCTTGACTCGTTGGATCTTTTGACTCGCCAGACCCGATTCAAAAGATCCAATGTGGGTCAAGAGATCCAACGAGCCAAGAGATCCAACGAGTCAAAAGATCCACGGCGAGTCAAGAGGTCCAACGAGTCAAAAGGTTCAACGAGTCAGAAGGTCCAATAATGAATCTTTACGCGTTGGATCACTTAACTCGGCAGACACGAGTCAAGAGATCCATTGTAAGTCGAGAGCTACAATTACCCGAGAACTGCCGCTTAATATTGCAAAGGGGTCACAAAAAGCCCCTCACCATTCATGCCCTAGTAGCGGGGAGGCGTTGCACAATAAAGGTCCGTAAATGTGGTAGTAAATGTAACGTAAGGTCCGATGACGCCATAAAACTTTGCGTAAAAAAAAATCAAGAATATCAGGCTTTTGACGCGTCTCTTCACGTTTCCACGACAACATCTGAAAAAATTAGCCTCAAATCGAGCAGAAACTTACTGAGCTTGCTAACTTAATACACTTTCAACCAGTTCGCGTCACGCGCGTAGTTTTATCGGCCGGCACAAGCGGCTGCAGGATGGAAAATAGTCCCCTTTCGTCTTCGCGATTTCTCCGCGCACTCGCGACATTTAAAAAATTGGGTTGTGTGTGTGTTTATACAGCCTAGAACTTGGTCTGCCTCACAGGGGCGACGAGTCTCCCAGCTGTAGATGAGAAATTTAGCCAGTGCGGTACAACCGCTAGCCTGGGGTCTTTAACGTGCATCACGCAGTAGTGGTACACGACCGCACGCCGGTACGATGCTCATCCAGATCGAAACGGGCAGGGGTGGGGCTCGAACCCAGGATCCCTGGGTTCTGCAGCGCGAGCTTTCGCTCCACGTGCTCCGAGCTGGTGTGCTCTAGACCACTCGGCCACCGATACCCCCCTCGCGACATTTAGAAAACTCAAAGCGTGCTTTCTGTTTTTCCTTTTTTTTACTAACCGAAAGTTAAGCGAAAGTGACACGCACCAGATTCTTTGAACATTAAAATCATTCCACGGGCCCTTTGAAGGGGTCACGAAACGTTATCGGGTTGGAACGTTCCTGACCTTGCCGGTTCGTACTGGTCCCAGCCTGGCACAGACCACCATTGATTCAGATACTTCTCTGTCGTGGGGAAATTGTGAAATTACGAAGATAAAAGGGCACTACTTCTTTCAGTCTTGCCTTTGCAAAGCTGGATGGCGTGATTGTGGAATCAAAACCACTTGACTTAAACTGACGACACTCGAGCGCGGCTCATGCATGGATTGGACACGAGAACTGCGTGAGTACTCGACTTTAGCTCGTAACAATGAATGCCTCGGCGGACACTCGGGTTGTGGCTCGTGTCCAACCACTGCGGTGATGAGGATAGCTGAACTCTAACAATGCCCGGAGCTCAGCACGCGTTTTCTACTTTGTCAACCCCAGCACGTGGGCATGATTAACGTTGAAGGTATAGAATAGGCACCATGCCACCTGGCCGCTTGTTCTGGCTCCGAGTTGAGGGGATAAACGATGCTCATATTTCTCGAATTTTATTGGCGACTGCCATTGCCTAGGAAAAACTGCTAAGGCAAGTTTATTGAGTTATTAACGTTAGGAAGCGATTCTAAGTAGTATTAAGCAAAAGTAGAAAAATTGTTAGATTTTTCTACTTCGAAGAGAAACATCTCTTCAATGTGACCGTAGATGGCCACTTCGAAGAAAGTAACTCTCGATAACTCACCGGTTCTTTTCGTGCAGGTAAGATATCGAACTTGGCCAATGGAAAGGCAATATGACGAAAAATAATTTAAAATAATAATTCAAAAAAAAATATATATATATGTATTTTTTTTAAGGCGGGTTGATATTATGGTAAACTTTTCCCTTCTAATAAACTTTCAGGTTCGATATAACATATATCGAAATTTAAATTAGCATTTGACAAGCGGTTGCAGTAATGGATCATGGGATGCAAGGTTCCAAATATGTCGCGAAAATATGGAAGGTGCAATGTTGTTTTTTCCTCGGCTTTATTACGTGCGAATAAAATATTTCAGTTTGAACGGACAAAATTGACTAGGTGCCGTATATTAAAAGGAGAAGTAATATATGATTTACGTGTTTATGCAAACCAAAAAAATAAAATAATATATATGCACGTACTATCGCGATACCTCGAAAGACAAATAAAATTGTGCATTTCTTTTGATCAATGCTGCTCAACCTGGACACGAGCCAGTGAAGCGTGTGCATGCACAGCAAGACAAGGGGTACTAGGGTTTTCATTCTACTCTAAAATGCCTCGAACACAAAGGTGTTCAAGGCGTTGCGCGGAGCGAGATGCCCCATGATGCTCTCGGCTTCTGGCAAGGCTGCGGTGAATCCTTAGGTGAAAAGGAGTATAGCCTGGGGTCTTTAGGTGCACCACGCAGTAGTGGTTATACGATCGCACGCCGATGCTGGTTCTCTGTACAGCATGGTGCCAGCCAGCAGTCATGCTGTACTGACCGGCAAGATACTGCTACATGTGGACCCTCTGGATGGCTGCCAAACATTATGCTGTCCAAATGATACGCATAACTCTCCCTCCCAGTTCGGCTCATGCTGCGTATAAGACCAACGCGCTGTTTTCATACAAGCCCACACAAGCTGTGGGGAAAGGCGCAGTTTCTGCACGAGATGTGGGTACTGCACGTGCGCAGGAAGTGCGTCAAGTGGACCGTTTGTGTGTGCGCAAACGCAATACCAATAGCAGCGCCACCGCAGTGGCGGGACGTCAGCACTGCGTGTTGGTCCATACGTGCCTCGTAATTCAGTCACCGATTAACTGTTCGTTGATTTCTAAATTCGAGAAACAATCTGCGTCCCTACGACCGTGTAGCGTGCATAACTCACGGGAAATTCCTGAGTTAGTCAAGCATACCGCACGAATAAATGGGTTGGCCACCAGCCGATTTAAATGGAAAATGCACAACGCCGTGACACAGCCAGCCATTCAGGATCCTGAAACTTTTCATCCCTGAGGCCACTGTATCCTCTTCTCTTAACTCCCTCTTTTTTATTGCCTTGTTAATAGTCGCGGGATCCGACCCCGCTGCAGTGCAGTGACCGTCACGCCCCTCTTTGCCATTCGAAAGTCGTCATTCATTGTAGTTTTGCTTTTCTTTCTTTCCTGCTTTTCTTCAAAGTCCCTCCTCCCCTTTTTCGGTGATCGGGAAGGGAGTCAAGAGGTCCAACGAGTCAAAAGGTCCAATAATGGATCTTTTGACTCGTTGGATCTTTTGACTTGCCAAACACGAGTCAAGAGATCCAATGTGGGTCAAGAGGTCCAACGAGTCAAGAGATCCAACGAGTCAAAAGATCCACGGCGAGTCAAGAGGTCCAACGAGTCAAAAGGTCCAACGAGTCAGAAGATCCAATAATGGATCTTTTGACGCGTTGGATCTTTTGACTCGTTGGACCTCTTGACTCGGAATCCTGGGCCCAGCGCTCTCGTTTTGCAGCCGCGCCCCTTGGTCTTCCCTCTTCACCTTGTTCCATCCGCCGTTCTTGTCCCTTGCACCACTTTGCTGGTGCACAAATCCCGCAACTAAGAGCATTCATAGTATACGCGTAGTCGGCTTTGGTGCCGAAAGCACACTGAGGAGAGCTCCAAGAGCAGTCGCCGATGTTACGCTGTTCACGCTGTATTGAGGCTACATCCCAGTCTGGAGCACGAAAGTGCCAAGAGCTGAACCTACAACTGCTCTTCATTAAGAAGTCCTGAGTTCTATGTTTACTAATAATTTTATATGGCAGCATACGACGAAATGACTAAAAACATTTTTGTTTTGCGCTAGAAAAACAAAAACAAAAAACTCATGTTTGTCACGTCTTCAGTGTCCCGATTATACTTTGCAGGAAAACGAGCGTTGCGACGAAACGATCGGGCTTTCACTATGTAGCGAAGGGTCACCCTAATGACACTGGCGTTTGCTGGATTATTGATTCAAACGACTCTGTCCGCTCGCTGGCCTCGCAGGAACAGATCAACGACGTGCATCGAGCCGTGGTGCGTGGACGGCTTCGAGAGGTACAGACCCTGATGAACCACAAGTCGCTGTCGCTAGCCAGGGACTCCCTGGGCGCCACGCCGATTCACAAGGCAATCATGCACGGCCACCACGAAATCGTCCAACACCTCGCCGAAAACTTTGTCCAATGCCTCAGTGCCAAAGACCTTGTGAGTTCCGCTGCAAAATTATGCATGGCTTGAACGTGATGTCATCGCACGATGCTGGTGGTCATTCCCATTTGTTCTTGCCGAGAAAAACGAATTTACTGGTTCGAAATGTATGCTTGTTAAGATGAGCGCTCAGCAGTAATGCCACCGTAATAGCCCAGCCGATATGATTTCGATTGGAGTAATGTATTGCTGAGAATATTTGTTGGTCGCTCGAAATTGCGCCCTACATGTGAGTTCTTTCTGCGAAGAGGAAGTTAAAGTAAAATAATTATGGACGATTTTGGTCCCTTCTTGTCGCCCGTCCCACGGAGCGCCTAAAGACACTGGATCGTGAGAAAGTTATGCCAAACTCACTATATGGTCGCCATTTTTGTTCATGGATCGAGCAGTTTCTGCTTTACCTCTTGATTCTTGGTGAGCCGATCCAAATTGCCGGTGATAGGTTGCCTTATAAAGACATTTATTGAATACCAAGATTTTGTTATCCACAGATTGACGAAACTAGCGCATATCTTGGTCCCGCCACGAGATGCGGCGTCGGTGTTTGGCGGCATAGAAAAATAATTTTCCTCTCTTAAAACACGCAAAAACAACAATACCGTGTAAGAGATCTGTGGAGATAAGTGGGATTAATAAATTGATTGCATGCACAGAGCCGAAGGCGCCTACATTGGCGAGAAACAGTTTCAGTACGCTGATGCTCCCTAGAGATCTTGGCACGAGTGGTTCAGAACGAACCTTTCGAAGCGTCGAAGATTTAAAGGGACCAAAATGGCGATCTTTATGGCAACTGAAACAGATCCATTAACTTTCCCAGAATCCAGTAACTTTAGGAATACCCTTTCATGGTTTCGACTATATATACCATTTTACTGTTTACACCGCTGCTAGCGTCCCAAGCGACTTCCGGTCGCTTCGTCTTTGCAAGCTTGTCGAGCTTGCTTTTGTCACCAGCGCTAGCAGGGATGGGCAGTATTTCAAATAAAAGTATTTGAAATACGTAGTTCAAATACTTTATGTATTTTGCATTTGTATTTAATTACAAATTAGATAATGTATTTGACATGTGTATTTAAATACTAAAACGTGAGTATTTCAAATACAATTGTAATTAAATACAATTTTGTGGGCGAAATTACATCCCTCAAATTTATTGTCACTGTCCAAAGCAGGAAGAAAGCTACGTTCTGCACCCAACGCAGTGTCTCTCAATCAAGCACGAGCGTTTAGTGCTTTTCTTTGTGATTACGGTGCTAGTCCAGGGCAAGAATAGTGACGAAATCGACGTTCACAGGCAGACTGGCTAAATAAGTGCCCATGACACCTTGTGATGCTTTCCAGCCTGATTTCCCATATTTTTGCCTGGAACATTCTAAATGCGCGGGTCGTCCAGATTTTCGTAACTGGTGCGAGTTGCAACAATAAAAAATTCTATAGCTAGTGCTGCGCGTCTTTATCGTCTCGCTTCTTTGTTGGTCTATACCAAAATGTAATCGACAAAAAAAGCTGCTTGAAGCTCTGTACTTTTTTCACTTATTACGTCCAAGCGGATTACATTTTTTGGGATTACATTTCTATTACGTTACTAGAGCCTCGCACACCAACTCCCGAGCGTGCGATGCAAAATTAAATTGAGATACCCAGAAACCCGTTGCAGGTGTCCTGAAGTCGCCGACGCAAATTTTGAGGAATGTATTTGGAAAAGTATTTGGAGGAGACCAAATACAGTTGGTTGTATTTGTATCTTGTACTTAAATGCTTTTTTGGAAATGTAATTAGATTTGTAACTAAATACATTTTTGACGAAGTATTTTGTATTTGTATTTCGATGCATATTTGCATGTATTTTGCCCATCCCTGATGCTAGAAACCATATATGCTACACGGAGAACAAAGCTGGAGATTTTAGCGAGGGCCTTTAGCTGTACGATTTAACGACTTGAACAAGACAAGTTGATTTAAAAGAATATTCGAAAACTTTGAACAGATCTCGCGCTTCTTGGTTTTTTTGGCATTCGCCTGGAAGATTGGTGGTTAAATGTTTCATCGATGTTGCAAGCAGCGGCGTTAGAGGCCGACTTGAAGAATTCTCTTCTGCCGGGCAGAAAACCGGTCCCAGTTTCCTTCTCGCCATTTTCTCTCGCCCTCTTCTCTCCTTCTGTCTTGAATGAAAAGGATTATTTGAGGGAGGGTTTCCTCCTTTCTGCTTGTTGGTCGGCCTTTGAGGTGGGCTTTGTTCATTTCTTTTAGAAACCAAGAGTTCGCTGGGACGTCAAAAACAGAAGCACCGCCTGGTGGCGTTTGCAAAAAGGGTTTATACATAAATTGCACGTTACGTCATCGCATTATGCTAATTGTCATTCCTTCTTGTTCTTGCTAAAAAAAAATTCAATAGTGCAAACTATAAGCTCAAGACGTAACGCCCCAGCAGCAAAACCACCACAGTGGTCGCTGACGTGACGTCACTGCAAGTCATGTATATTCAGTATCAGATCACATGACTGTATTAAACGAGGCGCCGAAGCACCGCCATGTCTAATTAACCGCTCACTTTTGTCTCGGTGCAGCAGTTCACTTAACCCAGAGTAACCGTCTCTACGAAGAATATTTGTCTTTTTCACTACACTAGCCTCAACACTATTTCCCAGGTGTCATTGAATGCAACGTCCAAATACATGATTTAATATAAACGTTTATAACCTACTAGCTAATCCCCGGCCGAAGCGCAGCAAAAAACGAGAATCGATTAATTAAGTGATCATTTTGACGAGCTTAACTTATTCTTGTGACAAAAGGGCAAGTTCGACTAGCCTCGTAAAATGTTTAACGATATTGATTGAATCGATCTGCTGCCTTTGATCAGCTCCTTCGTTCCTTAGATTTGCTTCGGATATCCAATTCTTCTTAGTGAACTTTCGCGGGGCGATATTTTTTAGTCAGCAAAAAGGCTCCAACTTTTCTGATCATGGTCATCTATTGTTTTTTTTTGTTTGTTGTGCAGGATGGAAGGACACCTTTGCATTATGCATCCGCGATGAAAGACGGTAGGAAAATGTACAACATGCTGCTTTTAGCCGGGTCTCCGACAACCATAGTGGACAGCGTAAGTAGTTGCCGTTTCTCTATAGGGGGTGTTTGTTTGTTTTTTGTGCTTTTTTTAACCTTTACAGATTTGTACAGGTGGTTATTGGAATGGTCTACCGAGGAACAAAAATGTGGCCCCCAAAATAAAAGCTCAAAATGAGCACATTTATTACTCTAAGCTCTAAAATAATTTAAAAAAAAACATTAGAAACTAAGATTTTTTTTCCAGATAATTGTGTCGTTCTTTGTACTCACCGTCTGCTTTGGTTAAAACGAGTTTTTTTTTTTTTTTTCTCTCTTTGACTGTAGAAGGGGAAAACGGCGGAGTACTATCTTCAGTACCCCGACAAGTTAAACATGGAACAAATCATAAAGAGGAATCAACTAGCCAACGCGACTTATCTCGGAAATACAATCAGCAGGCTCAAGACCCTGGCACCTTCCTTTCAAAGTAAGAGGTGTACGCGTCTGCGCCGCGAGCACGCTCGACACCAAACTGCAGTAGTGAAAATTGTCACACGTTTGGATAGGTACTCCTCTCGTTTAAAGCTAGTTACTCAGAAAATCCGTTGGTCCTAAGGCACGCGTGCTCATCACGGTACACGGCCATAATGCTGGTAACCTCATATTAAAGTTTAAAAAAAAACAAAAAAAACAACAAACAAACGAAGAAACAAATGTATGTTTATTTTGCTGAGTACAGTTGAAACTACTTTCTTTATTTGGTATGCTTATTATGAACAAAAGCATTTAACGTTTTCTTAACTCTCAACAAAAGCATTGAAATCATGACTTCAAAAGAGATATGGCCTTAAGTACTAGGACAAGCGACAACAGATGTGCTACAATCTAAAATATGTGGTAGCCACTCTTTATTACGCCACCAAAAGTGTTTTATTTGCTTTTACGCTTAGCTTGTGGGATCACCAAAACGATGTCATAGTGCATTAACACAAATCACGTAACAACTTTTTTTTTTATAGTATTTTTCTTTTCGGAAGTACAAAATTGACTTTCTATTAACGATTTTTTAGAAGTCTATGTCAATCACTCAAAAAACATAACTCAAAAAGTCAAAACCCATCAAAACGCGGTTGTACAAAAAAAAAAAAAAATAATAATAAACACATCGTTTAAGACCTTACTGCTCTATATGTTTATAAAGACGCTAAGTCTTGTTGATCTGGAAAAAAAGTTGTATTACGCTTCGATCATAGCTTGGATTCTACCCCAAACAAAGTGGATAAAGTGATTTTTTTTAATAAGCTAAAAGCCTTACTTTGCTGGATAAATTGCCCATCTCCAGTAGATATCCTAAGGTCAGCGAAGGGTTAGAACGGCAGGGAGTCTGTTTCCAATACATGGTCTCCAGCATGCGCTCCTTGCCTTCCGTCGTTCTTTTGCTGCGCGTGCACGCCCGAGGCTCACGATACACCGAAGCATCACCGAAGGTGGAAAACTCGTGCTGGAGGTGGGACAACTGAAGGACCGCCCTGCTGTTCTAATGTCGTCAGGGCCAAAGGATACACCATACGCTATTTCAAAGTAGGCTAACTTCCCGCCGTCAAAACTTCTTCCATACAACTAATCTGACTTTAGATGTTATCAAAACTTTAATTATCCAGAAATATGTCACGCTACTCAGTGGCTAAGGCTCAAAACAATTGTGTTTAGTATCATCCGGCTCTAATTGCCCGAGAGGATATTGAGAAGATGCCTTTTCTTATCCCCCATTTATGCAGAAAACATTGTCAACATGCACGAAAGGTACCACCTAACGAATGCACCACCGAATGGCAACCAGGAAGGATTCTTCAATGGCGACGAAGAGGTACTGACCATTCCCCCCAGCTTTTGTCCGTACCACAGTGATTCTATCACATTCCTATTCGCGACTTTAGCTAAACGGACGACACCTAGCGGGAAAAAACACTGAACTGGCCGGAACAGGTCCTTCTGCAATTTCTTCTCGTCTGTCGGGGCTTCCGTGTTTGCGTGTCGGCAGTTGGCGCGATAGTCGCCAAAGTAAATCGGAGTAAGTGGCGTTGGTTGTGTCCAATGCAACTAAAACGGCAGCAACCAATGACAGGGGCGCACGGAGAACCATCAGTCGTAATGGCCTAAGGAATTAGGTGCGCGTTGTATGACTTCTCATGTGTATACGGCAAACAGTTGTCCTTGTGAAATGCCGCATCAGCGTGTCGCCTAGCGCGCTCGGGACGCAACTATATACGCCAGCGCGTGAACCAGACATTTTGCATTTATCAACGTTCATCAGCGCGATAGAAGGATGGTAGGTGGCTTTCGTTGCTTCCCTTAAAGAAGGCCAAAAAAGCGTCCGGAAGATCGGCTACGCCAACAATCCGCCGCAGGTTTAGAGCGTAGCGGATACGAGTAGGGCCAAACCTCTTTGAGGCCAATGCTTCCTTGCTGAAAGCCAAAAGTATGCGGAGCGCAAGTATCGTCTGCTACTTGCGAACGCCGAGCTCCTCAGAACGCCGAGCTCTGATTGGCTTTGATTGAAGGATATGTGTGTAGACCTCAAAGCAAGCTGCCTTGAGGTCTACCCACTATTCTTCCAATCGATCCAATCAGAGTCCGGTGTTCTGACGTCTCTGCGACCCCTGCAAGTAGCAGACAGTGCTTGCACTCCGCGTAGTGCGTTGAGCTGGCACATGCCATGGCACGACCTGTTTTCGACCGCCATATTTGTACGAAAGTGGCGACCCCTATGGGTCCTTGGAGTCGCGAATACTCAATTAAAGCTCAAGAAACGCAGGGCGTGGCTTATTCAATTAATTCACACTCCTTGATCTACGAATGGTTCATCGGGGCTCTTATCGGCGAATGACGGAATCTCATTGACTGAGGAGTGGTAATGAGATGCCGGCGGCACTCACCCCTCCCTGCACAGTGACTTCATGCTTGAACCACGTCGGGCAGTGTTTAGGCTGAATTTTGTCCAGAAGTTTTTATATCCCGTGAGTTCAATTAAGTGGGGCGAACGCCTAGTTTCAGTAAGGCGTGTCTTTGGATGCATTGGAATAGTATGTATACCAGAGTGTACCGAGAATCATGCATTCGAGGGAAAAAAGCTTGTCTATAACAAAACAAATTTGTGTGCGGAATAAACAAAGCTTCATTTGTTTCAGTGATTCTTCCCTGATATAATCGAGAGAAAAATATATATATATATATGGTGTGTCTGTTTTCCCACAGAGCACTTAAAAGAACCAATTGCTGCAATCTGTGGAGGGATCAGCTTGACGAATACTCTTTAAACATATAAAAAAATACAGTGTGTGGTGCTACACTGAGTATGTAGTTTCATTATAATGAAATGTTTAACTCATACTGTTTTTGTTTTGTTTTGTTCGTCTAAGCATACTTTTATTATTATTATTCGCCGAATTGCCTCTGCATATGGCATCAGTTGACTCTACCAAGTGCTTTTGTAGGAGAGTAGACAGACACGCACTGGATTATTTAGAGCGCAGAAAATCACGTTCCCACGCATGTACGCTGTCGTCGCGAGCAAAGCCTTCCCCAACCTAGGAACGCCAATTTGTTTACGTTTTGCGTCTTTCTAGAATCGATCCGAGGGCTCCGAAGAAGCGGGTGATGACAAAACGGCAGCGATTGCTTCTCAGGCGGAGGCGCTCAAGAAAGTGATGATGCGAAGCAAACCAATCTTGCCCCCCGTCATCCTGCCACGTATGTACAACATCTTGACGCACCGTCGCCATTTAATCTTATATGGCAAAGTCCTGTGCTGAACAACGCCCCCTTTACTCGTTGTCACATCAAGAAAAAAAGGAAGTTTTACGCAGTTTTCACACGCTGCGCCAAGTAGTTGTTTTCAAAATTTGGTTGTTAAAAAAAGTGTTTCTCTTTCTGCTTTTGAATTGTGTACATTTTGATAAAATGACATAAAGCTAATCTAAGATGCACCAAGATTTATCTTGATTTAAAACATAAAAGGACAAATTATTGCCGTTTCGCAAGAAAAACAAAAAATAGACTGTTTTTTTGCTACGGTTTCTGAGGTAAAAACAAGTATAGATAACAAGGCTCGATTTTATGATGTCACCCAATGGAGGCCAGTGCTGCGGGTCACAGGTAAAGCCCGAGTGCTGTGTCAGGATATGGCTGGGACTCGTTTCCAATCTGTGGCTCGCGCTGGCCTCCGGTAGGTGACGTCACAAATCGAACACCCCAGCCTTGTTATGTAGGAAGTGTTGACTGTACCGACTCTTGAGATCAAACATTTACGATTTATTGAAGTCTTTTGAAGCACCAGAGACTAGGGATGTCGCGAATCACCCTAGGTTCGATTTCGAAAGGTTTCGATATTTGCGAAGCGAACTGAGGTTCGATTTCGAAAAATTTCGATATTTTCGTACCGACCGAGGTTCGATTTCGAAAAATTCGCAACTTTTGACCACAGCGGAGTTTCGAATTAAAAAATTTCGAAGCTTTCACGGTTTCTAAAATTTCGAATTCGAATATTTCGAATATTTTTTTACTTCAGGTTCGATAAATTCGAAGATTTCGAAATTCTTTGTAAAAAAAATTCGAAAACTTCGAACGCTTCGAATTTTTATAGACATGAAGTTCGAACAATTCGAAGATCTCGAATTTCTTTTTGCATAAAGTTCGAAAAGGTCGAAGGTTTCGATTCCCTTTTAACGCTAAATTAAAAAAAAAAGAAAAAAAAATTTCGAAGATTTTGAATTTCTTTTTACTCCAAGTTTTCAAAGTTCGAAGTCCGATTTTCAAGTTTTTCCACAGTTTCAGTTTCAAATAACATTTTCACGACTCACTGGTTTTCACAAAATCGAGTTTAGAAAGGTTGGGGTGTGATACATAGAGTTATTAAAATGTACGCTAGAGGTTCAACTGGCGCTAGTGTCTATGTGACTTCCGTGACGCAAATTGAAGCAGACAGCAACCAGTCTACTTTTGCGTTGCTCCTGTGCATTCCTATGGAAAAATGCGCGTGCATTTTGTCTCTTCGCCGGAAAATAACACGGAACACTTTGGTTATTTGGGTCGTACCGAATAGTATACACCTTGATTAACACTGTAAAAGTGTAATTGCTTTAGTTAGCACATTTTTCTTCATCGGTGAGTGTTGTTTAACTTCGCTACATTTCAGTCCAAAACGTGTGTTCCGCAGCAGGTGTGTAAAAACAAGCGATGATTTAAAGCAACATTACAATCGAAAGAAATCTAGAGTGTGTTCAAGGCTCGCCAGCATTCCAGTGACGCTTATATATTGATAATATGCCAGTCCTGTCAATATATAAAAATGACCCCGTCGTGCATGAGCGGATAAAAATATTCAAACCGTAGAGAATAAAGTTCGTGGGCTATGAGAGGTGTCTCTTCGTATTATTTTCTCTGCCGAGCACTTGGGCTCAAAGATTTCAAGCGTGTTGGTGATATTTTGAAAGTAGAACGAATATCATTTTCGCTCAGAGCAGAAAGAATAAAGCGGTACTTATTTAAAATCGGAATAGATTACGTGGCCATCAATTTATTTTGATCGCACAAGCACGGGTAGTTACTGATCTAGTGTTACTGCGTAGTTCTTGCCGTCTCCCTTAATTTCCAGATGTTCTTCGTTCGTTTGGCACGTGTATCCCTCATGCTGAAAAGCGCCGACGTCGTGTTCGCGCTAACAGTGTCCGACAGTGCACATAAATACACGTACGAAACCGTTTTAGCACCGTTTTTAATAAGATGAATTTGAAAGAAAAACGCCGTAACTGACCAAATATTTCGTCGGCCTGACGGAGAAATGTTCTAATGTGCTAGTACGTACAAATTATTTGAGATATTTGCTGTTATGATCGAGCGCAGGGAGAAAATGCACTCACTTTTTCCCATAGGAATGCATTACCGGAAGTCAATTTTGGACTGGTTGCTGTCTGCTTCAATTTGCGTCAGCCCACTAGCGCCACTTGAACTTCTAGCGTACATTATAATATAATAACTGTATGGTGCGATATCTAGATTCTGCGAAGAATATTTGCCAGTGCAGAATTGTGATTGCCAGCCCCCGGGGGAGGGGGGGGGGGGGGGGGGGTCTTTAATTTGCATCACGCAGTAGTGATTGCACGAACACACTGTTTTACGAGACTCATCCAGTTCGAAACGGCCAGGGGCGAGCAGGAGGTTGAGGCTAAAAAAAACCTTGAAGCGACCTGGCGAACTAGCTCGCCACCCCTTGCACGCTGGTAGTAATCCGATCCGGTGAAGTTTATAATTGTCCTGGAGGTTTATTTTCTGGGACGGAGGAATCGCCTCGCAAAAAGCACAAAAGCCGACACAACTCGAGGTCGAGGAGCGTTCTACCATACAAGTGGCGTCGGAAGAGGAAAAACGGGGGGAAAGAGGGTAGCGGGGGGGGAGGGGGGGTTGGGGGGGGGGGGGGGGGGGGGGGCTTCAGCCTCCTTCTCCCTCTTGCAGGTATTTCGGACTGGAAAAGAGGGCGTGGTCGAGCTTATTTTAATCTCAAATTATTTATGCATATGTATAGCTACTGTCGCTCTTCACTGCATAAAAGATTGCGTAGATGGTCATTGTTAGAAACTCGTTGTCAGAAGGCACTGCTCGTCACATGCTTAGTGGTTCGGAAGTTCAAAGCTGTCTTTTCGACCTAAACACCTGTGCCGATAGTAGAAAAAAAAAAAAAGAAATAATAATAAATGCGGGAATAAAAAGCAGGAGAAAAAAAAAAAACTATCAAGAATTCGTCGGAAGTGTTCGATTCTTGCATATTCAGAGGTTCAGAACTTTGAAACAAGTTTCTTTTACCAAAATGTGTACAGGCTAAAAGAAACACGTCCCAGGAACGTGAAGTGAAAAAAAAAAAAAGTTTTCTTTTAATGACGTGCTGAACTTGAACACCATTAGAAATCTTCTCCCATGAGTTAATTTATTCCTTAACGTGAAAAAACAATAAATATATTATTTTGTATTCTGCAGATGGCAATGATATGTACTGTCTGTGGTGTTAATTTAAATGCGATACCTCAAACAACTTAGACGAAAATAAATATCAAGTTTAGGTCATAATTGCATGCAGATACATGTTTGGACATTTCTTCGAAACTCACGTTGAATAAAAATAATCACATCTTAAGACGGCACTTACCTAGGCTATACATAGATCATTCTTAAAAAAGTATAACATATCTACCATAAATAGCTCCGGCTGCAGCGTGCTTCAAATCTGGCACAAACGACAATCGTCAAAAACCCGTCGTCCTTCCTCGCCCCTTCGGGGATTTATTTCTTTAAACCTAAGCATGCCAGATCATTGAAATAAACGACATTGTCTTTCGTAAGGAACGCAGCACCACGTGTAAAAGTTCGAGAAAAAAAATTACGAATGTACCCCACTACTTGAAATCAAATGAAACCGTCCGCCGGTCTTTCGAAGTTCGACGAACGTCGAACTTTCACCCTAAAAGTTCGAAGTTCGTCGACCTTATGACTTTTCAGAATTCAAAAGTTCGAAACTTTTCGAATTCTCTTGATAAATAAGTTCGTAAGTTCAAAATTCATCGAACTTTTTGGTCAGTCAAGTTCGAAAGTTCGACAAGCATCGAACCTTGCAGCGCAATAAGTTCGAAAGTTCGAAAAAGATCGAATTTTTTAGCGTAATAAGTTCGACGGTTCGAAAAGCGTCGAACTTCTTAGCTTAACAAGTTCGAAAATTCGACCTCCGTCGAATTTTACGATATAGACAATTCGAAAAATCGAAATCTTTCGAACCTTTCGAACCGCTTGATTCGATCATCGAAACTTCGAATCGAAAAAAGTTCGCGGCATCCCTACCAGAGACATACTGTGTGTGTGGCAGAAAAGATAACAATGTGTATCGATCTCACCGCAAAAAAAGAAACGACGCTTGACCGAACGCTGCAGTGTCCGCCCAAATCTAGCGCTAGCGGTTGGGGTCAGAGGGCAAAGCTTTTGCACTTATCGTTATCTAATTCAATAGCTATAGGCTATATTCAGAAATGTTCAATAAGAAAACTGGACCCGTTTTTGCCCGTTCCCGGTGCCATTCGTATCCACACATTTGCAGGCATCGTTGGCCGCCATTTTTCTCAATATAAATTTCCGAAAACTGCTCTTAATCTTTAAATGAAAAATCGGCGAGCCCCGAACTTTGGCATCATGTCCCAAGTGCTAGCGCTACAATCGGGCATGAAGATATTGCTCGGCGATGCGTGGTCCTTCTATAGTGTGAGAAAAACACCGATCTCTTTTCTCCAAGACACCCTGTATTTTAAATGATCATAGCAATTTTAGCACACTTTCTCTCCCATTACCGTAGAAACCTAAAACACATAGTAAACATATCCTGAAGAGAGTTAACACAGACGACAGACGTTCTGTGTCGTCGGTAAACATGTACTTGGTGAAGACATTTTTTTGCAGGATATGTTAAAAAATATATATATATATAGTTGCAAGTCCCATATAAAATGCTACAACATTTCTCGGTGCAGAATTACGTTCAAACACAAATTATTTACGCATTCATTCGTTTCGAGGTCGAAATACAGACAGACAGAACTTTAGATGTCGAAGGAGGGATAAGACAAAAAGAAAAAGCTCTGCAACCTTTGAAAGTGAGGTTTGCCCGAAGCCTCGTCGCGTATGGGCAAGCCTTTACTTTGGATGCAATTTCGACCATATTGGTTTATTCTTTACTTCTTCGTAGCACCTCTATTCAAAACTGCCACAAAAAAAAAAAAAAAAAAAAAAAAACTCTACGCTTTAGAACATGTATCGGCGTTACGCTCTTCTCAAATCCACAGTGCAATAATCGACTTCAGATATTGTGTATTTAAACCAACCACTTTTTTTTGTAACATATTTGTTACAAAGAATATACAAAAAGGCCCGTGTTCATTAAGTCCATCTTAGTAATCAGAAACAAATATAGAAACATAAAGCTGAAAACCTTTGGTTTCGCAATTTAAGACAAGTTCCTCTAAGTAATACGCCTCGCAAGTGGGCTCATTTTCGTCTTCTGCGCATGAAAAAGGAAGTAGCGGTGACGTCAGAACGCCGAGTCCTGATTGGCTGATCGCGACCCCCTATTGAGCGTCGTCTGCTCCTTTGCAACGTCGTCTGCTCGCAACATCGTCTGCGTCTGTCTTACCTTTCCTGCGACTTTCGGAGCGAACTCGACTCGAAATAACTCGAGCGGTGCGTTGTTTTCGTCTAACAACTAGCAGACGCGCATCAAGGAGGGAAGTCAAAGGACTCACTGGCGAGGTGTCCCGGGGCGCCGAGGTTTGTTTGCTTTGTGTCCGCAAGTTCCCTCCCAAATACTTTTTACCTCCATTCGTGTGCGGCGAGACCCCTCACTCTTTAACGGCGCCGGCGGGTTGGCGCAGTTAACGTCGTCTGCTTTACGTCTGCTAGTCAAAGCGATGGCTGCTTTACCTTTCCTGCGTCTGTCGGAGATTCGCCGCTTTTTCACCGGCGAGAGTCACCGTTGCCTCGGGAAACAAGGAGATAACAAGAGGAAGAAATTGACCTCTTAATCTAAAATTGAGGTCAGCGATCAAAGTATAACACGGGAAGGGTTCACAAGGGTCGCGCGGGCATATTCCATTCAGCACGTCAGCCGGTCGTGGGCAGACGGTCGCCGAGTCGCGGAGTGCCTGCTAGGCCTAACTGCCCAGCTCGTTTGGTCGCGTTCGGTGGAATCGTCGCCGTTGGAGCTTTTCCCCGGTGTCTGTGCATCCAGCGTTCTTGTTCGTCGTGCTCTGTTTCAAACAATTTTTACTTTTTTTTTGCTGCTTGAAGTCAGGACGCGTGAGCTCACGTAGAAAAATAAACGTCCGTGGGTCGTCGCGACCGCGACGCTGTCGGCCATGCTGACTTGATCGTAAGAAGTGCGTAACAGCTTCGGAGCTGTCGTAGGATTTCGCCGTAACCTGCGCAAAACTTACGAAAATTTCGTTTCGTGAATACGAATTTGTTCTTAAGTTTTGTCTTACGCACATTTTTGGCGTAAGATCGTTTCGTGAATCTGGCCTCTGCACTGCCGAAAGTCGCAGGAAACGTAAGACAGACACAGACGACGTTGCGAGCAGACGACGTTGCAAAGAAGCAGACGACGCTCAGATAGGGGGGCTCTATCAGCCAATCAGGGCTCGGCGTTCTGACGTCACCGCTACCCCCTGCGCAAGGAGCAGACGAACTTGCCCTCCGCATTCTACGCTTTTAGGTAACGAGACTTCAGTCGTTTTGCTGCCTAAAATCATGGTTGCCAGTTATCCAAAGCTACATCTGAAATCGCAGAGAAATATTTTTTTGTCTTGCATAAGTGTTAGAACGGTTCGAGACAGTGCAAATCGACACTGCCTGAACCTTCTGACACCGTAACTAAAGGGGTATCCACACGAAGGAGAACTCCGCGGACGGATGTCGTGACGTCAACATCCCGGGAAACTCCGTCCCCGGCTCCGCCGCGTGCACTTGCGGAGCTTTCGTGCTTTCAGTACAAAGCCTCCGCGCCTCCGCCACGGAGGAGAACGCGCCGCGAGGCGTCAAAAAGGGATGACGTATGTGTCACGTGATGCGCGATCCGCGGAGGAACGTGGCGGATTTCTCCTTCGTGTGGATCCCCCTTAAAGGGGTATCCACACGAAGGAGAACTCCGCGGACGGATGGCGTGACGTCAACAACCCGGGAAACTCCGTCCCCGGCTCCGCCGCGTGCACCGGCGGAGCTTTCGTACTTACAGCACGAAGCCTCCGCGCCTCCGCCACGGAGGAGAACGGCGGCGCGAGGCTGGCAAGGCGTCAAAAAGGGATGACGCATGTCTCACGTGATGCGCGCTCCGCGGAGGAAAGGGGCGGATTTCTCCTTCGTGTGGATCCCCCTTAAAGGGGTATCCACACGAAGGAGAACTCCGCGGACGGATGGCGTGACGTCAACAACCCGGGAAACTCCGTCCCCGGCTCCGCCGCGTGCACCGGCGGAGCTTTCGTACTTACAGCACGAAGCCTCCGCGCCTCCGCCACGGAGGAGAACGGCGGTGCGAGGCTGGCAAGGCGTCAAAAAGGGATAACGCATGTCTCACGTGATGCGCGCTCCGCGGAGGAAAGGGGCGGATTTCTCCTTCGTGTGGATCCCCCTTAAGGCTCAGCAAGTCGCGTGTTCGAATCATAACCATCGCCACTTCCACCGACTCTGCAGTAAGCACAAAAATGGCGGCTACTCAAGACAGTCGGGGAATGGAGTGTCCGTACGTTACAAGAGGACTATACTATACGCGCAGCTTATTTAGTAGCTCTACATTAGATAATTCCGCGCAGAAAAATGGAATTGTGATTTTTCTTGTGTTCTTTTGCGCCCAGGACTGGAGGTGACCTCTGCTAACATCCGAAAGTGGATAGACGAGCACGACCTGAAAAAACTCGAAGGAGCCGTCTTCGAAGGCTACGGAGAGCGACTAGCAAGAGAAACCTCGACCGGCCACCAAGAGGTTGAACAGTACCTCCGAAAGGACGTGCCGCGCATGCTGGAGCGCATCCAGGCCATCCACCGAGCCGTGGCCGACGATGACGTGCCCGGCCTGGAGAGCCAGCTGGACAGCGCCGACTACGCGCTCGCCAGAGACCGCATGGGCATGACGCCGCTGCATCGCGCGGTCGTGCTCGGCAGGCAAGACGCGGTCAAGCTACTCGTAGACAAGTTTCCCGAGACCATCAACGCCAGGGACAGGGTGAGGATGCACGCTGCTTGATGTCATGCCGCCGTAAGTTGCATTCCGGAGAGACTTCGGGGACACTGACTGAAATGACGAAATGGTATCGCAACTTGAAAGGATGCCTTCTGCCTGGTAGGCTCAGAATGGTAACCAATGCTTTTCCAGGACAAGCTGAAGTCTATTATGCCCGAGTCCCACTATAGAGCGACCACAGAAACAACCGATGCCGACCAGCCTCAAGCACGCGTAGCATGCGTATCTTTTGCAAGCTTGGAATCACTCGTGCTCATTTCACGAGTACCGAAAGACTGCAAGCCTGCTTCGCGTGGATCCTGCATGTTCTGAGGTCTGTCGGTGTCGGTTGTTTCTCTCTGTCGCTTTAATGTTACTCGGGCATTAGCGAAACGTCGCCCTGCGGCTCTGATTCTTCTAAGAAACACTTTCTCGGTGTATTTCGTCTAGTTTGGATTAGGGATGCCGCGCACTTTTGTCGAACCTGAAGTTCGATGTCGAACCTTGGTGCGTCTAGTTTCAACCACCTTAGTATTTTGTATAAACAAGGAAACAATGAAGATTAAGTACATAAAAACGCAAAAACAGTGGCTTTAATTGGAGCTTCGTGAGTAGATAGCATGGAGCATGGACTACAGTCAACGCACGCTATGTAGTACAGAAAGTATTATCTTGGGTTTTAAGAAAAAAAACATAAACGCTTGAGTGTGAAAGGCCAGCAAAAGTCTCTTTTTCTGGAGAACTTCACGCACAATTTATGGGATTCTTCTTGTCCGGATGATTGTGCTCGGGTGTGCTCAGTTTTGGTAGACCAACTAAGTTTAATATTTTAGTCTTCCCCGGCACACCCAATCATAAATGCCGAATACGTTGTTAGAAATCCTTTAGTCTCATATATGACTGCAGACCTGTGTGCCCTACAACGCTGTTGTCCGTTCTCGCATATTCCCTTCTAGGAATCTGAGAACGTTTCCCCGTTGTGCCTGCATCGCATGCTCGCATCATTTGCCACCATCTTAACCCATAACAGCTGTAATATTTCAAAGAATGACTGACCATGCTTTTGGGTGTAGAAGAAAAGGGAGGATAGGGGAGAGTGAAGGGTGAAGAAGTGTATACAAAACAGAAACTCACTTAAATTAACCGCTTTTTTTTTTCTTCTATTGTTTTGCAGGAAGGACGAACTGCTCTGCACTACGCTGCGGCAGCATCCCGACGGAGCGGCCGAAGTCACCTGTACCGGCTACTCCTGCAGAATGGCTCCGATCCTCGCATCAGAGACAATGTAATTTTGAGATCATCTACTCAATACACCTCGCACAAATTTTTTAATCTTTAAATTCAAACTTTTGACACATACATTTTTACATACGTATGTCTAGTCTTGGGTAAGTTACTTTTATACAGTAATTCGTTAGTTACAGTTACTATCAGAAAAAAGTAGCGAAGTTACCGTTACAGTTACCGCAACAAAAGAGTAACTCGTTACAGTTACAGTTACTTTTCAGTTACTTTTCTATAACACAAAAAAAATTAGGAAAAACTAGAAAACGCCCTCACGAAGTTTTATTGCATAACGTGAAAAAGTACGCTTTTTACTTCATATTGTAACTTAGCAGAAGTTGCTTCTCAAAATTAGTGTTTGAAAATTTCCACGCCAGAGCAGTGGCGCAAATCAAAATACGAAACATGCGCAGTGGCCTCCGCGTGTATTGTTGTTTCACGGTTAATTCACCCGATTAAAAAGCGTTTTCACAGGAAAAAGAAAAAACACATATAGATAGTGCTTCAAGACACTAAGATCTAAGTGTTCAGTCACAAAGTACAAGCGCGTGCCTAAAGGTAACTAGATTTTTTTCGTGAAATTTACACGTGGCTATATTCGGGTCGTGACTCGTTAGGAAGAACGTATTCACAAGTTCGTGCAAGCCCGGCTTGACAATCGAAATGTCAGAATAAACGATTTGAAAAGTGCAAGGAATATCTAAATTGTACTCGTTCAGTGATATATTATTCATAAAACACTGGAAACTAATGACAAAAGTAAAGTCGTCACTTTCATCGTTACCTCAGAAAAAAGTAATAGAACTACAGTTACAAGTTACATTTAAAAAAAAAAGTAAATCGTTACAGTTACAAGTTACCAAAAAAGTAATGAAATTACAGTAACACGTTACTAGTAACGCGTTACAGTAACACGTTACTAGTAACGCGTTACCACCCAAGACTGCGTATGCGTATTCGAATTTCTATCAGTGAAACTATTTAGGCACAGCATAGCAATCATGTTATTTAACATAGATATTAAACTTACCCTCACTTTGCCCAAAATAGTAAACTTTGATTCACTCATAATATTTTTGTGGTGATGACAAATGTGCCTGCAGGATACTTCATTGCATGGTCACAACTACCTGCGGTACGAAATTAAATCAAAATGAACTCATTTATATAATTTACCGCGATTATCAGTGTTCTACTTTCTCGGGCCTTTTACAGGCAAAAGTACATTTTTGTTTGACAAGTTTTATTTCAAAGTTAAAATTTTTACTAATTAATAAAATGTTTACTTTACTACCGGCTTCACCATCATTCCTACATGTTGATATAATCACCGAAATACTCCTTGGTTAGTTTGCAATCAATCACAAGCTTACGTAAAAGAAGTTCCCTTCGGTAGTGAACCAAACGAAACCAAAACCAATAAGGTCACTAAATATATTTAATTCAAGAAAAAAAAAAGCAACACAGTTCTGTGAGAAAGAAAATTGGTTATCGTCTGGAAATTTAGGGCTCAAAAGAAACCAATGGATAACTAAACTTGATATTCTTCGGACAGAGTTTCAGTATCTGGTCCCTCACCACCAAACAGGTGCCAGAGTTAGGTTTCACTGCTTGGTTGCTCGGTTTTCACCTGACATCTTTGAGCCTCAATTACAGGAATTGACAGAGTTAAGCTTCAGTGCTGATTGTTCGGTTGTCATCTAGCATTTTTGTCTTATGCTTTGCGCTTTGCAACTCATGCGAAAACCAACAAAAGCCAGACTTTGGCTTTTTTTATTTTTCCGGCTAGTTAGGGTTAACAAAAGCTACCTTGGCCCAACTAATGCCTTGGAGCCATCGAGGTAGGAAGCTTCTGGAAGCGACATGACCCAACAGAGGTGAAGCCAGAAGTGCGGAGGGTAACGCGCCCCAACGATGACCAAAACAGCTGTGGTTTTAGTATCGTTGGGGGCGTGTCCCTCCACACTTTTGGCTTCACCTCTGGTGGCGTCATGTCGCCTCCAGAAGCTTCCTACCTTCATGCTTGGAGCAAAACCTTATTAGGCTAAAGCGATGACTTTAGGATTGCCAACCTTGGGCCAAATTAGGTATTCCTATCTGGCGTGCTGCCTCGAGAATTCCCAGATTCACAGCCTATCTTTTGACAGTGATCCTGTTTTGTTTTGTTTTCGTAGAGAGGCAAGTCCTCGGAATTCTACAAGACGCACCACTTACCCATGCCTCCGGAGATTGGCCAGCTGGGACCAAGTGCCAAAGATAAGGCGAGAAGTCGCTCCGAGCCTCCTGGGAGCAGACCTCGAAAGCATTGTGAGAACCCTTTGTATCTCATCTTTGTGACAGTTTCGTCAAGGGCAGTTCAAACAAGACACGTTTCTTGCAGTCACAGCATTTGCTGTACCGAAAGTGGAGCTTTTTTTAGGGTTCCGGTCCCATTAGAAATCATTTTTTTATTGCTATTGTTAATTCATTTCTTTTTTTTTTTTCCGGGGTGAAAGTTACATTTTCCACTTCCGTCATTGGACAGAGGTTTAAAGCATGCTCATCACGTGGGTTGTCAGCCACTCATGCACTCTGTTGTTGTCGGTCCCCAAACTCGAGAAAATGAGAGCGGGGAGGAGATGGACATCAAGGAACCGAAAGGTAAAGCCGTGCTGTTTGTGTGGTTAATGTTTTCAATAAAAACTTACGCGCGCCGCAGCCTTCACATTTTAAAAACGCACGCACGCACTTTTTTTTCCAGCGCACAGCATTGTTGTGTTCTGTTTAGATATTTTTTAAGGACTGCTATCAGCACGGGTGCGTTTTGTTTTCGCACTGCGTTTTCAGCCTTTGCGACGTCGCTGGTGGTCGAAAAGCTGAGCTCGGCGCTGCAGAAAGGAGACCCTGCTGAGATCCGAGAGCTGGTGCTCGAGGGCCATGGCAGGCACCTCCTGGGGAGGACAAGCTGGAACGAGGAAGTTCGCCAGTTACTCAAAGCACTCCCTACCCATTTGGTATGTCCCTGTTTCCAACCGCGCAAAGTAAAACCTGACTGTTGACGCGCAGCTGGCGATAAAATAGCATGTCCTCATGACCGATATAAACCGGCCTCTGTCTTATACTCTAAGAAATTTGGAGCGTCTACTTTACAGCAAGGCACTTGGGAAAGCCGATTGCTGCAATCCACGGAGGCACCAGTTATCTGTCTGTCAGTAGTCTGGCAGAACTTTTGAATGATATGCCTAATTTTAAAGGCAATGCATTAACTCTATGGATCAGGCTTTGCATTATTCAAAGCGAAAGTTCTTGTCGTTTTTCGGTGTTCTTGTCCGCCAATGGCGCAGTGTCGTTGAACGCAGAGGGATAATATAATGCTGGTGACCCTTGGCACCCTGCCTTTCTTGGGCTATCAGTGACCACAGCAGTCGATCACGTGCACAAAAACAGACCCTCAAAAAGTTTTTGAATACCTGACTACAAAACTAGAATTTCGTCATATAAGACCACTTTCTTTTTTTTTTTTTGTCAGCAAAACGTCAACGCGACGCACGAGGCTATCAGCAGAGGAGACGTTGCCAAGTTAAAAGAACTGGCGGCGCTGGACGAAACCTATCTCAAGACGCGCAGCGAGGACGGATGCCACCCAATCCACGCGGCCATCGAGAATCGACAACTTGAAGCAGTGCGGCTCATCTTGGAAAAGTTTCCGGCCTGCATTAATCTCAAGGCTTCGGTAAGTTGCATTAGGAAAACCCAATCTATCCGCGATACAACTTATGCGCCATCTGATTCTCGACTAAGTGCAAATGTGCCTTCTACTGTGTTGAGGGCGCAGCAAATGCAAAAGCCTCGGATATTAAACGAGTTGCTTTCCCGATAAACGAAGGAAAGTGATGAGTCTGGATGAGGGATGATGACGGGCTATTCTTGTGAGCCAAGCAAAAAACAAAAATAAATAGAGAGAGAGAGAGAGAGAGAGAGAGGAAGAGCGTGTGAGAGCTAGATAGAAGTCATGAGGGTTAGACTTAGACTGTGCACTATTATTTGTCGTGTGGAAGTAGCATAATGCTGTACACATGCCACATTGTGATCGCTTCTTTTCAGCACGGCCGCAATCCACTTCATTTGGCGGCTTTGAGAAGAGATACAGCCATCTACAAGCTCTTGGTTGAATGCGGTGCGGACCCAAAGGCCCTGGATCAGGTGACGTCTGTGGATATGTCCTCGGACTAGTTAAATTGCCCATCATTGCATCGTTTAGAACTATAAAGTAAGAACAGATCAACCTGTTCGAACGTCATGCGCAGTGTTGATACTTTGAAGCATAACTTATCTAGCGGCTTTAACGTGGACGGTTGCATTAGTGACGTCATTGCTGTCGTTAAACCAACCATAGGAAAGGCAAGTGTCGCTGTTCCGCTCATCTAAAGTGAGAACAGGACGTTAACCGGATTTCTTTTGCTTTGACCTATGTTCTTCCAGAAGGGAAAAACCGCGGAGTACTACCTGAAAAGCAGAAGGGGAAGGTCCAAGTCTTCGGCATCACCCAACCCTCCTCGCGAAAGATCGCCTCCCAAGGAAAACCCGTTCTCCAGTAAAACCACCAAGGTGGAGACCATTGCAGTTCCAACGATGGAAAAAGAAACACTCAGCGGCGGCGCGGAATTACAACGTCCTCGTGAAAATGTGGAGGAAAAACACGAGAGTGATAAGAAGGCCGTTCCAAACCGAGAAGACGCCAATGCTGAACAGAACGCCACCGCTGACGACGGCAACAGCCCCGAAGAGAGTGATTCTGGAGATGCGGAAGGTAAGCAGCCCCACAACGTACCTTCGAATTCTGATTCGAGAAGCACAGACGTAGATGTTGGAGAGATTGTCGCTGCAAACAATCCTGCAGTTGCTGATGTCACCTCTGCTGTAGATGACAGCGTTCGGGTGCCCGAACCCGATGTTCGGAACGGAGATGGGATTGGTGATAATAGACCAAAGGCGGACGATGTGGCCGACAGGTCTGCATGTAGCGTGGAGGAAAATGGCGGGAAGCAAAGCGACGACCTTGAAAGATGTAATTCAGCAGCTGAAAGCGCAATGAAAGATGGAAAGCCACCTACCGGTGACGAAAAACAACAAGAAAACGTGATGCAAAAATTTAATGGTGACGGTAAACCCTCTCACGGCGATACAGAGGAAGCAGACTATTCTTCCAAAGCGGTAACAACTCCTCTTAAGCGTCAAGATGTTGTCGAAGTTGACGCCACTAGTTCAAATCTTGATTTAAACTCTAAAGCGAAAGAAGAAGAGACAAGTGAACTGCATAGCTCAACTCAATCCAAGCCTGATGTTATTTCTCAGAAAGGAACGTCAGATTCACCAGAAGAAACTCAGGGCCAAGTTGACAAGAAGCGGGACATATCTAGTATTACTGTTCCACCTGATGGCATGCATACTGTGAACGTCGGTCAGACGAAGGATGAGGAGCCAGAAACTGGTGATTCCAACATTAAGTGTGATACAAGGCCTGACAAAGAACGCACCTTGTCAAGCACGGATGAAGGGCCTGCTCAGGGTGAACTTAACAGCTACAATAATATCACTGGTGAAGCTCACATCAGTGGTGAAGCAGATGCTGCAGACATTTCAAAGAGGTGTGAAACTCACAATAATGATGAAATAAATACTGATGAAGTTTCAAAGCAAAGTTTTTCGCTCCAGCAGGAAAACCAAACTGAAGATGAATCAACCGCGCAAATCGTCAATCATGATATTGCTCTGAAGTCTACATCAGAATACCCCAGCACATTAGATGAAGGAAATGACTTGCTCAAGAATGGAGTGCAAGAGACTCGAGGCATTGAACAAAATGGCACTGCAAGCTCAAAACCTGTGGTTCTCTCGAGACAAAACCATGTTAAAGCGAACAGCGCATCAAGCAAGCCCAATAGTAGCAAAAAATTGGATGAGGTCAAAAAGCTTAATAACAAAGAAAAAGCCACACAACTCGCGAGGAGAAGTACGCAGATTGTTTCTAAAGCACTGAACTCCAGCCCGGCAACCAAAAAAAGTAGAAATGAAAAAGGCAATGTCTCGGCTATGAATCCTAGAATCACTCCATTTGTGGAATTGAGGGTGAACGGCGAATTGCCAAAGACACCTCCCGAGGAAGACGGTGACCATATTCAAGAATCGCAAGAAAACGAACATGAGGCTGCGCGGGTCGAAAACAATAGTCGGGCCACGAAAGCTAAAAAAATGGGAACAAAAACTGAGACGTTTTCCGGCACAAAAGACAAAATACACGAACCAAACAAAGCTCATCTTAGATCTGTTCCAGAGGAACAGCCAGAGAACCATCAAGAAAAACAAGGTGCCGATGCTTCGGCTAATGGTGACGAGAAACAACCAAAAAGCAATGCTTTAGTTACTGCTGATCCAAAAGAACAAGAAAATGGCAATGACATTATTCGGAATTCAGACAATATTGTTTCTGGCCTTGATTTCAGCAAAGATAGGCGATTCGAGAAGGACAATGCTGCGAATATAGAAAAGGCCCGTGAAAAAAAGTTGGCTATACTTGAGCCTGAGCGTAAACACGCGACTTCAACAAAGGATACCCAGAACCTTGAATTCAGCAATGACGCATGCAAGGAGACTGGTAAAGACGCCGATAATCAAGATGAAAATGCTACGCTCAACGATAAGGCAAAACCAGCCAATGACACCACCAAATCTGTATCAGCGTCAGAACCACGTCACTCCACAGAGGCTGCCAACCCAACATCTGAACAAATCTCCATAAACGACGTGTCCCACGTAAAGGATGAAGGGCGTGACGAAAGGCCAACTTCTGGAGAAGGGGCTGATCAGCTTCCGTCCAGCAGAACTACCTTAAGTTCGAGGACGAAGAAAATACCATCGGACAAAGATCCAGATAACTCAGTCGCGAAAGCAGCTGTGCCTACGGAAACCTACAAGGATCATCTTGAAGGGCCACCTCAGGTTCAAGCCAGGACAAGCGGATCGACGAAGGTGCACGACGACCTTGTAGAAGCAAGTGATGGTGACCAAGCAACAACGGAGGAAACCAAAACCAAGCAGGCGGATGTCAAACGACAAAGAAGGGCTTCAAGTTCGAATGCAGACAAGGAAAAGCATGTTCAATATAAGGGGAGTAAGCTGTCCAGTAGCACTGCCATGCAACTAGGTAAGTAGGACCTCTCCGGTCGAGTCAACTAAATGCCCCCACTTTGCGCACACACAGTAATGACGGACACCTTTTCTCTGGACACCTAGGCGAGAGAGAAAGCCCGAATTAATTTTTGCTTCTCAAAGGCTGCTTGTTTTGTTCAGAGCGGAAATGCAACTTCCACTGCTTTTGGTCCCACCATCGTCCCCATCTCATCTGCCGCAACTCGAGCAATGAATGTGTTGAATATATTTTTTCATCTCATTTTGCGTAGCTTTTGCATGGCTACGTGGCCTCTACTGCTGCCACATTTCATTTACTGTGGTCACAAGATATTAATTTTTTTTATGCGCGCAAAGTTTGTCAAAAGTGATGAATCCTTATTATATATAAAAATTATCATGCTTATGAGGGTAATGATAAATGTCCGACTCATCAAACTAAAAAGAAAACTACAGAGCGCAGTTTTTTTTACATTGTTCAACATCTTATCATATGCATTCAAATTGTAACGTATATGGGACGCACGTACTACAGAGCTTGCACGAAACGGCTTATGGCTGAAGTTCACGTGTCTGCTTGTAACCACCTCTCCTAAAGCAGCCACCAAAGCACCACCAAAACAACAACCACATTATTTTGTTCCTGTTTACGTCCTCCTACCTTAGCACATACCGTGTGTCCATGCAATACTCGGAAAAAAAAAAAAAACTTCATCGCTCGATCATCGTGGGGTGGCATCAAATCACGTAAACATCATCAGCGTGTCATGGGAAGGCAACCATCCGCGAAGATCGACACGTCGCTGGTGGGCTTTGCTGCGGTCAAGCACGGCTGCTCTTTCTGCATGCGTAACATCCAGAATGGCAAGGCCGCTCGAACACCTCATTCCCGTCGTCGAGCATATGCTTCACAGCGTAGCCGTGAGGCACCATGCTGCACTGCCATGTGCGTCACCTTTTTCCATGGCCCCAATGCATCTTCTGTCTAAGAGTTCTTGTAGTTACGGCCTTGAGTGACTGTTCTACCGTATAAAAAAGAAATGTGTATTTTTGTTGGAAGGTAGGTCTACTCCGTTTTACTTCAATAAGGACTGCAGGCGAGGCATGCCCTCACATTTGACATTGGCCGATTTCGAACGGTGGGACATGGTTAATAATGACGCCGTAATTCGCGGCTATATCATTTCATGGTCCCTTTAACCGCGTGATGCTGTGACTTTGTTGACTGCCCAGTATAGACCAACACGCGCCTCTGACGTCACGCTGCTGCGGTGGCGCTGTCGACGGTACTGCGCATGCGCAGACGCTTCAGTTCACTCGAATTCGGTTTCTGCGCATGCGCAGTGCCCACACCTGGTGTGGGCAAACGCGGGCTTGTTTGTAAACAGCGTGTCGGTCTATACGCCATTCCCATGTATACAAACTCACAGCCCAGCGTGCGATTCCAACAGTCCAGCACTTACGTGTTGGTCGCTTCGAAAATGTGTGGAAATCACGCGCCATGCACACGAATGCTGAAAATAGCACCGACCAGAAGCTCGTTATTGGGACGGTCTTTACTATACAAAAGAGCACCGCAATGTTGCGTCCCCGCAAACTGAGGGAACAAACAATCCCCACAGTAAAACCGTTCCTTGCAACGTTCATGAAACAGCTCATCATTAATTCTCCAGCTGCTTAGCTAAAGGATCGGTTACCGAAAAATTCGTTAAAAGCTTTTTGTTTTTTCTTTTTTCATTTTTGTATGATGACTTATCACATTTTTTTATGTTGAATTACTGAATAGCATAGTATAAGGACCTTGCTCCATCTCCGACTTCGTCATTTCTGTAGCACCTTCCGTGTCCTAGCAATTCCAACATAAACAAGCTCGAAAATCTTGTTGAACCGGAGACACCGGAAGTTTCTTGAGCTTGTTTTTGTAAACAAAGAAAACGGTATATGAGATGGTCAGGAGTGATCGTCTCATATACCGTTTATACCAAAGATGAAGCCCGGGTGGGAGATAGTAAGCTCAGGGATTGGTGCCTGAGCCATTGCAAAGCCTTTGTAGCGCAATCCCTTCCCTCAGACAGACAGAAAATAACCAAGTCGGAGATAGACATATGATGCCAGTAAAACCTTTATGTTATCATACAATAGTTACACGAGCGCTTTTAACTGTCATTAAGCCAACGATCGTTGGCATCTCCCAACTGTCATTAAACTGAACTAAGTTGTCCGGTGGTACACGGTACATAGGCCTAACAATTAACCCCAGTTGAGATGCGCGCCAGGGGGCACAGTTTTAATCGAAATGAAACCAAAACTGATGTCACATTACCTTTTTTATATAAAGTGATGCAAATGAATCACATGCGCATTTTTCAATCATTATAAAGGTTACAAAATGAACTTCTTTTTTTTTTGTTTTTACAGTAAGAAGCGATAATCAAAACGTTTCACACAAATTCATGCAAGAAAGACAACGAAAGTCTTATCGGCACTGACATCACAATGGCCGCCCTCGCCGAGCTTTGGCTTGTGCGACGTGCCATGATGGATCTAGCGGCAGCCCTGGCCACGAATCATACCTGTTCCGACAACATTTGCTGCTAGGATACTTTCTAGATACCTCCCCAATCTTCCGCAATAATAAGTGCCTCGCTGGCGCTGGCCATGGGCACCGATGCGGCGGGCGCCGCCATCTTTAGCTCTATTGGGGCGAATCCCCATCAGTTAACTGAGGCAGGACAGCCCAGTTTAACTCAATGATCGTTAGCGGCTCGATGACAGTTCGCCCCGCCGTGTAACGCCGGTCGATCGCGATTAAGGCACTTGTCATTGGCTTAATGAGTTAAGAGCGCTAGTGTTGCTAGGGTATTACTGTGCGCATTACGCCTATAATAACCCTGCAAAAATAAATAAAAAAGTTCTTGTTGCTAGTGATTTACACAAAGCGCACAAAGCTCCAAAACTAATATATATATATATATATATATATATATATATATATATATATATATATATATATATATATATATATATATATATATATTCCTATTTTATGGTGTTACAGTATTGTTTCATTGTATTGAAGGTTTCCCTTTTTTATTATGCCCTGTACTATGTATTATACGTTCACCCCTGCCGGGGCCCTGAGGGACCTACAGTATTGCTAAATAAATAAATATATATATATATATATATATATATATATATATATATATATTAACAATGTCGCATATTAGTCTTGGCGAGCAGTGGAACGATCCACGTCACTTTATCTTCTAATTTAAGTGTTTTGCATTAGCAGGCGCAAACAAGATCTGCCTAGCTATGTTTGGTCTCGTGAGAGCATGTCAGTAAATAGAGTTTTGAACGTGAAATAGACCCATAAATAACATGTTATTTATAAAATGGATACAGCGACGTATTGCCTTTGCCAGGAAGCGTTTTGTGTATCCTGATATAGCTTCTTCTTTTTTTATCTTTCTACAAGGATTTTTGTATACGAAACGTACAATCTAAAAACGTTTGTCACTTCACTTTGCTATACAGTACAGATGTAGCCAATCACGGCGAACAAGAGAAAAATCCCAGCGAGTGACGAAGCTCCGAATGTGATTAGAGAAATCAAAATGCAAAAAGTGCTTCGTACTTCGCGCGCGCTCGCGCGCGTGTGTGTGTGTGCGTGCGCGCGCGTGTGCGTGCGTGTGTGTGCGCGCGCGCGTGTGTGCGTGTGTGTGCGTGTGTGTGTGTGCGCGTACACGTGCGTGTGCGTGCGTGCGTGTGCGTGTGTGCGCGTGTTTGTGCGCGTGTGTGTGCGCGTGTGTGTTCAGATCGAATCGTATTCCGCGCCGCGTCATTCGCTGAGTTCGTTGTATTGTTTGCCGTGATTGGTTGCCTGTGAGTTCTAGGAAAAAATACACCCAGAAAGTTTTTTTTTTCTTTCTTTTCAGTGTAGGCTGTAGTAATAGCAAGTAGGAAGTGCTTTATTATATTACATTTCGCCTGGGCGGAAGCTTCAGGAGCTTTCACCCAGTCGAAGCACACACTGTTTCAGATCGGCTGAACGAGCTCATCGATCTCTGGATCAAAGATGGCGACCTCCTCCGCCTTGAACACGTGGTCATCGCGGGCCAGGGAGAGCGCCTGCTCAACAAGACCTCCGAGGACAAGCAAGTCCAGGAGTTCCTGAGCCTCGTGCCCGCGTACATGGTGAGGACAATGCTGCCTTATCGTCAGCATTTGTTCGTTTTTATGTGTGGGTATATTGCTCTTGAGTGCACTACTTTTGTCGTTCTTCAGCTTAGTTGTAACTTGTTTCTACTATTCAACTTTTAGCAGCACAACCTTTTGTGTAATGCCCCATGGTAGGACGTACGAGTAATAATAAAAAAATAAATAAATAAATATAACCTTTTAATACTCTGTTTCAACTTACGAAGGGCCGCAGAAAATGGTACGAAAAACCGGAGCCAATCCACAGCTAGAAGAAAGTCACGTTACCCTCGGGTTAGGACGAGTGAACCACGGGACATGAAGTCACGTGGTACGTGTTCAGCGCTCAATTGGCTCAGATGACACCTGGCGTCCGCTACTTTCCATCGCAAGGTAAAACGGATTAAAGTTCTGCCTTAAAATAAATTATTTTAATTAATTCAATATCATAGTTTACACTTAGAATACAATTAGCTTGGTGATTATCCAGCTTGATAATTGTTTTACTGTTTATTGCAATAAAATGAAATCGAGGTCTACAGTTCGTCCTGCACGCTAAACAATTAGTGTGAGTCCACTTTCCTACAGATCACGGAGGCAAACAACAACGGCAAAGAACAGAAGAACAAGGCTTTACAGCTTCACAGGCAGTGCGATGATTCGAACCTGATCAAGAGTCGAGAAAGCGCGAATATATCTGATAAATGCGAAGTGTGAGGGCATAGTAATGAGCAAGTCAAATGTCATGCTCGATGTCCCTGCGCAGATCGCTTCTTTATTTATTTATTTTTATTTTTTCGCTTCATCCTTTTGTGAGCTTCGCCATTTTATGGGATCTGTCGATTTTTTGCCTCGATTGGCTGTCTCTGTGGCCTACAGGTGAGTAAACTCACGGAACTTTTTTTCATGGAGTGTACAGAACAGAGCCTCGGCACATAGTAGCTGTAAAAAAACGGCGTAAAAAAATCACCATAAATTCGCAAAAACACAAAACAAAAAAGTGTTGAAGTATTATAGCAACATTTGTCGAATCTAGATCCTCGGACAAGGAGAAATTAAATAACGGACAAGACGACTTGAGATTTTCTGTCGTCTCGTCCGTTGTTTTATTTCTCCTTGTTTCAAGGTTTAGAATATGACGTTTCCTACCCAGCTCGCCTGCATAGTTTTGCTCCCTGGTGAAGTATGTCTTGATCACGGAAATTGGCACTCGAGACCAACACACGTCATCTATATAAATGTCGGTTCATTTGAAAAAAATTCAGGCATTCTGTCGGGCGCTTTTTTACGAGGAAGCGCTTGGGTGCACAACGATGAATTGGCATGCACTAGGCAAAGCAAGCTTTACGGGAAATACGAACAACAACCATACTGTGATTTTAGACCTTCTATCGACCGCCTTTCCTTCGTGATAATGATGCGGTTTTACAAAAAAAATGCAAGTAAAAAAGGGTTTATGTGTGTGTGGGGGGGGGAGGGCTTTTTGGTTATTTACTCAATATTGTCACGAACGACAAATGGTGAGACGGCGAATTAACTGAAGAAACTAAACATTTAATGGGGCAAACTTGTGCCCAACACAAAATAGAAGAAGGTTAGCGTTTCAGGCGTCGATGTCGGCGAAACAGCAGAATCGAGCGCTGGGGCGACACTGACTCCGGCTCGCCACGCGGAACCCTTTATGTGCACGCGTGGACTTCTGAAATAATTGGCGTAGAAGTTTCGGCGCGTAGAGCATTCGGACCTAGAATAAACAACTATGTTCTCGAATTCACCAAAACGCGACATTTACAGAAATAACAGAAAGGTGCGTTTGCTCCCAGGCATCGAACCTCGAGCCCCTTGCGTAGGAGTTAGGAGTCAAGGAGGATGACCATTCAGCCACGACTGCGCTTGCTTCAAGACGCGCGTGGCAACATCCACTATAGTCATTGGGCGTGGCTTGTTACTCCTTCTCAGTCAATAAGACTGCAGCCTTCACCAACGAGGACGCCGTAAGACAAATTACGAAGCAAGAAGCGGAAATATAGCCACGTCCCGCGCTTCTTAAACAGTCTCTGACTACAAGCATATCGACAGTTTCAAGACTGCCGCGGTAAAAGCAAACATGGAGCCCTATGCTGCACGGCGGGACCGAGCGGGAAAAACGACCGGGATAACGCCGTCTGCTGCTATTGGTCAGCACCACGCCGCTGACCGATTGTGGCAGATGGCGTTGTCCAGGTCCTTCGGCCCCGCCGCGTAGCAGAGGGCGCCTGAAGATCATATATCAACTGGTGCGGGCCGTGATTAGCCCAGTAAAAATGAAGACAGCGAGGAACGCGATAATGTTTAAAACAACATCTGTCGAATCAGTCGGGTGAGTCGCCGCAGCAGTGTCGTCCAATCCGCCGGCTAGGAGTGAAAGCGAATCGGTTACGACGATTCTTCGTAACATGTATTGAGGGACACTAAATCAGTGTGCTCCGAAGCACCAAATAAAATCTTCGTAATTTGTTATTGGAGTGTTTTTTTTATGCTTCCTCTAGGAAGAGTTGACTTCTTTGAGGGCTATACATTATTTTACACACTATTAGACTGAATCAGTCTCTGCCACTTACATGTTTCATTACGTTCTGTTTGAAGCAAAAAGTAAGCAGGATAATTTGCACCTTTCAGAAAGTATTCGCAGCAAGAAGTTTCGGTATCGCCGCTTGGTCGAATTTCTTCACAACCCAAATTGAGGATATTACAACTTACTCTGCTGGTGCAACCGCGTGCAATGCCAAGCTTCTATGCACTATTAAAATTAAAACCTAACCGAGTGGGCAGCACGTGTACTACCCAGAGTGCGGAAAACAAAAGCGTTCTTAGCGAGATTCTCACCGCGAAAAGTCCCTCTTCCTTCACCCCTCCCTCAAAATCAAATCCTCTCGCCTATTTTTTTTTTTTTCTTTTTCATCTTCTGGGCTTAATGAAGTATCACCAACCGCAGGCCAGGGTCGCTAAACTCGTCAAACACGAATTTGAAGGCGAAGTTGACGGAGAGCACCGATTGGCCGATCATGGCGATGACTTCGCGCTTTTTTCGCCGACGTCCAATCGGCGCGCTCAGCAAACTTTCGGCTCAAACTTTGTGTTTCACGAGTTTAGGGCCCCAGCGCGGTGCACAAACTTGGCTCGAGTGCTTCGTCAGCTTTCGGCAAGGGCTCGTGTCCGGTGAGAGAGAACACAGGTCCCAGCCGAGCGCTGACGTACCGTTCATGTTGCATCTGTGCCTCGCGCTGGCCCGACAGCATCTACAGCATGTCGAATAACGCTTTTAAGGCAATTTAGACGGCCCGAAAATATCGGTTTTACAACGTATCGCACTGCGATTTACTGCAGAAGTGCAAGGCGGTGAAAATTTACAGTGGAAAAAATAAAAAATAAACTCATCTTGTTAAAAAAAAAAAAACCGCTATAGGGGCAGTTTACGTTGCCACTTCGCAAATGATGCACGCGAGGTGGGAAGTGCTGCCGACAGGTGGCGTACGCCGTGTCGAGGGGGCGCCCGCCAGTCTTTTGCGGGATCGTCTGCTACCACAGGCCGAATCGGCCGGCATTCCCTCGATGCGGCGTACGCCATCTGTCGGGAGCACTTCTCAATACGCATGCATCGTCTGCGAAGTGGCGGCGTAAATTGCCCATAACAAATTTCTGTTCTTCTTTTTTTTTTTTTTTTTGAACGGTGTAATTTTATTCCTTGATTTTTTCTCTGTAACCTCTCACCGCCTGCTAGCCGCTTTGTAGTAAATCACAATGTGATACGCTGAGAAACCAATCTTTGCGGGCCGTCTTAAGTGCCTTAAAAGTATTAGTTCACGTGCTGTAGAATAATCAACGCCCATGCACTAAAATTTTGACGCCATCAGAGTGAGATCGAGCGCGGACACAGATTGGACACGAGTGGTGTGTCAGCGCTCGGCTAGGCCTCATGTCCGTTCAGCACGACGAAGGAACCTTGGCTTCGGGCTCGGGCTCCATTGCTAAGTTGGCGCACTTCTAGGTTGACGTTCCACGGATGAGGAGAATGCCCTTCACAGGCTTCGACGTTCGTGTTGGTGACGTAGTAAATCTAACGCTGCCGTCTCGTTAACAAGGAAGATGAATAATTAGAAGTGAGGTTCTCAAGATGTGCACCCATGACCGTTTGACGCAGGAGCGCATCCGAAGTGTGCACGAGGCCGTAGTGCGCGGCAACTTGGCGGAGGTGCGTCAAGTGTTGACCAGGAAACGCTTCGCGCTGAGTCGAGACCACCTGGGCGCCAGTCCTCTACACCTAGCCGTGCTGCATGGTCACACCGACGTGCTCAACTACATCGTGGACAAGTTCCCGGAGACCCTGGATGGACCAGACAATGTACGTCAGTGCGTTATATATATATATATATATATATATATATATATATATACACATATATACGAGCGCCAAACCCGGTCCCACTAATGGACTTGGTCGTCTGCGTCGTCGCCCGCTATTGACCCTGACAAGTTTTTTGGCCCTATTTTTTACCGAAAGAGAGCATAAGTTTGTAATTTTACAAGAAAAGACCGGCCTGGGAAATACACCTTTGACGAAAATTTTAGATTGCTATGTGCAGGCGTCGATTTTTACGGTCCATTTTAGACCGAACCTGGTGACTTGGGACACCCTTTATATAGACGCTTTCAGGCAGCTGTGCATGGGCGCCGCCATAACTGACCTTCAGTTTTTGTTCCCTAGTATTCCGTTCGCTCCACTTCATCATTACAACAGCAGGACCGGCTATTGCCATTTTAAGTGTTATTGTGTCCTTCTCCCCAGCATAGGCCCTTCTGGAGACTCGTCAAGGCCCGCTTCAGTGGCTCGGCATCTCGGTAAGACAAGAGAAGGTCGGCTATGGCGGCTCAACCTGGCGCGCGCTGAAAGCGTCTATAAACAGCGGGCTACGGCAGTGCGGCTCATTATAGGGGGTATTCACAAGACGCCATATTGTTGGACGTTGTTCACAACGCATGCTCAGAACTAGCTGCCATTTATTGTCTTCTAAGAACAATGGTTCTGATTATGTAAATGAATGTTGAACGTGCATTGTTGTGCATTCCTCGCAGTCAGTACAGCAAAAGCTATGGATAGCCGTGCGCTCGCGGACCTTTTGCACCGATCAAAGCTGTGCACACGCAGTATTCGCTTCCTCTGAAATGCCAGAAACAGATGTCCTCAAGCATCGTTCTGCGCGTGAGCTGCGAACAACGTCCAACAAAATGGCGTCTTGTGAATACCCCCTCCTATGCAGCCCGGAACGGCGTTACTTAAGAACTAGTTCAGTTTCACAGCTCCCCAGGAAACGTGGGCTCCTCGGCGGTCGCAACGACTAGTGTCGCTGCAGTCGAGTATTGGTTCCGGTTCCTCGAGCCGCTCTGCTGAGTATGCGATGGACGCTCGCTTCGATCTTTTGTTCTGCTTTGTTTGTGCCGAGAGACCCCACTGACTTCAGAAGGTGAGACCAAGCTCTACAAAGAAAAGACAGAAACCTTACTGCAAAGTGTAAAGTTTGTGACGTGCGCATCGAAGACGAAGATGTCATCAAGTATTACCGTTACGTTATCGGCGGTAAAGAGGTGCTTGTTTCTCGTGAGAAGTGGCAGCTTGCACTTGATAACAGCACCGTGTTCGGGGACGTTTTCTGGTATATTTTGGAGAAGCTGGAGGCTCCTCCAAAAGCAGACGACGCACGGGAAGGAGGCGCAATACTCGACTGCAGCGCCGTTGGTTCTTGCGACGTCCACATGCGCCACTTTGTTCCATAGCCTGGAAAAGAGAGCTGCGGAACTGAGTCGGTTCTAGTAACGTTGGCCCGGATGCCACCGAAACATGTTCGCGATGCGGAGGAAGAAGAGGCCCACAAACGAAAGCGAGCCATGGCGGCGCGGTTTCGCCGGGCCAAACTGCAGAGTGGCTGGTGTTTAAATCGGAATGGTAGGAGTCGTCTTTGCACGGTACGAATGTATGATGCGTCAAAAGACACCACGGTTACCGCCACCTTTTTATTTCTAGGGTACGGCAATGAGCTTATTAATTTTCGTTCTCTTTTGCGAGCTTATTTGGATATCGTGTTTCCCACTCTCTGCTTCTAAGAAGACCCTTCAGGTTTTAGAGCGCACTTTGAGCTAAGGTGCCTGGAGCGCGTCTCCGACTGGTGTGTTTAGCGTCCTTTGTCGCCCATACATTCAAAGTGGTACCGAAGTGGCAACAAATGACGTCACAGAAGCCAGAGTGCCATGCTGTTGGATGTCGCGATCCTGGTGGTCGGTCGTGGAAACGCTAACGAGAAACTGCGAGTGGCACAGCCGAACGCGAGTGTCGCTGTCGTTACGGCGTCCCAACTTCTGGCTGCCGAAGCTTCCGAGGACTGCCACCCTGGAGAGCGACTTAAAGCAGAACAGGCATCTGCCACATACACCACAGTTGTTTGGACGCCGCCAGTATCGCGACTTGTGACAGCATGACACTTCTATGACGTCGTCAGGCGGAAATCGAGGGACCACTTTTTTGGACGCGGTAAACACACCAAAGTGTATAGATGTACTCTTATAGCCAACTATACTTCGTTTCACCTTGTGTGCGAGCGAAGGCAAAGCTGGAAGCGCGAGCACGAAAGCTCCGTGCGTTCAGGCTTTGCTCGAGCGCGCGAGCTGGGGAGAAATGCAAAAAGCGCTGGACTCGCGCTTCTAGCTTTGGCTTCGCTCGCAGATAAGGTGAAACGAAGTATAGCCCAACAGTTTCGATTCACCAGTCGGAGACGCGTTCCAGCCACCATGCTTTGAGCCTCTCAGTTTGCGTTGACACTGCCGCACACAGCCGGGATGCGTACCAACGACGGATGCTGCTCTTGCAGGAAGGCAGGACGCCGCTACACTACGCTGCCGTCGTGATGGAGGCCCAGAACTACTTCGACATTCTCAAGAAGGCTGGGGCAGACGACACCATCAAAGACAAGGTAAAGTAAATATGGCAGAAACGGTCTGTAATATATGAATCAACTCTGCCTGCATTATTCTAGTGACGTCTTAATGACGCCACATCATGTAACACTGTTGTCGAAGTTGCTTCGCACCTGTTATTGGTATTGCCATTTAGTTTTTCTTACTGTCATATGGCTAGGTTGCTAGAATACGTATCTGGCCATCCAAACGCTTGCACATGTCTATACCTTTTAATCGGTAGAATCAGATAGAAAGGTAGAGATTCTGGAACATTAGGCTTCACCATTTCTGTTCTCGTGCTATGCACATAAGAGAAAGGACAAATGATAATACGTTTATATGGATATCATCGGGAGACAATGCTATCCGCATCGTCTCCCCATATGACAACCAAGAAAATAACAATATTCAAATAGACCACAGATAATGCGCAGCGCTTTTTTGCAATACTTCTGATCACAGAAATATTCCCACTCGTTAAAGAACTTATAATACGAGCATAACAATTGATTAGTTTTTATACCACATCTCATGAGGTAATGTATTCGACAAAATAAGGTACAACACCCAATCTGAACTGTTGATAAGTCTGTGATTCCTACAAGCTACATTATTTTTCGATTTGGAAAAGACACCATAAAATTTGGCCTGAACGTTGAGTTTACGCCCTAGATGTCTGGACGACAACTTCTTCAGAAAACTGACAGGTCTGTCGAAGCATGGCAAGCAAATGACATTCTTATTTTACGCAAAGGACACTTGTCAATAAGTACACAGTAGCTCGCATGGATTGATCATTTGAATTTGCTTTAATTGTCTGACACTAGATTAGGCACACACCACAGGTCGAAAAATCGTCCAACCAGGCTAACTCTAAAGGTTGTATATCGCGCGCCCACCTTCCCCGCACACGCACACCTGCATGGCGTGTGCTGACGTCACATCAGTTGCCATTGTGGTGGCCTCGTGGCTGAGCGCGTACCTGCTGTGCATTTCGCATCCCAGAATTTGTTCTCCCGGCAAGAACAAGTAGAAATGATCACCATCATGGTTTGGTGACGTCACACGCGAGCCATGCATAGCCTGTGCACGCGCCCCGAAGAAACAAAATATATCATTTGTGAACCGAGGGTGTAAAATAAGCCGCGCCCAATTGCTTTTTCACTGGTCATCAATATTATATTCTGTATCGTAAGTGGGAGATCAAATAAAGCAGGGTGCAATCAACCACAATAATCTTTCGATTTTCAACTTTATTGTTTCTCTCCAATGGAGAGGGGGACGAAGAAAAAAAGCAGACAGTTGTCGTTTTACTCGGTTCTCCTCCCCACCACCATCAGGGAAAAAATAGTATGCTTGGTAATACATTATACATCAACATACAATCATAAACAAACTGGCACAGCCCATAAACCATAAAATATTCCCCAGCACGACGATGATCCTATTCAAATAAACGAAGTTAAACACTAGAGAAAGGGGGATCTCATTTTTTCTTTTTTCTGTTGAAACTTATAAAACCGATTCCACATCTCTGCATATGTTTAATACGTTTGGTAGCGAAAACTGCAGCATCTGGAGGTCATACCCTGCCCTTGATCGAGGCGTTGACCAAATATAAACACAACGGCTGGGATATATAGACGCCCTTTGTTTCATATTAACGATGAATAAAAAAAAATGAAAAAAGTTGATTTTGGCTTTCAGATTTTTGACACGTAAAAAAGTTTATAATTGAAAGTTTTTGTAATTGGCATAATACCAAGATTGTTATATAATAGTAGCGTGTGAGTATTTAATTCCGCATTGCACATAATTCGAATGATGTTTTTATGCAAAACATGTAAGCGGTGCATTAACAGTCAGCTTATGATATCTCAGTAGAAATCTAATGAACAATCAAGGACCAACCGCGAGTCTTAGAAATCCATCATACTTAACCATGCACCATCGTGGTAGGCCTGTTATTTGTAAGCTGTCATGATTGCCTAAGCAAGACAGAGCGCCAAGAACAACATAAGCAGATCAATAATAACAAAACAATAGGGAAGGATCACACTCAGTCAGTATAGAGATGTGGATAACTACTATAGTCACTGACAATTTAAGAAACGCAGGGCGTGACTTACTGTGCTCACACTTCTTGCTTCGTGATTTGTTCCTTACTGTTCTTGTCTGCTAGCGCCGTAATCTCATTGACCGCGGAGAGATAAGATGATCAGCACTCGCCACGCCCTGGATTTCTTTAGCTCTCAGTGACTCTAGAAGGTGTTGATACTTACGCAAGGATGCAACTCTGCTAGATGGGACATACGCCGGAGTTCTACGTGAAGAATCCCAAGGAGCTTACCATCCGCGACCTGCTGGAAGGCTACCAGACAACCAACGATGAGGAAAAGTCGGCCACCGCAGACGTCTGGAAAAGGCCGCCAACTCCACCTGAAGACGCAGGTGAGCTCAGGATTTTGTAATCTGTGGATTTGTGAGTGGAAGCTTAAAAGCGGCCAGTGGCTCCGAGAGCGGAAGGAGATGTTGCTTCCGCCTCGCATGCATCGAGAAACATTCTTAAGTGGACACAGCTGTGCATTAACACCTTCAATGGAAATGGAATAGTCATAAAAGATGTGGTTGATGCATTCTGAATTCATCGGGCGTTTGGTTGTGCACACTGAGGCGCAAAATGCTGCAGTTAAATTGATTAGGTGATTTCTAGTGTTTAAGAAGAATTTATATGTATATCCTGGGGGGTATAATAAAGACAGTATGCATACGACAAAAGCTGGAATTATGAAAAGTCCCATAAATACAAGAGTTTGGAATGATGGAGTTCTCACACAAAATTACTTAACAATGAAAAAATAACGACCTGCGTTCTCGTGAGCTCGTGAGTCTGAGAGACTTTCTTTTCGAGGCGTTCATTATCAAACGTCAAGAGATTTGTTTACGATATTTGATCTATAACTTCCAGAAGCCGAGGAGACGCCAGCCGTTCAAGCCCTGCCAGATGCTCCCGTTGTTTCGGAAGCGAAGTCGGTTCCAGCCTCCGTGCCTGATCAGGATAAAACAACAGACCAGAAACAAGCGCCTTCCAAAGAACCCGGAAAAGTACAAGCGCCGGTCGAAAAACCGGCGGACGCATCCGTGCACGAACTCAAACAAAAATTACCGGCACAAGTCCTACCATCCGCGCCGCCGATACAAGAGTCAGTAAAGGAAGAAATAAAAGAGAAAGTAAAGGTGCCGCTTCCAGAATCGACCAAAATGGCAGAAAAATTGCCGTCGGAAGCTCTGAAACCCGAGCCTGCTAAGGGAAAAGATCCAGAGACAACGAAAGTTTCAGTACTAGCTCCTCCTGCTCCGGCACAAGACCCAAGGCCTGTGCAAGAAAAAGAACCCCTGATCGTGCCGGTCGTGTTACCAACAAAAGCGCTCTCCAAAGGGAATCAAGTTCCTGTGCAAGAGCCTCCGTTAGTCCCCGATAAAGTGGAATCCCAAGCACTTCAATCGGCAAAACTAAGGCCAACTGCTGAAGAAGCGGCACAAGTACAAGGATCGACGCAGCTGCCAGAAAAAGTACCACAAGCGGAAGCGCATCTACCAGAAACGCCACGCGCCCATGCGCCATCCACGCGTGAGGTTCTTAAGAGTGCAGAGGTCCGACAACTAGCGCAGTCCATGCTGCGTGAGGGCAGGACCGTGGAGGAAGGCCGCTACCTAACAGACGCCGTGGGAGACGTCCTGTCCAGAGGTCTTCTAGCGGTCTCCAAGCAACGACCGGCAGACCCTGTCAACTTTCTGGTATCCTGGTTCAAGGAGCAGGTGCCTCAGAAGCCAGCACCAGTCGCCAAGGCTTTACCGGTGAGGATTGCTAAAACAACCCGCAAACTAAAAAAAAAAAAAAAAAACGAAATTGGGCAAGGAATTGGGAATCAATATGCATCAACGTATCGACAAGCATGATGTTGCGTCATGTTTGTGCATAGTGCAATTTAAACGAAACGGTTTTTATGTTAATATACTTTTACGAAAAATCCCACAAGTCATCTTGTCGATCCCACATTGCACCGCGCGTAGCGGGGAATTGTGGGTATGTTTCAGTGTGCACTCGGGCCGAGCTGTACGGTCCGTACATCCTGAAAACTGCGCGATTTCATCTCGATCGCTTAATATTATCCGTTAAAAAAACACTGAATGAACGCATGTTTAAGCCCTTACGTCTTATCATCGCTATGTCCTTGCGTTTTAAAATGACAATACGTTAAACCAACTTGAGCACCTTCTTCTACTTCACGTTTTGCACATTGGATTGCCGTAATGGGCCGAGAGGATGGCGCGGGCGCAGCGTATTTTTGCAATTGCCTACTCAGTGATACAATGTTCTTCTGTCTGCGGTGGCTACGATATATACCTAACCATTCTAAGATGTGTCGAACCTGAAAACCGAAGAGAAAATAGGAGAAATATGGAAAGTGGAACGTAGCTATGCAAGACCGCGCCCCTTCCATTGACCATCTTCCTTTTTGTCGATGAGAATCAAGCCAATTTGTGAAAAATTACAATATTAAGTAATACGGAAAGCTTTGGCAAATGTTTTTCATGTGCTCAATGCCGCTTCGTGCGCTCACTTCAAAGCATGCTTCGAGATGGCAGTATAGAAGCTTTGCACACACGCCAGTTACAGTAGCCATTGCAAAACTTCTCTGGTCTTACCGAGATACCGAGCCACTGAAGCGGGATTTGACGAACATGCACAAAGGCATATGCTGGGGAGAAGGACAAAGTAGAATCTAGAATGGCAATAACCTATCCTGTTGTGGTAATGATGAAATGAAGCAAACAAAATAAGAGAAAACAAAAAGTGAAGGTCGGTTAAGGCGGCGCCCTTGCACCAAAGTTATTCTATGGTAGAACTCAATCCGCCAAAACTTTCTGATACTGTAATAGCGTATCAGGTTCTATCAGGTTTCAATATTGCATCATACTAATAATGTATCAGGGACTGAAAGGTAGCACAATTGTTTAATACTGTAATAGCTAGTCGGGTATACTGAAAAGAAGTAGAGAGCCACCTTTTGCGTTTTTTTCTTTTAATTTCCTATTTACACCGGGAGAGTTTCCGTGAGACTCGCCGATTCTTAACACAGATTACAAGAAAATTTTGACATTTCGGTCTCCATATTATCTCCGTATGCATTTACATCACTCCAATTATTCCCTATTTATATTTTGTATTTCAGGACCCAAGTACAGTCACGAAAGAACGAAGCATTTCCTCCAGATCTAACACTAATTCCTCTTCGGCCACAAGGTAAAAGCAACACGGCTCCGTTGGGAACGTCGCCCCGTGATGTGCGCCTGGAGTTAGATATTATTTAGTTGTTATTTTATAGTTTACTCAAATGACCGTTAATTGTTTCATCGTATCTTGTAATGTTTTCAGAACGTTCAAATTGTCTCCAGGCTAGTTCAGTCTGGCGTAGGCGGTGGCGGCGTCAGAAACGTAGTGCGTGGCTTATTTTCTATGCGCTTCCTGCTTCGTGATTCGTTCTTTGCCGTTCTCATTGGTTAATGCCGCAACCTCATTGGCTGAGTAGTGATAAGGAGATGCCGGAAATTCGTCACACCCTGCTTTCTTAAGTTCTCAGTGACTATACGGCGTGCAAGTTGTTTCTCGGTTGGTTAAATTTGGTAGTAGTTTTTTTTTTTACCGGTGATGTGTCAACGTTGTTTTGGCATTGTTTTTTTGTAATTAATCACAATATTTTTACTAAAAAAAGTAAATTTAAGTTATAGGAAGGTTTTATGAGAGGCCACTCTACCTGACTTAGTGATAGCCATTCGATTAATTGAATGTGAAACAAATGCATTTACAAACATGCCACAACATAATAACACGCATCTTATTATACTATTAATGTTAGACAAATTAAACGTGGCTTCTAGCGTAGATGCCATTTTGCAGCGCTGTAGAATCCGTTTTTTTTTTATTTCTGATATCAGAACACCGTGTACCATCGCAATCTCATAAACCAATACATTTAAAAAAAGATTCTTAGACCTTCATGACTATACTTTGAAAGATATCTGCGATGTTATAAAAGCAAACTTGGAGTCACTGTTTGTTCTCAGGGTGCAGTATCGCAAAAGGTCCGTTGGTTTCTAAGGAAAGGGGATAGACCTTATGCTTGGAAGCTTGCCACCCTTCTCATTGTTCTCGAAGCGTCCACGTGTTTCGGCCGCGTGGTCAGAATAGTGGCGGACTTAGAGGGGTTGGAGGAGAGGGGGGAAAGGGGTCGAATTGTTGTATTACGTGTTTGAGACATGTACTCTCAAACCCCCCCCCCCCCCCCCCCCCCCCCGCCTCTCTGGAAACCCCTCCACCGCCTTTGAGAGTATTGCGAGAACCAACAGATGACACTCAGAAAAGGTGTGGTGCTGAACCAGCCATTCTACGGTTCCAAGATACATTTTACCTTCACAGATAACACCGTCACCACTTTTAGTTTGTACGCTTGGCTGATCCACTCCCAAAGGTTAGTTCACAATTTTGCGTATGACTATGACCGAGTGCCTTGTGATCTCTTGTGACCGCTTCCGGTGAGAGAACACAGCAAAGATCAGTGGAACACACTGGCGCCATCACCCTGGTAGCCCTGGAACTGCCATTGACAAGACAGAAAATGTGTTGCAGTATATATATTTATATCAAAGTAACGCAGCAGCTATAAGAAAATATAGACTATAACATCGGCAATAAGTATTTCGAGCCCACAATAATAATAAAAAAAAAACTAAGGAACTGAACGTAGATTGCAAGTGTTCCACAGGTTTACCCGATAGATGGCGCTAGTGTGGTCTCGTCGTGCGAGGTCACAACCGAGATCACAAATGTGTAAACCAGCTAGAACATTCTCCTTTGCAGTATGATTGTAATGTGGAATGATTTCTAATTGGCTTTAAGAACAAAAAAAAAACACTTTTGGCCAATTACAGCTCTCATTGTTTATTTTAAATTGGATTAAACCTGTTATACCGTCAGGTGGCGCAGGTAGAGAGAAACCGTTTAATTTCTTTATTTTTAGATCTCACTTAGTAATTGTAATTGTACAAAACACGTTTGGTACACACAAAAGGTACATCATGTCCCTACATTGGCACCAGCTTGTCGTTGGGACACAAGTGGCATCGAACAAAAGATCGATGGGGGTTTAGGGTGGTCTGCGAACATTGAGTGGCTCCGACTGAAACGCAAACTCCACGTAAAAATACTGATGTGCGCTTTTATTATAGAGTGGAAGAAAACTATCAAAGGAAAAAGGGAGTGTGATATTATCTACAGTTCTGTTATTAAACGGGTATTTTCTAGAGAAGTAAAATTCATGACCAAATGCTTACCACAATGAAGTGTCCCGCCAGGACCTCGCATGTCTTGCTTTGCTAGTGAGTTTCCGCACGAAGATTTTTGCTTGTGCACACACGTCTAGGGCGCGCACAGGTACAGAATCCCGCGTTGTACTCTTTCACCCAGGTCACTGGATCACTGTCACAAACATGTTATACCCTATGAGCAACAATCAATAGAGTGCCTTAGTCTTTTTGACACCCCCTATATACAAATAGTGGTGTATTGAACAGAACACAAAAACTGGTGTCTCGGCATCAACCACAGATAATTAATTCTATGGCGTAGTCACGTGTGTGTCATCGGTCTTTTGACTAGATTTGGGTCGTCTCACCTTTAGTAATAGCTTTTGTACGTTCCACGTGGTAAAATGTCTATCTGATGCTGCGGCCACGTTCGATATATTGTCAATGCAACCATATTGTCTAAGTCGTGTTAGCCGTCGTATTGGGGCCATCAGTTGGTCTGTCAGTTCATAGCCTCCTGTATATGGCAAGTGTAAATAAACCAGTTTTGTATATTAATCAACATATTTTAAACATTTCTAAGCACCTTTTGTGCAGCGCCGTACATATTTATTTCTTTATTTATTTTATTTATACATACCCCTGGGCGATAGACAGCTCAACGCACCTATTGTGCGCTGGGCTGCATACAAAGTTTGCGTTTGCAAAATTCTGAAACGAAAACACACCATGACAGCTGGTGGCGAAGGGGAAACAAATAATAGGGCATAGAGTTTTTACACAACAATTTTCTGAGCATTTCACATTGTACCTAGTACCAAAAGAATGTTTCTCCAGTAACCCAGAACACCCGATCGAAAAAAAATATAAATGCGCAAAAGCGATTTTCTTGTCTTTCGTCATATACGCTACACTTAGTGACAATAAAGGAAAGGTTAAACACATGCCTAGCAACCTACGAATTGCAGTAGAATTGATATGCTTAATCACATGAGCTTTCTGGGAGTTGCTAAATATATTGCTCATGGCTGCGAACAAAAAGTAGATAAAATCTTAAGCGTTCTCAGCGTGTCCATATATATAATTAAGGGGCTTCTCGCAGATAAGCTGTTTATTGTACCGACCTGTCCCAAGAGTTACAAGAAGTATGACCAACCTAGGCCCAAGTTGAGAGACGCTATCGTCATTACGACGAAATCATCACTTGTAAGCGTACTCTTGCCGTGTGAGGGTCCACAGGTGCTTGTCAAGTCCACAGGAGGTCGCTAGTACGACCTTTTCCCTAAGTGGACAGGACCGGGAAACGCTCTTCAATTAAAGTTACTGACACCGCACTGAATGCAAGAAACATGCGTCACGAATCATTCCGGTTTGACCCCAAGCCATAAATTTAGGAACGACAACGTTGGCGGCCTCGAAAGTCAATGAAGAGTTTTAGAAAATTATTTTCGAAGGTCCAATACTGCTCCGGCACGAACTTCAAGACATGCCTTGAAGTGGCAACGCAAGCTGCCGACACCAGTATCGTTCCACAAAAGATCGCCTGCCAAAACCCTTAAAAAAAGCAAAAAGAAGTGAAACAAAAAATACACTTTTTGATAAGTTGCTCAACCACGAAGGAGCAACGTAACGACACTCAACAAGTGTCGTTATATGAGCTGTAAGTGCTAGCTTCTGCAACTGTAACTGTTATCAAGCAAAAATCCATAACCAATGCCACTTCATACGCATTTGTTATAATGCGTATGAAGTGTTCATGCGTACGGGAACATCTTATTTTGGTTATTCATACAGATGGTGCGAGCGTTTGCAGCTCGTGTACTTACGTTCCCAGCATGCTCCTTGGTGCTCGGGTAATCTGGCCAACTGTCTGCGACAGCCTTGAAAGTTAGCGGAGCGCCTGTTATTTGGGCACGCTGTGCTTTTCAAGCGCAGCGTGTCACCTGGTCATGCCTGTGACTCGAAGCGCTTGTTGTTTATAGTATTTGTCCTGTTGTGGATCACTGGGTGTTGTCAAATGACATTTATTATTGGCGTAAAAGTGTAAAGCAGTAATCTCCCCCTGCTAATCATCACTCGATGATCGAGGCAGCTTTTGCATCTTATCGCCTAAGTATAACATGACAATGCCGTTGAATGGCCGAATAAAATAATGATTAAATCTTTCGAAATCTACAAAAGCCACCAATTATTCGCACATCAGATGTGCGAATAATTGGTGGAAAAAATGTATTCAACAAATATATATATATATATATATATATATATATATATATATATATATATATATATATATATATATATATATATATATATTTCGAAATTTCAGTTTTTTCTTATTGTTCAGACTCAATTTTTGGTTCGCTCCACGATTGGCTTTGAGGTCAAACTAAAGTGGTTCGGGCCTTTCTTGTATGTCTAAACTGGTCAGCAACTTTGGACGGCTGAGATCTGCTTTTAAGTGGTGGTGTCTCTCAAGAAAAGGTGCTAGGATTAAATAGTACGTGCCTACCAAGATACCATGAGGACCAAACCTATTTGGACAGAGCAAAGAATCCGTGCAATAACTGGTCACTTTCGTCATATGGCGTCACGACCTGCATTTTTTCGTTGTGTGCCATAGATAACAACGAAAATGGGGACGGCTGTTAATTTTATCGATGAATTCTCCTGGACCGAAAACAATACATTTTTCTTGATTTAACCTTAAGGTACATCCCTGAAAGCATGAAATGCTTAAAAACTGCTATGTTCACAAACACATGTTCTTCACTGCACAAAAATACATGAAAGTACGTTTCGAGCGGTGTGAGTTAGCCTGCTTTTCTTTTGAGTTGTAGTACTTTGTTGTGTTCTACTACGCTTGGTTGTTGTCTACTTGTGTAACATTCCAGAGGTGTCGTTCCTGCTTCTGTCAGTAGTCTAGCTTCAGAGTCCCCATTGTAAGCGTTCCCTCTACGTTGTGTCAATAAAGAAATATTTGTAGACCCGTCCAGTTCGTTGTCTGTCTTAATTTTACTACCCGGGCCATATATTTGGTACTCTGGATATGAGCCAATACGCGTAATAGCACTTTTCAGTATAAGCATGTATCCTTAGTTGCGGCTTGCATGGTTCTTTTTTTCTTCTGTTTGAGCACATCTTAGCGCAGTCTGCAACTTTTAGCGCGATAAGATGTAGGATTAGAGCACGACAAAGTAATATACTGCTAAGTTCGCACATTTTGTTTTTGTTAATATTGAACAAAATATAAGACACATCGCAGCCAGCGTTTAGCTTAGTATCCTCAGGGAAACAATGTTTGTTAGCAAAATGTTGGCTGCCCATCATCTGTTTTTATTTTTTTTCGAGCTCCTTCTCGGAGAGTTTGCTATTTGCCTGTACTGTTTCTTTAACTTGTTTTTTAAGTGTTTTTAGGCTACTCACACCTATGCACGAAACGAAAAAAACACTATCGAATTAGATTACAAAGTATTTTATCCAGACGTTTTCCGGATTTTCTGCAAGTGAAATTTCTGTATTGTATATTTGTATTTTTTGCGCAAGCACAAACCTATTAAGGGTGTTAGGTAAGACATAAAGACATGTAGGTAACATACGATAAAGTGTAAATTTAATATTTACTACTAGGATAGAGCCAGCCTGGACCTAAGAGAGAGAAACGTGAAAGTACAGTTTCTTTTCTATCTCTGTACTTTCACGTTTTCCTCTCTTAAGTTCAAGCTGGCCCTATCTTATAGTCAATGACAGGTTAAGAGTTCGGGGGACGCTCCTCACAACTCTTTCCACTTTAGTAAAGCGAAGGCTGGAGAGGAGGTTGCCTTCTCTCCTGCGTTTGTTGTGCTTAAGTGAAAAGGGGTGGGAGGAGCCTCCCTTGAACTCTTAACCTGTCACTGACTGTATAGTACCGCGCAGCAACTAGCTCAACTCAAGCCCATTAATATCTGCATTCTGCAGAGTGTCTTGTTGAGAAATTGCTTCAATCGAACTGTCCCAAAATTATAAAGTAAAAAAAAAAAACACGCTTACATCAGTCTGGGTGTAAAAATGACTGGAACAGGAATGTATCCACGGGAACAACAAAGAAATAGAGTTCAAGAATAAAAAGTGCAAACATCTTTCAAAACATCACTCGGACCGTCAATACAGGTATAAGGACAGGATAGTGACTATGAACGAAACATTTTTGAAGCGCACGTTGTGACCACGCTAATAAACGAAATTCAAAAAACTTTAGGCGCATCGGAACTATACGTATACTCCTGTCGTCCAGAGTAGAGTGAACGCGAGTGAATGGCCGCTCTAGTCACCAAGGTCTTAAGAAAAGCAGAGCATGGCTGCTCATGCTCACGCTTCATGCTTCGCGATTTGTTCTTCAGACTTTTTCTAGGTGGGTGCTGCAGTCTGATTGGCTACGAAACGATAACAAGATGCGCGAGATTCGCAACGTTGTGCGTTTCTAAGCTTGTCAGTAACTGTAAAAAGTCAACTCATGCACTGATATTGGCAATAAGTACAGGGGATGGTTAAATTGTTGAATCAGGCTCCTTATAAATGGTGGGTCATTTTGTGAAAAGGCTATAAGGACGCATGTATAGGCTTATTTGATAACATCTTGGTGAGCAAACAGATTGGGCCGGTGACGCAAAGACACAAAACAAAACTAAACAAAAGAAACACTGGTATGGTCGTCTGCAATGACTGAGAGACACGAGAATCAAGGAGTAAGGCCATGGTTGACCTCAGTCACCCTGTTTAAAAAAAAAAAAAAAAACTTTGTAAAAAAAATAAAGTACTCATGACACAGAAGCTTTTGATTGAATTATAAATGTGATAACAAAATCAATAATATTAACGGGTATCCCTTACAAAGAAACAACAACAAACTCGAGCTAATCTAACTGCAGCAGATTTTGATATTCAGCTAAATTCAGCTGAAACTCCTATAGCTCTATTGTGATGCGTCTGCGATGTTGTTATCAAAAGCATTAGAACAAAAGGAACTATAATCTTGTAATTACTATCTTGAACCTTAATCAATATCGTCTCATGGTAGCATTCCGCGCGATGTCCTCGAAGCATACTTTTGAGTCTTAGGATCAGCCAGAAATGGCTTATTTGCCACCAGAGTCACTGGCAGCTTGAGAAAGGCAGGGTGTGGCAAGTCCCGAGCATCTTATGAGCCAATGAAATTGCGGCATTAGCCGTTAAGAACGCTGAACAACCAATCACAAAGCAGAAAGCGTGAAGCCACACTGAATTTCTTAAGCTGCCAGTGACTTATAGGTCCACCATAATCACTGTAAGCATATTGCAACATGCCTTTTTTACGGTTCGCCATTGTCCAACCAACAAATTCGAGGCGAACTTGTGCAAGGTGCAACATAAAAAAAAAAAATCTGCTCTAAAGACGTCTGAAAACGTTTCGGTTCGAGTTACCATAGCCAGCCGGCAACGGCCAGGCGGCGCCAGCAGGGTGAGAGCGCACTGTTATACCCTGTCTCGCTGTTACTTGGCAAAGGGTGAACGATAAGCCCCACATTGCGTGCTGAAGGCTTCGAAACGCGTGGCGTATACGAGCGCAACGCACACATATTGGAACTTGACGCAGCGAAAAGACTGATACTTCTTCGGAGTTGAGGCGCGCTCCGGTGATACGCAGTCACGTTCCGATTGGCCCGCCAGGGCCGTAGCTTTCGCTGTGCTGGCACATTACGCGATCACGGCTTCCTGGGATATCCAGTATTTCTTGCTTCAGACACTAGGCTAAGCGGCGCCATCAGAGTAATAGCTCACATTTGAACAATGCAGCCGCCACTCTCAGGGGTACCCAATATTTCTTGCTTCAGTCGCTAGATGGCGCCAAACCAAACAGCATTGCAGGTTAGAATAGAATAGAATAGAATAGAATAGTTTATTCCAGGTTTCTTTCAAAAATACATTTTCCAGAATCGTCTCACTAAAGCACATGTGTGCTTGTGTGTGAGAACGGGCAGTCCAACTCTACAGGTCTCCCTCCCCCCCCCCCCCCCCCAAACGCATTACTACAGATAAAAAAAAAAAAAAACAAGAAGAAAACAAAAACTAAATTTCAAGAACCCGTGGGGTGTCGTACTGTGGCTCAATAATCATGAACACTTCGCGGATTGAACTTTGCACCGTGCAATCATATCCGTTACATTCATCCCGCGTAAAAAGAAGAAACACCGCATGGAGCAGTAACCAAAAACGACAAGTAACGCTCAACACGGAAAATGTCTATCCGAGCGAAAAACAAAAAATAATGAAAAATATATACATATGTAAAAAAGATACCGTAGACGTTGCTCGTGAATTCCGATAATGAAACGCAAAAGCAACAAGAAAATATTCGAAACTAAATGTTCAACAGCAAAGTCACTACACAAAAACCAACACAAGCAGCGGCCATGAATCAGTAATAAAAAAAAAAGAAAAAGAAGCGACAAAATTGTTTGACATGAGTGACAAGGCGAGATTATGAATAAAATCCAAGGGCCCACTTCCAAAATCAAATCGAACTGCTTTGACACCATTTCAATATTTCTTTTTTCACAGTACGTAACGATTGCATTTCCTGCAAATTGCCAGGAAGTTGGTTAAAGAGATTCGGGACATAATAATTTCTTGATCGTGTTCCATAATTCGTATATACTCTAGGAATATCATATTTCTCGGTCCTCCTAAGCTGTTTTTGTCTGGTTGACTTTGTCTTGTAATCGGTCGTAAAGTAGTTTGACGTGATGATTGTATAGTTCCTCAGATTACCTATCGCCAGAAGATTAAGCTTAAGATTAAGATTAACCCCCAGCTTCCCTAATACCGATCCCTGGGGTACATCGCAGGTGAGGTTGATGGTGTCACTTATACTATCCCTATAGACAGCGTGTTTCTGACCACGTGTTGCTGACAGGAACCTGTAATTTTTCGGTCGTGGTTGTAGCAGCTGTGGCAGCGAGTCGGACTTGCTGGTGCGAAAAGTGGGAAATGGGTGGGAAAGTGTTGTAGGGAAGGGTAAATCCAATTAACTCTCTCGTAAACGGTGAACTGTTGAGCAAATTGAAATGCTACAAGAGTTCCATGTGTCCCTCTAGCGGAGCTTTTTGAAGTCGGCTGACGTAAATATTTGAATTAAAATATTAAAGTAAACATAATAATAAAGCAAAACCTATGTGGTCGAAAGCCTAATCGCACAAAACAACCTTCATGGCAGGGTAGTTGTTAAAGAATTGGCCAGTTCTCTGTGAGGAAAACTATCGCTCGTCGCTTCGCGATCGAGTTCCGATTCGATCTCCATGGGCTTCAGGGATAATCAATTCGTCGTGGTTGCTAGACAAGCCCTGACGTTTTCACGCTGTAGATGCACTGAGAAGCTGACAGCCGTGTCCACCCTCCACACCATATCACGTCAGGCACACGTTTCTCCACTGCCCTCTACGACTCCCGTAGTGTGAAACATTTGACTGCGCAGAAATTACGCCGAGTGTTGTTTGATTAGCGTGCTTCTGCGTCGATTCCAGCGAAGGAAGTCTGAAGAAGGCAGGCTTTACTCAACCTTTCACCGAGGACGTAGTGGACGAGGATGCCGACCACTACAGGGATGACCACACGAAGCTCAAGGTTAGTATACCTCTGTACCACGGACAGCGTAATAAATGCAGGGCGTCCCATACTCCTAATTATAACTCCCTGGCCAACGAGATAGCAACATTACAGAACGCCGGAGAACCAAACACCAAGCAAGGGGCGTCAACAAAATAAGTCACGCCTTGTCTTTCTTAACCTGGTACGGACTCTAAGAGCAGTAGAAGTCCCAAGATGTGACAGGTCCAACTGTTACGTACGACTTTTATTCACCGTGCTCTCGTTGTGTGTATGCAAATATTTATGAAAAATGTTGCAGCTAGTAATTATTTTCTGTCAAGAAAGCCCCCCATATTGGAGAAGGAGACAGACGATGTGTTTTCCCTGCATATTTATGGTGTCGAGCCTTGCATTAAAAATCAGCATTGAAAGCAAGGTCAATTATGTTTTCACTACCGCGCGCCTACCTTACTCGACTAGAGGAAGTTACATATGCATGGCGTCTATTGACGTCCCATCACCGGACATTGGAGTGGCCTTATGCCCCTGAGTGAGTATCTTCTGCAGCCTACATTTCGCACTGTTAAAGTTTTCACCCCGCCAGAACAAGTAGGAATGACCTCCAGTATAGCGCGATAAGGTCATGTGCAAACCATATACATAAAAACGTATGATCACACAGTATGAGCGAACCGTTGTGTGAAAGTGGATCTTTGTGGACATGCTAATCCAAGCAAATGAACTAATGGAGCTTTTGGACGGATCCATCTGTGCGAAAGGTTCTACAGTGCGAAGAGTACTAGGTCAAGTATCGAAAACCTCTGGAAAACAACAGCACACGTACGAGAAAAATTATATTTAGGGTGTATACCATATATGCCTCGAACAACTAAAATGAGGTATCTATATGTCCGCGTACGAAGACCGCTGTCAAGTGCCATGCGTCTTTCCTCGATTATATTCAAAGGATAACACTCTAACTTCGACCTCCATCTTACCTTTCCAGTCACCTTCAGAGTTTTTATTCTTTGCACTGTCCAAATGTTCTATTGTGCGAACACTGACGTTATCCTATATCACATTAATGTAATCAGGGGCGACGTGCGCGTTCCGTTCACTTACCAGGACGAAGAAGGGCAGACGGTGCTGCATTTCGCGGCGTCCCACTCGCACAGCGAGGGATGCTTCTACGCTCTCATCCGCCAAGGCCACGTGCTGCTGGCCGAACGGGACGGCCGCTACCGGACGGCCCGGGACGTAGCCCGGGAGGCGAGCCAGAGGGACAACCTCCTGGACCTGGACCAGTACGTCCTGGACGCGTTCCTGGAGCGCCGCAGTGACCTCCTGAGGGCGCTGGCCCACCAGGGCTACGACCAGCTGCTCAACGCCGTGGACAAGCACGGCCGGGACGTCACCTCCATCGTCACCCAGTTCGAGATGACGGACATGCAATCACTCATGCACGAACTCGCCTACTTCTTCGTAAGTGATGCCTTGAAGCAGGAAGATACGACACAAAAGGACAAGGACACAACAGGGAGACAAACAAAGGTCGATGTTTATTTCTTTGGTGTGCTTCCCTGCTGTGCCCTCGTATTTTGTGCAGTGTTGCTTCCTACTTGTAATCCTTCTCGTGTTAAGATGGAGGCTTGAAAATCATATCAAGATGGGGGTTTCCAGACATGCTAAAATAGAGGCATGGAGGAAGGCTTCATCTTAAAAGAGAATCCTTTTACTTAATTCACTAACCGCTCAGGCCGTACGGGGACAAACCAGCCCAATTGGCACAGCCAAATTAATCTCTGGGTGTTACTTATCTGCACTTCGCTTCGCTCTTTAAACTCATAATTTTGGTTCTTCCTATTTTGGTTTGTTTCTTCTTTTTCGACTTGGTTTGTAGTTCTTCTTTTTCGGCTTGTTCACTTGCAACGTTTGCAAAAAATGATAGATCGTACTTTCATCTACCCTGTCGATAGAGGTTCACCAACTATTCTTCCGTGTAAAAGGCAGAATATTAACTTGCGTGGGAGGTTGCCCACCCCCACGCAAGTACGGGTATGCTAAGTACATAAATTTACTTGCTCTCTAGATTAAAGTGACCGCGCTCACCAGTTGGCCGGCAAAGGCTGCGCATTGGCAACGTCTCCAGTCATAGGTGTAGACTCGTGCCCGGGAGCGGGCTATGATCCTTACCGAGACGCTGTTTACGTGCCATGTAACGAGCTTCTAGTGGTGGGGTGTGAACAAAATAACGCCGACTTTACCTTCAATGACGAAATACATGGGGAATGGAACCCCAGCGTGCTTTTGTTGGCTTCAATCTCCAGTTCTGGCGAAAAGGTAACGCGCAGCACCCCCCCTCTCCCCGGAGAACTTCTCAGCCTGTGTCCCCCCCCCCGGGAAAATGGAGTCTACGCCGCTGTCTCCAGTGCACTTCGAAACAAAGCTAACTGCACTTACACAATGTTAATCGCCCAACATATTCATTGTTTCACTGAGAATCAGAACGTGATCAGCGCTGCAACTGCGACGACTGAGTAACTATTGACTGTAACCAGAAATGATCGAAGTTCATCTGGACAGACTTACACATAAAATCCGTGCGTGCATTTTATATATATATATGTATATATTTCCAAGTTTACGTATAGTATAGTTCCTAGCAGGCTTCGCTTGTTCTTGAAAGTGAGTGATTAATCCTTTCACGAACATGTGGATACGCGCCGTGTCTGTTTCAAAGCGGCAAATATCCCAATTTCTTGCAGAAAGCGCGTGACGAGCTGCATGCGTTTGTCCGGAACGGTTATCTGGAGGGCCTGCAGAACCTGATCAAGAAGGACGCTGGCCTGGTAACCGCAAAGAGTCAGCGCGGACGATGCGCGCTCCACGTGGCCGTGCTAGTCGAGAACCCGGAAATCATCGAACACCTGATCAGGGCCAAGCGAGATGCAGTCCACGTCGCCGACAATGTAACTTGCACCTCTCCAATCTCCCCCGTCCCTCCAATCACAAACAAAACGTCTGAATGTAACGTGATCGAGGTCCACTTTGTATCCCAAGACACTTCATCCAAGGCGGCTGCGTGAGCTCCGTATAAGCACTGATGACATGAAATGTCGTGATGTAGACACTCCTCGGGATGCGCGGTCTTGGGATAAAACATCTTGGAATAAAATGCCTTCGGTATGACGTGTCCAGGAAGAACTGTCCTGGGATCAACTGATCTTGCTCGTGACTGTTTAGAAGTTAACATTACGTTGGATCAATATAGTCTCACAGATTACATACTTTGCTAACTTCGTCGCACTGTCGTGGATGGCGCAAATGTCGAGGCAATTGTCCGAGTCTGATTTGCAAAGATAATGCCTTCGAGACCGAAAACAAACACGCAGTGTTTAATCGGAAATTAAATATCCTGAAGTAGCCATCAATATGGCTGCAAGTCAGTCACGCTCTGATTGGACGCACCTCGCAGATGGGACGAACACCGCTGCATTACGCCATGGCCATGCCACACGTGACCACCATCGGGCAGATTCTGGTCCAGAACGGCGCGTCGCGGACTGCGCGAGATGTCGTAAGTACGAGTCAGCGTCCCTAAATAGGCTACACTTCAAGGGAACGACATTTCTGCAACCTTGATGCTCGTTAATCATTGTTGCCAGTAACCTGAAGCTTTATCTGAAATCGTAGGAGGCGGTTCCTCGTCGTCCAGGACAGCGTTACTAGAACAAAGTCAGTTGACAAGCTTCCTAGAACGCCTGGCGCCTTTTCGTGTGGCGCTTGCGTTCGGTGGCATTCGCTACGCTATCATCCCGCCTGTAAAGCGGTATAGAACCGGTGGAACGTTGGATGCACGTTGCCTGCGGTGAAAAGTGATCATATTGTGTTTTTTTTTTTTTTTTTTTTTTTTTCTAAACATAAAGTTTGCACGAAAGTTTCCGCAAAAGAGCGTCCTTCGAAAATGTTTCCTGTCTGTGGTTGCCCCAGAGGCTTTGCCGCGGTGGTGTCGCTATAGGAACGCGATCCGCTCGTACCTGCTCGCGTGTTGGCATCAGGGAAAGACTGTTTTCGAACGACGGTCTTCCGTGGAGCTTTTCATCTGACAGATCAAAGAACGTTGGTCCAGGAATGTCAGAACAGTCGGCGGCAAAACAAAACGATAACACCTGAGCTTCCTGACGCCGTATCTAAAAATAAAAAGAAGTTAAATTTTTGAAATTTAACGGCGGCCAATTGCGTCCGCTCAGCAAGCACCAAAATGGTGGTGACTTTATGAAAATCGGAGAGAAAATTGCCGATTCTTTAAGCGTATATTAGTCAATGGCTATAGGTAAAGCACTGCAGAAAAGTATGAGATCAACAGTGGAATGCTGTATAGTCCTTAAAAACAGCTATTAAGTGCTCATTTCATAGGTAATCCTTAACATCTGCATCTATTTTTTGTGCGTGTTTGTGTGAATGAAATATAATTTGTGTACTAACCTTTGTTTTTTATATAAAGCAACAGCACCGAATAGTTTGCTTATTTTCAGTTGTTTTATGTCGAGTACCGCATCGCTCCCGAGGCATATTCTGAACTTTCTTTTATACGCCAATGGGTTTTGCGGTGCATAGAAAATCCACAAATTCCGAAAAAAAAAAAGATTGAAAAATATATAAAAACATTGTTTCTATAACTTGTCTCCTTTAATTTAAAATTTCACTGACGTTTCTTTGTGGACTGTTTTATTGTAGAATGTTAACGGCAAAGATCCTAGAGTCAAATGTCTTTCCGACGTTACATTTCAGAAAATGCGTACGCCGAGCTACTTCTTCATCTATAAGCAAGAGATAATGAAGCTCAAAGAAGAAGAGACGGCGGACTAGGATATTCTTCGCACGTCGGATCCAGGATCTACGTGGGGTTATGATGCCGCGCTAACTCACGGCTATCATGCTCTGTTTACGCTTACCGGTACCTGCAGAACACTATAGTGATGTGTTGCAGTCACACCACACGTCTCCAAGCTCAACGACCAGGTGGCAACCAAGAGCCAAGACAGAAGCGGATGCTTGTCGCGCCGACAGAGCGCATAGAGCTCGCGCTGTTTCTGACATTCATACAAACAGTTGTCGTGCTTAGTTCTGGAGATAAAACTAAGCCATGTGTTCTTTATATGATGGAATTGTGCTTGACCAGGGTGATAAAAAGGCAATGAATTTCTTTTTTGCTAGATGTTGGTTAGAGTGGATTCTTGACGTTTATTACTATAACATACGAAAGCAAATTAGTTTTCTTTCAATGCTACTCCGTGTCATCTTGTATATTATATTGGCACATAACCGCCATCATTTAGACACGGCTCTGCAGGCCTCCATGGTACGGCCTGTTGCCTTTCTGCGGTGCCGCGGCTCTCGCACGAGAAAGGTAGGTCATCTAAACTAAAGGATGTGCAGTGAAGGGGAGTGATCACGTGTGCGACGAACCTTCGCTCCCGTAGTTGTTCCCTCATGGTGACCGTGGCCCAGATCACATTTCAACAGCGGTTTTTCAGTTAGTTTTTGTGTGTTTGGTAGTACTTAGTCGACAAAAACAACATACCCTTCGAGGTACTTTCTCTCTCTTCTCTGAGAGGCTGAGTACTCGTTCGTGAAGAACCGGTGGATTTCTGAAAGCCAAAAAGGTAAGACAGCCATTAACAGGAGTAGCGGATGACGCCGGCGATCGGCGCCCGAATGCCGGACCCCTACGTCATTGCTCCTTTTTCGCGATCAGCAGACGACAAACCTGCTCACTCTGATTGGAGGGACAAAGGCAGCTAGCATTTGCGTCCACCCATTGTCCTTGTAATCAGAGGTTGGCACTGTGACGCCACTGTACCCCTGCGCAAGAAACAGACAAACTTTCTCGGAGTATGGGCTCGGACTTTAGGCCTTCGCTGTAATACATCTTAAAAATAGAGTATAGCAATGGCAGCATCAAAGGCAGCGGTAAGACGGGGTGAATTGTGTGTTGCTTCCTAATGATGTTGTACAGATGAACTTGATACTCATATTACGCCTCGGCGGCGCGAACATCGTCGTGCGTAGCGCAGCGTCTCTGAATGAAACCCAAACAAACTGTAGGGCCCTAGCGGGAGTGGAACGCTAAGATTGCGTCTCTTGCGATTTCATTCCGCAGCTTTGATTCTATTATATCTCACTTCCCCGTTTCCTCCGAGGCCTAAGCTTGTTCTCTTCGCCCTCGCCTCCGGCACCTTCTCCCGTCATATGAGGACAACGCTCGCTCAACACACTTTGCAATCCGATACGAGTTAAGAATGCGCCAAATAAACACACGGACGAGCCTCTGCATCGAATCGTTCCGCAGACCAACCAGGACAAACAGTGGTCACGACCTCCGCGATTCCCAGATACGCAAAGTCTCGGAGTCTGTAGCAGGGATTCATGATAATTCAGCCAGAGACTTCTATATGAGCTTATATCACGGGCAATTCCGTCATCGTGCGCCGGTCTCCAAAGAGGAAATAATCGAAAATATTCATATGAAGGTGACCGTATTTGATGGAATGAATCAATGTTTACGAAACCGCTAAAAGACAGCATTTGGCGGCGTATTGGCAATTTTCATCGCGTGTCTTCGAACCTACTTTCACGGCTTTGTCTTTCTACCGCCAGGCGCTGTAAATATTTGATTCGCTCGAGAAATCTGGTGAGCGAACCGGCCGCCACAGCTTTCTGTTCTAGCCGCTAGGTGCCGTCGATTTCGCTGGAGTCACCTAGAGAGCATGTATTACAGAGAGTTTCCAACTATTTGATCGGGGTCACGTTTTTTCCGGGCCGCATTTGCAATACGAGCTGCAAGGAGGTGACGTACACGTTGGTCGTCTGCAAACGTCTCAGACGTTCCTCCTCGCAAAACGAAAACGCAGCGCATGTGCACTTGGAACCGATCGCCGGAGGAGGTGTCCGCCATTAAATTGCAAACGTTTAAGATGAGCCCTCTCTTGAATCTACGCTATCTAGAGTCGCCAATGCGCCAAGCAACTTAGGGAGAGGAGAAGACGAGAGGGGACTTCAGGACGCCGAGGTCTGGTTGGAGCGATTAGTGAGTTGGCAGAGGTACCCGCATCCTCAGGTCAAGCCCCTACCTAACGTTTGCAAAGAATGACGATGTTGATGGTGTGGAATGCACGTTGCAGAAGCACTCTGGAAGCTTTAACACATTCAGCGCTTTAACATGTTAACGTTCTCCACCAAGTAATATTCAGGACTAAAGGCCCTGTCACACTGAGGCAACACGACGGCAACGGCAACACAACACGTTGTCCAACAGTCGGGCAACTTGTTCCTCGCTCCCCATGTTGTCTGACAAACCTGTCACGTCGCGGCAACAGCACGACAACATGGACGACAACTAAAATGTTGCCTCGGAATGTCAGCTTTCGGCAACAAAAACAGCAGTAATTTGTGTTGGACAACGTTTGCTGCCCTGATCGCTGGCTGAGCGAATTTCGGGCCGGCAACACGACAACATAGATAGCTTCGATGGTAGAGCTAGTCCCCTATCAATAACGTGTTACTGAAACAGAGGCTTGGAAAACGTTATTTAACAATAATTAGGACTGGCGTGCAGCTAAAATATGTTCGATTAATGTTTTTGCTTCGTAGTTACGGAAAGCGATTTTCGAAATGGTCTCACCTACGGTCGTGAACGTTCAGACTGGTTTTGAAAATAGAACTGCCGAGACCAGCTCACATTACTGATAGTAAAATAAAATGACATGCCTACTCACCCGCTGATGAAGTATGATACAAATAATCCAGAAAACCAAAGATTAAAAAATCGAAGCACTAAAACGACTATTCTGATCATGATTGTTGATACTTGGAACTTGGAAACAGCCGCTACCAAAGACTGATTTGCTTTAAAAATACCGAGGACGTTTTGGGGAAATGAAGCGATCATTTAGCAGGTGGTAGGCAAGTAGACAGCGTTGAAAAATATTTATTCCAGCGATTGTTATGAAGGCCGATTGCGTCGGTGTCGCAGTTTTGAAGCACTGACAGTTCAGCTCACCACCACGCTACAAAAGACGCTTTGGGGTACTGCCGGTGCTAACTCAATTTTACAGTAGACATAGGAATTGCGGGAAAGAACCGGACAGAAACACTTCATACGGTGACGTAAATCCCGAAAATATATCAGCGATGTAACTTTCCTCGGTTAGGGCTATCTGCTTTGTCAGCGAATGAAGAACATTTCGATAAAATAAAGAGCGGAAAATACTGCCCATGTCAAGTTTTCTAATCACAGTCACTGGTTGATGTAGTACCGTGGTAATTCCCGGCCCTTCGAACGCACTAGCACTTTGTAGTGTCACATTTCCAGCGATTCCGCGCCGCACACGAACGAAGGTAAACAATCAAGATGGCGGAGTGTTCCCCGTGTTATCCTCGCCGTCAGCGCGGTGTGACAGGGTTGTCGGACAACAAATCGGGCAACACGGTTGCCGGGCAGCAGCAACATGTTGCCCGACTGTTTTTGTTGCCGCGATGTGACAGGGTCGCCGGCAACACGACTTTCCCGTGTTGCCGGATAGAGTTGTCCAACTGTTGCCTCAGTGTGACAGGGCCTTAAGTAACTCCACGAGCGAGCCATGCTGCCGAGAACTGGCGCTGCTTCTAAGGAACTCATGACGGGACAGCATTGAAATGGAGCCTTAGAGACTGCCACCAGACGCAATTTTTTTAAACTGTTAATTTGTTTTAAGATTTCATTTCTTGAATTTCCCGCCGGCAGACCAGAAACACTAGTCTAGGCTAATGTTTCTGGGCTGCCGGCACAACATAGACCACATCTAAACAAACAGATAAGCGCCACGATTTCGTTTCCTTACCCCTCTAAGGGTGAACGGAGCACATACTTCTTTCACCACAGTGAGGCGGAAGCTATGAGCTCACCGGAACCAATCAACCACCTTCTTTTCATCGCCTGACCTCTTCTCTATGCGTGGCTATCAACGAGATCGTGGTTACGTGTCGAAAGATACACGCGTGACCGGTTCAACGAACAGGAAGCTTCCATCGTACCTTGGGGGTGAACGGCTTATAGACATGTTCAAAACCAGAGAGGACTGGAGACGCAGATCTCCGCCTTGACAAGGACCCAAAAACGTTTCGTGCGTAGCCTTGGCCTTGTTAAATGAAGACGCTTTTTGTAGTAAAAAAAGACGGGAAGCGAGAAAAGCCGGTGCTGCTCGCGGTACGCATCTTTGTTTTTCCTTAGAGAGTTTATTCGGGAATAAACAAACGAGCAGATTTCGCCACCAGTTTATAGACCGATCTCACCAAGCGTTTGGCGCATGCGCGAGGAGTCATAACTTTAGTTCACGGGAGGCAATCGGCCGTGCACGAGCCTGTTCGTGCCCTGCACGCGCAGAGCTCCAGCGAGGTTGTCGCACGCGCAGAGAGACTAAAGTTCCCTCGATGCATTGCGGCAGCGGTGGCGTAGTCAAACTGGCTGGTGAGATCGGTCTATTGGGAAAGTACGTTCTAAGAAGCACGCGCCATCCCTTTCCTCAGCTGACAACGCGTCTGCCCACCAAACAGCCAGCCCCCTTGTGTGACAATGCAGAATAACTTGGGATCTTCAGGTGCTTTGGAATAATATACCTCGAAAGGAATGACTGGGAATGCGTCAACTAGTGAGCTTGAGCGAAAAAAATTAGACTGCGTCCGAGTCGCAACAAAAACGTTTCATACGACGACTTCTTGTAAGTACCGATACGGACTATACATTATTCAAAATTAGGAAGACGGAATCATAACCCACTTTAACTAAGAACGTTCATTGTTGAGTTAACAGCGAAACCTGTGAGTCGACTGTCTTAGAGTTACATCTAAAGAAGAAGCTATTCATCATGTTTAACATTTCTCTGGTGTATGCCAGCGGAGCGACTGTTCAGTATGGTTCACTTTGAGGCGCATAAGGATGTTGCGGTGTAAACAGAACGATCTAAGTTATTGGTATATATACTGTATATAAATGAGCACATTATTGTCTCAAAGTATTAAAAAATAATGTCAAAGTAATTTCATTACTTGTGGGAAGTAATTGTAATGTAATGTTATTACGTTTATTCTGCGGTAATTTGTAGTGTAGTTCAATTACATTTTCGCATTTTTCAAGAAAGTAATTTGTAATCTAATTAGTTATTTTTAGGTAATTTTGACATCTCCGGTTTATCATGTTAATAAAACCACGGAAGACACAAGATGTGTTAGGGAATATTTCACTATTCCAATATAAACCAGAAAATAAATATTTACACCGTGGCTAATTTAAGGACATTCATTCTGAGAGTTGTCTTTCTCACTGTATTGTCTTGGTCACAATGAGGGGTGGCGTCGTCAGCCTTGTATGTCGCTTGAATAGGCCGCTGGCGGACCGTTGAGTGGACCGACGGCTGGTTCATGGGCTCGGAGACAACTGTTGGGGACCTGAAACTTCTGGTTCCCAGGGATGTTGATGTGCCCGGTCGAAGGAGTTGTCCTCCGCGCCTCAGGTAGTTCAGTCGTCAGGTCGGCACCTTGACTTCAAGAGGCGACGGGGACAGAATTGGGCCTCGTACGTCTGGTAACGTCGACGAATGCCCGCCTAGCTGTACGCAGCTTGGCTTTCTGAGACCGAGCTCTTCTCGCGCCCTTCTCGAGCCCGTCCGATAAACAGCACCATTTCTCAAGCATTTCTTTTCTTACACGCATTTTCTTTTTTGTTTTCATGGTGGATCGACCATCACACCAACGTTCCTTGTTCTAACCTCTTCGACAAGTGCTTTATCTTTATCTGCGAGAGAAGTCAGAGCTTTTTGTGTTTCTCTCCAGCTCGCTCGCTCGAGCCAAGCCTGAACGGACGGAGCATTCGTGCTCGCGCTTCCAGCTTTGCCTTTCTTCGCACATAAGGTGAAACAAAGTATGGCTTTAGGTCTCTCCACTAATCGTTCGAACCAGAGCTCGGCGTTCTGATGTCCCCGTGCGCTCTCATCTCCTCCTCTCCCTCAGTTTCTCGGCGCGTAGGAGGCTCTGGCATTTCCGAAGGACTGAAGAGCTCGCGAGCACAGCTGTGATCGGCGCTCAATGTGCGCGAGCGCACGGTATAGCTTTGGTATAGCTTTGGCTCCATTTCCCCCAAAAAAAGTCCCCAAGTATTGGGCAGGAGATCGAAAAGTCACGCCTCTAGCGGTACGCTTTAACTTGCAGGCTTCTAACTCCGATTCCCTCAGACCCTGTCCCCGGATGAATATGACTCAGCAATACTTCGGCAAAAGGGTTTATAGATTCACTTATTGCCTGGGGGGTTATGTTCGTGATGGGGGAACGGCCATCAGCGAGGCCGGGGAAAGATCCGCTGCCACTGCAGCTGTTCCAAGTCCCAGCGGTGGTCGTCCACACCGCGTATGGGGACGTCGTCGTCCAGGGTCGCCGTCGCTTGTCGAGTCCGCCACTCGACGTAGCGCCCGCACTGCCCCGCGCCAGCGTCCGTCTTCCCGTCGATTCCCGCGCCAGGGCCTTCGTCTCGTGTCGCCGCTGACGCTTCCTGCCGTCCGCCGTCCGAGAGCGTCGCCGTCCAAGAGAAAGCCCTCTTTGTCCTCCGTCCCCTTATCAAGCCTTGGGTCCTTTGTTCCGAAAAGCCAGCCGCGTGACGTCAGTTGGTTAAGGTGTATCCACACGACGGACCAAATTGCTCTTTTGGTCCGCGGGCCGCGCATCATGTGATCTTACGTCACCGGTTTTTGAGGTCCGCCGGCGGTCCGCGGCCCGCGCTTTTGAGAAATGCCAAGCGACTTTTCTCGCCCGGACCTTGGCGGCGGACCGCGGCGTTTTTAGTATAATTGAAGCGCTAAGTCTGGCAACAAGCTGACTTTCGTTGTTTGGATTGAAATCCAAATCCAAAGTCGTTTTCTTTTGGCGCCAACTGTGGAAGACGAAGAAGACGAACCTTTTGTTGTGCGACGATGCAACTTTTTATTTCATCGCGCTCATGGAGCGATTCCCCGCTCTGTGGGACAATAGTCGCGACGACTACCCAAATAATCATCTAAAGATGTCCCCATGCCTTTTTCGGTTCACTTAAGTCGTCCTCGTCCTCAATATTCAACGCCAGGGCCACCTCGGCCAACCGTCTCTTTCGTTCAACCTCCATCTTGGCTCCTTACAAATAGCCTCAAAGCAGCTCGCTGCATGCGTTTGGCGGAGCTGTAAGGTCGAGGGTTAGACCGGCCCGTTCGGTCTGTCGTCTGCTCTTTTGGTCCGCCGTGTGGATGCTCATTGCAGCCGGGCGGCCCGCGGGCCGTGCATCACGTGATCAATCGGTCCGCGGACCGGTCCGTCGTGTGGATACACCTTTAGGGGAACGGTGCAGCCAAATTTTCTGGTTTTTGTTTTTGATCCGAGAAATCGAAGATGACGATCCGAAGACCGCTCCTCGTGCTACTAAAGCACTGCTTAGAGCGAAGCGCTTGTGATCAGACCGTTTCACCTTGTGTTGTACCGCAGGAAAGGCTACAAGTGCGAGCTCCTTTCTCTTTGGCGCACCTCGGCGACACAAGCTCTCGTACACCAAGGGCAGCTGCCACCGCTATGAGCTCGCGCTTCTAGCCTTCGCTGCGGTACAACGTAAGGTGAAAAGGAGTATTGGCGAGGTTCAATTTCTTTCTTAAACCGTGTTGGTAAACACCGGGTTGTGGGGACCACACGCTCCATAAAGCGCCCCCTATAGTTCGATCTCCTGTATACTCCGAATACACGTGCTCGGATGGACAAGGGACCCAAGTGAATGTGTGCAAACGCATCGTTTCTTTTCCTATTTCTTCCTGCGAAAGAAGAATAAAGAAAGAAACAGTTAAAGTTGTTCCTCCCGGTGGTGTGGGAGGCAGGTTCCGCTTCGATGGTCTGGAGCGTGGTGGCACGAACGTCGCTGAGTGACGGGTCGACTCACTGCTTGAATAGAACTATGTGCATTTATTTACACTCTAGTTACAAGTCCCAACTTGGGAAACCATCCTGCCTCGTCTAAAGTCTCGACCCCCGTCCCCAATTTCTCTCCATCAAATCCAAAGTCCGAATCCCTCAAAATCCTCTCCGCGCTCCTTTTGTAGGCCCGTAGGGGCCTCCTTTCCCCTCAGAAACCGACCAATCTCTTCAAATTCCGCCACTCACACGTGGTACACTTTTCTCCAATGGTCGGCGAGCTGTCATTTTGGCGTCCTAACCGCCAAACCCAAACTCCTTGTAGAGTTGTTCTCTGCAATTTTCCCAGCCTGACTGGCGCCAACCGCTAAGTTATTGCATCGGGCAAAAAGAACAATTTTACACTAAGCGGCAAAACCCTCTGCCTACACGCACATTCGGTTATAAGCCACAAGCATCTTCCAGCGCGGGCTCTTTCGGTCCCGGTCCGAGCAGACCCCCGAAACCCGAGACGCTTCTTAACGACCGCAAGGGGGGACCGTTCCCGCACCGCGGCCGCTCTGGCCCCACCGACCCAAACGTAGAAAGCTAAAAAAACACAATGCCGACGCAACTCTGGAAAGATAAACCTTCCTAACCAAAAGAAAACACCTTAATTAATAAGCATGACTTCTAAATACTTAACTGAAACTTTGACGTCCATGTTTATACAGCGTAAGGTCGGTCTGCCTTTGAGGTGCGGCGACACTAGTTTTCTCTGTACCTGAGAAATTTAGTTGGTGCAGTATGATACATATAGTATAATACACTCTGCTACACGACCGCCACTCCGGTACGATGTTTATTCAGTTCGAAACGGGCCGTGGTGTGGACTGAACCCGAGATACCTGGGTTCTGCAGCGTGAGCTTCTACTCCACGTGCTCTGAGCTGCAGTGCCGAAGACGAGGACATATTGCTCCAAGTAAAAGGAAGCAAAAGAAGAGGAGGAGGAGGCGGTGGACCACAGGGGCGTGCGGGCGTGCTCGGCGGCACGAGATCCCCCTGTCGCAGCCAGTGCCATACCAGTGCGACAAAGAACCCTCAGTGCCCCTTAACGCCATGCCTATTCTGTACACGGACGGCGACAGCGGCAGCGCGGACGCCAAGGGAGCCGCCGGCGCCAGTGGGGTGACCAGGTTACCCTTCCGCGATGACTGCCCTTCTAGCGAGAAGAAGCGCCGCAAGAAGAGCGTCATCGGACGCTTTGGACGCGCCGTGGCCAAGTCCTTCAAGACCAACGACAAAGGATCCTCCCGTCACAGGGATGTCGAGCTCGCCAACGAGAAACTCAGGCAGATAAACAGAGGTACCCGCGTCTTGTTACTCCATGGAGCCTTCCGCACGGGGTGTGCGCTGACCTGTAGATCGTTTAAGACCGCAGACCCTATAACATCCTAAAGAAGGTGCGTTATGGTCTGAAAACTATTTACGAAGAAACTTTTGTTCTGCGTTCACGTGTAGCCTCTTTTACAACGAAACATTAAGCAAAAAATGGGCAACCATCTCAAACCTGTAACATTCCCTGGCATTCACTGGACTACATATTTGGGTGAGCTGTTTAGAGCGCATGCTCAGAACGAGCTCACGTTAATAAGCTGCTAAGACCGTCATTCTTCATGGTGCGGAATGCACGTTGCAAAAGAACTGTGGAAGCACGCAGTCAGCACTGGCTCAGCAGTCTCGCACACAGCTATGGCCGCCAATGAATCCAACGTCCCTTGTAATTCCTTTTAAGACATTGGTCAATGGGTCAACGACCCTTGTCAATGGGTCAACGACCCTTTGGAAGTTGACCGATTTACCAATGTCTATGGGTCAATGGGTCATGGCACAGCCAGAGCCGTTTATACTGAGAGAGTTTGGCCGATGGGCGGAGCTTGTTGGCCGCTAGAACCAGCGGATTTCGCGATAACACAATATGGCGTTACTTCTTTGTCTTGTTCATTCCTGTGAAATCGCGTAGAGTTCCTATGAGTCAGATCCACAATATGGCGGACGGAAGTAGTCATCCCCCGGTTGTCAGACTACGCTGCTGTGGTTGTCAGACTGCCAAAATCTCCTTAAGAAGGCCAAACTCTCTCAGTATAAACGGCTCTGGGCACAGCCATTTTCTAACCCCACTCAAGCTATCACTAATGGTGGACCATTGTCGCGGCTGCGTCGCACAGTTCTTACTACGGAATGACGATCTTCTCGATAATCTGCATCCCGAGACTCACATTATGACAAAATAACGTTTCACGTCATGCGTGTCATGCTTCGAACATTTTTTTTATTCGTTTCACACTACTTCCGCAGTGGTCCAACGCTATCAAAGCTACTTGCGTGAGTCGCCTCGTTTGGTGTCTCCTACGCGCAAGAGCGTGTACGAATGAGGCGCAAAACGAAGCCACATGCTCCAGCAGCAGCACGGGGCTTCTCGTATACTGTGCTAGGCGCTAGCCTAGCACAGCATACGAGAAGCCCTGTGCTGCATAGAAGCCCTGTGCTGCATAGAAGCCCTGTGCTGCATAGAAGCCCTGTGCTGCATAGAACAAGACATTTGACACCGAGTATAACAATTTTATAGTCACTTTCTTTGTAAGATCTAGAAATATTTGGTAAAAGTCTCCTTCACTGTCCACAACAGTATCACGGCAACCAGTTTATTTACCGTAAAATATTGTGCTATATATTCTGTCGCTACCATGTTTTTTATAGGGTACTTTTTATATCTAACAAAATCTACGACATTTACGATGATGAAGCAGATTTTCTCTATGTAGCGGGCGAGCACAGTAGATTACTTCCATAAATCCGTCACCGCGAGCGTCAATTGCATTCTGGGAACCCAGAATGCAACGCTTTCCGGGCCAGGAGCGGAGTGCGTATGGATTTTGCCTCTCACTGATTCCCACAATGCATAACGTGGCATTACGTCGTGATGAGGCACTTCAGGTTTTGGAACGAGTCTATAGAACCGTCATGCCCTAGCCATAATTATATAGAAAAAAGAAGCTTTAAAAATATTATCGTCCACTGTCTAGAATCCTGAGCCACCGTTGGATGGATGGATAGGTGGATGGATGGAGGCTGGACCCTTTTAATCGGGCTTCGGCTTGCGCCACCTAACCAGTGTTTTTTTCTTATTTTTTCCCTGTAACATTCTTCTAACATTGAAATATGTATCCAGAGATTCTTAAGAGCTACGATCCGTAGGACGGAGGTGCCTTTATGTAACCGGGTGCCCACACATTCCGCCCTACGGGTTGCCTAAAAGGGAGTAAGAAAAGATGCCTCCTTCGTTCGCCCTTTGCCACCAGTCCCAGGACCTCAACCCTCGACCTACGCCACCATGTGTTCCAGTCTCGTGCCATCCGGTGACTCAAATACCAGCTTAACTTTTGCTTTACTAATGGTGATGATGAAACCGCGTTTCTTCAGGCACTGCCACTATGGCACGTCAAGGGCAGATGAGAATAAGTTCTTCGCCTTATAGCATCTCGTACTTTCTTTATTTGTTTTAATTTCGAGGGTGTCAACAAAACAAAACAAACTGACCAGTACGAAGCGGCGACTCATAGACCCTTTCATAAAAATACCGAAAAGTCTAAGCCCACTTCGTGCAAAAAAAAAAAAAAATGTTTCACTGAAGTAATCGCTGACGCAGTACTTGCATCTAATTCGTGCGAAGGACTTTACTAACGTTCCTAATTTTGACGTCTTGGATCCTCCGTTTAGGAGCGACTTCAACTTCTTTATTTATCAGCCAACATAAAGCCGCCATTTGTTTGGCACAAATACCGTACACTCAAACGATGATAGTGATCAAAGTGACCGGTCTGGAATTCGGGACCGGTCTATTCACCCACTCCTATCACTTCCTTGAGGTGTCCGCAAATTGCCACCACGCACTGTCAACTCAGCCGTGAAGACGCAAGTATGTAGTGCCGAGATAAAGCTGTTTTACGAGAACTTTAGCATGGTTTATGACTTATTACTCTAAGGTTTAACAAAAGGCAACTCTAAAATATATATTTATAGACACAGCTTTTTTCCTAATTCCGAACACCCTTGTTCCACTGGACAGCCGACGAGTTCCGGAAAACGACGAGGACTTCCACCGCCATCACGAAAAGATCGGCGCCTACCTTGGGGGAACGTCATCGTGACCTCGCGGGCAGATTCTCGGAGGGCGGAAAAAGTAACTCTGGTACGATGTTTTACACGTAGCGATATTAAATACAACTCAAACGATAATAACGAATAACGTGGCAGTTAGAAGGAACTGTCTGTAGTCAACAAATTTACAGCAGGCTTCAATGAACCCCATTCCCCTAAAGCCCATAGGTGTGTTAGTGCTTGCCTTACAAGTAGCGTCAAATTCTTTAAGGTCTCATGCGGCCGGCTGACGCTCGGTGACAAGGAAGCGTGCGATTGTTGTTGATGACGCCTCCTGAAAAAATTATGAGCTGGCATCTCAGACGATTTGAATCTGCAGGAACGGTGGCTAACCTCTTTACAAACAGTCTGACTGCAGAGCCAAGATTAATGCATACAATTTTACAGTCCGTGGAACAGTGGTATCACGTGCCTTCCTGAGTGGCGCCATGCAAGTAATGAGTGGACGTATATTGCTTTAATATACACATAGAATATTATGAGCATAAAAATTAATATCAATACGATGGTCTTAGACCATGTGGTTGGGGGGAATCAGCGTACGGTGACACAGGTGCATTCTGTGAAATGAGAAATTCATCAGCTGCATTGTGATTGCTAACTAGTGAACGCGCAACACGCAGCGGTGATACACCGGTAGGAATCAGTTCATCGAACGACGTTTCCTCGACAGATCGTTTCATCAACAACTCGAACTAGTGTTGTTTTTTTTTTTTTTTTTTTTGTGTTTTTTTTTTTGGGGGGGGGGGGGGGGTTAATAACCTGCACGAGACTGTCGCCGCGAAGCGACCTGTACGGGTCGGTTAGGTGGGTTAACATTTTTATAATGTGCAGCCGCAGGCTGTCACCGCGAAGTGGTGTGAACGCAGGCGGGAGTGTGGGTTAACGCGCACTTCACTGATACACGCGTGGCGAAACGACCCTGCAGCGTGAAATTCGCGTAACGAGTGCCGATGAAACGTTCGTGTCGACGAAACGAGTCCATGAAAAGTTGTCCACGAAACGTACTTCCGCGAAACGAATTTCGACGAAACAATAGGGACCCCCCGGCGAAAAGAGCAGGCTACAGGCCGCGCGAACAACGTTGCGAAACTCGTAAAGCACACTCACGCACTCAGACAATGCGTTGTCATGTGCTTTACTGCAACACTCCTGCCAGCCAGCACGCGCGAACAGCCTCCCAATCGCTACGAACGACGAACCGCGCGTACCAGCGAGCTCGCGACATGACACAAGGTTCAAACGAGTACCGGACATGAGCTTTCAATTCTGAGAAGAACGTCAAACACGGACTGAGATAGCGGCGACCGTCATTGAACCCGAAAGTTTAAAGCGACGCAAATCCGTGATTTCGTTCCTTTCGAGGAAATAAGTGTCAAAAATACGAACGCATATATGACAGTCCCCAATCAATGTTAATAAAAAGAGCAGAACAAACTCACCGTTTTGATAACAACAATGTAGTTTAACGTAGAACAGTCGCAACCGCAAAAATCACCAAGCGCCTTTACCCCTCGACAAAACAGGCGCGGTAGCAAAACAAGGAAAACAAGCGAGCGGAGATGGGTAGATGAAGAGATAGCGGTAGTGTGATTGTACTAGACAAAAATCTCACCTCGAGCCTTTTCGACTATGCGGTAACTAGCGCCACCTCGTTTCAGATCCTTTATTATAAGTTGTTTAACAGTGCAATAAATGATATTTTAAAGAGTGAGAACCGTTGTCTATTAGTCTAAACCAAATAAGACAATTTTCAGCTTGTTGCAAACAACTTTTGTTGTTGTTTACAGAATCGTAACTTTAGATTTACGGACAAGTCAACCGTATTTCAGATTACGGATGCTTCTCCGTAGCTTTTAATGAGAAGTTCTACGTTTTTTTACGGAACGTTTTTACCGTGTAGGAAGCAAATGGCGGCGCGGCACTGAAATGAACTACCCTTATATGGGAGTGGCGGCTGAGCACTCGCTCGTGGCACGTATGTCTCGCTTAGGCGCAACAATGGTTTTTGGTACTTGTCAGAAATGCGAAGCGTGAATTTTATCAAAGGGTTTACTTTTCCTCTGAAGGAGCTTGATGGAGTCCACGCTTCGCGTTTCTTACAAGTGTTGGCAATCATTGTTGTCCGAACGTGCGAGACACGTGCCACGAGCGAGTGTTGCTCTGCCTGTCGCACCCAGAGATCGCTCATTATCATTATCATTCGTTTTTTGTTGAGGGGGGGGGGGGGGGGGGTGTTTGATGACCTATCGCCATCTGTTGGATTAAAACAACACCATTTTCCGAAGCTCGGTAGTTTAATCACGTGACCAACTGCCGCAATGTGTTTTTTTTCTTCTTTTTAGTTACAACAGTCTAGTGTAAAAAGTGCTAATCTCTTGCGCTAGGAATTAAAACATTAATTCTGCTTTAGAGGCTACATGAATATACGCCTGCATATAAATAACAGCACGCATCGGAACAATGCCCCGTTGTAAAACAAGCTCTCACTCCGTGCTTGCACGCCAGCAATCAGAATCGGCACCAGGGGTATCCACTCAACACGACGCCGCAGCAGATACTCGAGAATAAACTCGATCCTCTCCTCCTCATCATCATAATAATAATAATAATAATGATAATAAATCAATCGGTGTTTATTACAGTGTCCAGGAGCAACCTTGCGGTCTTGGTGCGGGCGCACTTCAAACTACAAACTAATAAAAAATACAAAAAAAAAAAAAACAATTTGCGCAAAACCCCAAAAATAGAGAGGGGTAACAAAGTTAGGAATTCTATCCTGGTGAGAATCATGTGTTCGAAAGAAAGTTGAAGCGTGCAAAGTAAAGGCGAAGCAACGAGAAATCTGCAACGCAATAATAATAATAATAATAATAATAATAATAATAATAATAATAATTTTATTCCACAATAGTCAGAGGCTCGTTACAGATACGGGTGCGTCCTAAGCCAAGAGAGGCTTGTGGGTCGGTACCCGGCCAGCCAAGACGACAAATTCATAGAAAGCAAGAAAGGTAACGTAAAAACAATGGTACAATGCTAATTAGGCTTCACGTTGGTCAACATTTTCTTCAGTTGTCTTTTTTGTATTAGTCTTAAAATTTCTATCTGGAAGTTTGTCAACGATAGTAGGAGCGAACTCTCATTCCATAACACGTCAAACATCAGGGGGCTGAAAAACCAAGAAAATTAAAAGGAAGATCCATTGGTGGATGTGGGAATTGGATCCCTTGGGAATGCGATTGCATGACCCCTGGGAACCGCCACACGCGTGCCCTTTTTGGAAACGCTAACGCTGAACCCTTCACTTTTTTGTTCTGGCTTTCTCTTTTGCTTCCTCTATTTTTTGCTACCTCTTTTTGGCTTCGTTACGGGGTCAGCGTTAGAGTTTCCCAAATGGGGGCGTGTGTGGCGTTTCCCAAGGGTTACACTAACGCATTCCATAAGGATCCACCAATGAATCTTCCTTTAGTTTTGAAGGTTGTTTGAGGGTTTCTTTAGAAAATCTCTTTTGAAAGGGTGTTTTCTGATGTATGCTGTGTATATTTTCTTTTTTTTTTTTAGAACACCTTTGATCACGCTCCGTCTTCTTTTGCCGCCTACTTAGACCAGCGCTAGTACTTCATTCGCACTTTGTAGCACAAACCAAGGCATGTACGCGCTCCACACACCTGCAAGTTCAGACTCGTCCCAGCATCCGCACGCGCATTGGCTTCCGCCCCGTGACGTCACCTCCCTCTCGCCCTCATCTTTCCCTACTCTCCTCCTCTCTACACGGCGCGCTTCCCTCTCCACTGTTTTGTTCGCAGACGGACGCCGTCAACTTTTCCGTGTCATGTAAATACTAATGTTAACGCATCAAAAAAAAAAAAAAAAAAAAGTCGCCGGCTTGAACTATTGTTTGAAATAAAATCGCACATTTATCTCGCAGAATGCACGAAAGAGGTGCTGCGATATCGAGAGGTGTCCCCCGTCGTGACGAGGCATCCACATGGGATCACAGTGGTGGCCGGCGTCCGGACAAGGGGACATTCGGAACCCAAGTAAGCACTCCGCCGACTAGAGTCGCTGCTTATGCGCAGGGTATCTTCCCTCCATTCGTCGAGTTTCTTGCAGGCAACGCCGTTTTTGGTCGCTTAGTACAAGCAAACGCAATTGGGGATCCCCGATTCTGAAATGCGACTGCCCGTGCTTCGGATACGGTGTCGGGAAGCTCAGGAGATATCGTTTCTCTCTGTCGCGGACTGTTTAAACATTAGAGAGTTTTAAGGAACTTTAAGAGAGTTTTAAGGAAACCGATCCATAAAACCCTTAATTGTTGGAGTACGGATAACCGTTACCTGCGTTTTCAAATAAAACTTCAGAAACAAACAATTATTTTTTGAGTATCGAAATAGTCGAAGTGTCGTCCCTCTGTAGCGCAGCCTATTTAGTGACTCTAGCTTGACACGTACGACACGTATACAATACAGTCCAACCTCCAGAGTGGCTTGTCCTTTTCTTCTTCTTTCTTTTTCCCCATGGCGACCCAGGAACTTCCAGGAGGACAGCGGCAGTCTCAGCATGCACCTGCACCACAGCGAAGGTCCCCGGATGAATGTAGCCATCCTCAGGCAAGAAGTGGAGGAGTCATTCGCCGTCATCGAAGCGGAAAGCCCCGTACCGTCGTCTTCCATGTCGACGGCAAACATCAGCATGTCCAGTGAGGAAACGAAACATTTTTTTTTCGTCTGTTAGTGATTATAATGCGTCATAAACGACCCTAATATTAATGTAAAGTACAACAGATTGAGCGTAAGTAACAGGCCGAACGTTGGCACTCGTACTTTACATGTGGCCCGCGCTGGCCCTCGTAGGCGATGCATAAAATTCTGCACTACGGATCTCCATCGATACTTCGTTTCACCGTAAGTTCGAGCACGGCCAAGGCCTAGAGGACAAACAAGCGCATGCACAGAGGCGGATGAACGCGCACGGCAAGACCGCGAACGCCGTGACGTTGCGTTCTCTGCACCGCTTGATTAGAGAGTTTGGACTTTCCGCTGGGCCGGTTGGGACTTCCCGCTGGGCCGTAATCTGGCAACCACGACGGTAAGTAAGAGGGGTAAGAATTAAGATGGTCGTGGGGAGGGATGTGGATCGTTGTCAACAGAGAGGATAAAGTTATGGCGGGAACTGTTGTCACTGACAGCATAGGAAACGCGTAACATATTGTGATCATCTTGATTCGTGGGCTGAGCAGACTGCTTTAGTGGAAAAGAGAGTGAAAGAGGCAGAAAAAAAAATACGGGAGGTCAGAGTGGTAGAAAAATTCAGATCTAACAATGTACAGGACACAAAAAAAAAACAGGACATAAGAAAGAAAAATATTTTTGAAAATTCACTGGGAGAACGGGAGTTTGAAAGACGAGGACGTATAGGGCTAAATTTCAGGAGACAGACAGATATGTGCTGCCTGCAATAATGAAAGCGAGACACTAGATCACTCGGTTTTAAAATACACGGGGCTTTGCCCTGCCCTCCCTGAAAGTGTAACAGGTTTGGCCGGGGACTTGGGTTTCGCTAGCGATGATGGAAGGACGGCCGAGGAAGAGATTTCACTCACAAAGAGGCCATTAAAGATTGGTAGAAATTATCTAGGGGGAAACTGAATTATACACACCTAACTAGCGCAGCTGAGAATAGGCGGGACAGAGGAAAATTGGGACCCCCCCTAGTAAGTAATTAGTAATGCTAGTAATTTAACTTCAGGGGTTGCGAATTTAAGTGGTCGTTTTAGTTGTCAGAGTTCGTTTGTAGCTATTGAGGTAACAGAAGCAATGTGGGAGTTCCAGGACAAGTTATTCGAAATGGTGATTCCCAGATACTTGTGCTCTGGGACGCTGTTAAGTGTACGTCCGTCTACGCTGTAGCTAAAAAGGTAAGGGTATTTCTTCAGTGATATGAACATAGTTGCACACTCGAAGGGGTTTAAATTCATTTGCCAAAATGGCAAAGGGTATAGCCATTAACATCCATCCATTCATCCATCTATCCACAATGCTCGGTAAAGTGGGCCGGTTGAACTCCAGCCTTCTGCTGATGAGTGTAGATCGTCTGATAGTCAAGTCTGGATAGATGGATGCTAACGGCGGCGCCATTTCTAGCGGGCGGCGGCTTGAGCCACCTAGTCTAGAAGCTAAGAACCGAAAGTATGATTCCTCCCTTCGCCCTTCTAAGCCAAGTTGCTTACCCTCTGCAATTTTGTATTGTAACTATCACAAGGCGGTGTGGGATATTACCAGGGTTACCTTCGGGGGATCGAACCCAAAATCTACCCCCCCCCCCCCCCCCGGCGCTCTTTCCCCCTGGTGAGGAAGTCGCCTATTTTAATTTGGTCAAACCGTGTTGGTGTTACCCTAGCACCGGGCCTAGTGGGAGACAGTAGTGACAATGCACACACCTTGCTTAGGTTTGTCCACTGTCACGTATCCACTGTTTGTTGGGGCACCAGTCTATCGATAGACTGGTGCCCCAACAAAGCCTTTTCTACGCACAGGTGACCAGACCATCTTTTGAAGCGTGGTTTCTTACGAGCCTGCAGTCGTTCGGCATGTAGAAATATGATAAAGTTTTTTAACCACGAACCCAGACGCTCCTGGCGCGTTCACTCTTTCGTGACGTTAGGCGCGGTCTACCGGCGCGTAGAGGAGAGGACGACAGTGAGGCTACTCTACGCCAACGCGCTCCTCCCAACAGACGAGGACCTGGCCTCTCTGGGCGCCCAGCAGTCTGGCACCCCTGCGGTGCTGGAGTGCGGCCAGATGCAGGAAATCAAGCTGCACAAGTCGGCCGGTGGAGATGACTGCATCCAACAGCGCTCCGTCAGCAAGAACACCACCCTGCCCGACCTCAGGTAAACTAGCTATAATGGAGATATGGGAGAGTGTCTACATCGTAATAATACTAAAAGCGCCAGGAAACAAGAGTTAGAATAAGGGGGTGCAATATTTATTTTTATATAGTCCATGTTCTTTGGCAATGCATAGTGAAAAAGAAAACGTCTGCACCTATGTAGTTGAAGAAATGTTAAGAAGCCAGTCCGCCTCCGACACGCGCTCGATGCTTTCCGCCGGAGCTTTGGCTGCGCGTGAGGCGAAGTGTTGCTAGAGGCACAGAGCTCGCGTTCGAGGCTGAGTCTCCACTGGGTTTTTAACACTGATCCCTAGTGTAGCCGGCTGGATCGCGAATCGGGAGCCCGTAGGTGGCGCCACCGGCGGCCTTTGCTCGACACGAGGCAATACACTAGTGATGCAAAACTATCGATAAATTGACTATCGACACTATCAATAGTTTTTCCAAAACTATCGAAAAACTATCGATAGCTTTTCGATAGTGGACTATCGATAGTACCATTGATATTTTTTCCCATCGATAACACTATCGATGGTATCAATAGTCACCAGAAATCTGACTATCAATAGCAAAAAAAAATATCGATAGTGCTATCAATAGCAAAAAATATATATCGATAGTGGTGGTGTCAAGCGTTGCTGCCATTAGCTGGTGTCAAGGGATAGCTGCCAGTGGTTTTAACCTGTCACTGACTATAGTTAGCCTCACACGGAACGCGGGGATCCAGTCAATGCAATATTTGAGTTCAGCCCAATGAAAAACGAGGATTCAAACACTTTTTAACCCCTTCCCATCCTAAAAACAAAAAGAAAAAAAAAAAAAAAAAAACGAGATTTGCGTTTAACATGAGCAGCGGCATTCTCAATGTGACGCTTCAGAACTTTTCACTCCGTATTTTTTTTTAGCCCCTTCAATCGCCAAGCTTGCTTTGCATGCTGCTGTGATTCGATGGCTGTCCGCGCAACTGGGGCAGCCATCGAATGGACGCGCAAATATTTTTTTTTAACGCGTCCAGGCACTTGGTATTAAGAATGTCACTAACATTTTGTACAACTTCCAGGTTCGACTGGTTTGGCGAACCTTGAGACTGTTCGCGAAGTTCGACAAAGTTCAACTTATTGACATTGTTGCCCGGCTTCTACACAAAAACTTAAAATTTTGGGAAAAACAAATTAGTTTATTTTATATTTCATACAATGATTGCGTGTGTTTACACGATATAATTTACCAAAGATCGGTACTTTTAAGGGGAAATATGGCCTCAGAATTCATATTATTCAGAAAAAAAGTTTCTTTTCTTTTAAATAATACGTTTATGTTTATTGCATTCCAAAGAATGGTTTCAGAAACTTTCATTTATAAACACGCAGGATTTATTTCACAATAAATTATTTTCGACATGTCGGCAGCCCTCCAAGTCAGCAAGGAGCAAGTTCTTTGATTTTTTTATGTAGCGCTGCTTCATACTTGTTTAGCATAACCTGAACGTCTCACCCTCATTGGAAGTGCCATTTACTCTAGATTTAGTCCGTAGAAGCATTCAAAGATTAAAAGTATCAATGGCCAGGACAACCCTATGCATCCAAACAGTAAAAATTTCGAAAGTTTGGTATGAGCAATCTTATTGGTTGAGACCCGAAACAGGGTCTACGACTGGTCCTGACCGGTGATGTGATATTGTGCCATCGTCAGTTACACCCTTTCACAGTATTTTCCAATTCACATCATATTTCTGCTTTGCTGCTCTTCCTTAGTATGATTTGCCTTTTAGTTTTGCCAGTTTATCTGTCAAGGAATGCCTGCTACAAAAGTTAGCTTGCCTACAAACGACACAAACTGGTAGTTATTGTCAGGCGAACAACGAAGTCTCAAAGAGGAAGGTGCTGACAATGCTCCAGGTGAGTTTTGCCTACCTCGGACTAATAGAAAGGAAAGAAACCTAAAGTTAAAACTTCAAATGCGTTTTTCTCACTTTCACTTTTTGGCTGCAGATGTGGTATCAGAAAATGTATCGTTTGACATTTTGAAAGTGTAAAGATTTCATTAAGCGGTGTCCCAGACTGAAATTTTCAGAGGAACAAGCTAAGGTACTCATAATCTGGAAAAGCTAAATTCTTCACGACAAAAACTGGATATTTTAAAACGCAGAAATTTGTTAAAATCTTTTGCTTCTTTCTGGGTGTTATTGTTTTTCTCTAGAATTGCAATTTCTACAATTAATATTTCATTGACTTGCACCATAAGTATTTTACTTCACATTAAACCAAACATTTTGTGGATTGCAAATATTATTTTTTTAAGATACATTTCCTAATAAAGTTTTTTTTTTCTGGAGCTTGTTAAACATAGTATGTTGTATAATTGACCAACAAGACTGAAACTTTAAATGTCATCAATCCTAATAAGGTTCAATTCACCGAGAAAGTTTGAATAAATTTAAGAAAATGGTTGTAAAGTTGACTCCTCCCAGGCCATGTCCCCCCTTATTGTTTTCGCTAGTGAGTAATGCGAACCAGTGGAACAATACGTGCAACAAATATTGCACACTTCCACCGCCAGACGGAATCAGCTCGTTTTCAAATTTTCGCGCATGCGCACGAAACTTAAACTTCAGTCGAGCTTCTGTCGAACTTCGCCTTACAAGTTTGAGAAAGTCGAACGTGATCAGAAACTCGAGCCTCGGCAGGTTCGCGACATTCCAACTTAATATCCAGTTTAAAGCTTAAAATCAAAAGCCATCGTAAGGTTCGGGCTCCTTGGAATTTTATTACACTACAGTTGCCTACCCAAGCGGGTGACACCAGACGCAGGCTATGATTGATTGATTAACTGCTTTAGGGTACGGTCTCATACTCACGACGCGCTGTGGTACCAGGGTATGATACCGCGTCTCAAGCACAACACATTCTTCAGAGTAACGAGTTACGTACCTGCGGTACCAAGGAATCACAGGTACGAAACTCGTGAGATGTAGACATTGGAGATATCCAAAGATCAAAGATGTCATCTCGTTCACCGGCAGGACAGCCAGTGTGATGGCCGCCATCAGCGCGGAGCACTGCGCCCGTGCCGCGATTCAACTCCAGGACGCCGCAGTGCAGACGGAGCTGAGCTTACGGGACCCCAAGAACCCGCTCTTTTGCCAGGCTCTGCGGAACTTCTTCGCAGCCCTGCGGGACTTCCTTCTCTGCTCTGCGTGCGCCCACAGGGAAGCGACAAACGAATAGCCGCACTCAACACGCAAGGCTCAACGCAACAACCTACATGCGTGGGCTGGCCCTGCCTGTCCTATCGCCTGATTTCCTGGTGTCCTGACACGCGCCGGCGAGTGTGGGCCATTGACAACTCTCCCGCGCTGTGTGCTCCTGCTTGGCTCCTGCGAAGCGCATGGGGAGGCGAGGAGGAGAGCATCTGTTGTCATTGCCAGTTTCTCGGTCGTCGCTCGGGAGCTGACACACCACAAACTTTGTCGTCTGGGTAGAAACTGTGCTGCTGGAGTGGGGGCAAAAAAGAAATGGGGAGGATCGTCGTGGTTGGCGGGACCACCTTGTGTGTTGCTGTTTCTGCGTGTACAATTTAGCTTGAATAAACGTGCAACGTTCCGTGGAATACTCTGAGGCGTCGTCAAGAGCGGTGTTGAAAAGAATGTATACTGTGCCGCTTTTTCTTTTTCCGGCTCACGAAAGCCATGGCGCCGCGAAGAGTAGCAGTTTTTAAGGTGGAGAAGACACAGTGCATGTGTTGCAGTGGCATCGGAGGTGGTTGAGAGATGTGGTTGCGACGTGGAGTGTCTGGAGGTAGGAAAAGGAGGGCGGGGGACATAGGTTTTGTTTTCTGTACTCCGTTTTATACTTAATATATAACGCTGTCAAAGCTGCTGGCGCGATTGCGTGGCTTCATCTATGGTTTTGTTTGCGCGAGAACGCGAGCAGAGAGAGAGAGAGAGAGAGAATAAACGTTTATTAAAGCACCATGGTCCGGTGCCCGACGATAGTTACCACAGGTCCCCCAGTACAGCACGAACATGTTGTACCAGCTCGTGCAGTAGTTGTCGGACGACGAGGTGATGTTGGGGGGCGATCCAGCCTGCCCAGTCAGGGGGTTGGGAATGGGGTGGGAGTGTGGAGAGGAGGACATTAAGTGAGACTTGGACGTGGGGACAACGCCAGAGCATGTGCTCGTTAGAGGGGTATTCCTGGCAGTGGGACATGAAGGAGATCCAGGGAGACTCTGCATGTGATGTCTAAAGTTGTGAGAAGGGAGGTTTGAACTCTGCAAAGGATGGAGGCATCTTGTCTAGTGTAGTTAGTGCCTTCTGTAGAATGTTGAGGTGGTGACAGGGCCACGTCAGGCAGAGTTAATCTGCCTTTTGTCCTGTTACCCTTGACTTAGGGTCTAAATAACACCAATTCAATTCAATTCAATTCAATCATATTCGTCTGACCAAACTTCTGAGGTGTCCGGAGAGGGCCCGTCGTTGCTGAGCGCGTGCGCGCGTACGTTAACATCGATAGCTTCGTGGCCACTGATCCACTCGATAGTTACGTGAAGGGAGGGCCGTTGTGTGAGGTGATCGATAATCTTGATGTTAATGTGCGGGGAGAGTAGATTATGCAAGAAGGCACGGAATGCCGACTGACGGTCCGTCCTGATAAGGATTTCGTCGGTAGGGTGTTGGGGAAGGGTGGTGGTTTCAGATATGGCCAGGGGTTCTGCCAAAGTGGGGTTTGGAACCTGGATGTGTGTCGAGGTGAGTGTGTAATGGGGACTGTAGACGGCGATATGACAGCGCGTTGGGAAATGAAATGCGTCTGTGTAGTAGGTTGCTGTGTGAGGAGGGATCTGCGCACCGCTGATGTGGTGTACTCGCTTTGCGCGACGTGCTTCGTTGTGCTCAACCGACTTGTGTTTAGGGATTAGGAGGACGCGTACGCGTGGGAGGGATGTCCACGGAGCTGCCGGGAAAGGGATGGGGTGTTAGTGCGCGGTGGGATAACCGACAAGTTGTAAGAGTTGCCTGGCCTGTTTGGACGTTTTGAGGCGATCTTGCTGCGCTTGGTGATGAACCGTGATACGGTCTTCGAGAGAATTCAAAAAGGCCTGTAGTTTCGAATAGGTGATTGTTTGCGCATCGGGAGACGTCAAGGGCAAAACGGTGGCTTTTCAGGAAGGATGTGTTTAATTGCTTCATTTGTGTGGATGACAGTTTTTGGTAGGGCAGTTGGTACATGACGCGCGAGTATACAAGGGCCTCGATGGTCTTGCGGAGCTCGTGCTCTTTGAGACCGGCCTGGCGGCGTGTAAATTTGCAGATCATGTGATAGACCTGGTTGATTTATCTCGGGATGAATTGGAGTCATAGATAAGGTTGGCCTGACTGGTGGAGATGGAAGTCGAGCACGGTAATGGACGATTTGTGGGAGATGTCTGCGCCATGAATGGATAGGGAGATCAAACTCCTCCTTCTGTCTGCTCGTTCGGTATGGTCATTGGAGACAACCACGAATTCGAACTTGGTTGCTGAACAGGAGAGACCAATGTTGGTGACGCAGGTCTGAATGGTGTCGAGGCCCTGCTGAATGGTTTGTTCAACCTCCGTGGGAGAGCCTCGTGAACACCAGACAGTAAGGTCGTCAGCGTAGTTGTTATGATGGAGTGTTGGGATATTTTCAAGCTTAGTAGCTAGTAGGTGGATCATAGCAATGTTAAATAACATAAAGGGGAGAAAGGTGAGGTTGGGAAGTATAGTCATTGACTTGAAGTTGTACTGTCCGGTTAGAAAGAACGGCTTGGACGTAATTACGTGAACCAACGTGTAACTGAGAGCGAGAGAGGTTGTGTAGGATAGCAGAGAGGGTGACCATGTCGAAGGCTTTGTAGACGCCCACGGTTGCGATTACGCGGAGTTGGACCGTGCTGGGGAATCGGTAAACGTCCTCGTAGATGCGCATGGCCGTGACTTGGGTAAAGATCTGTGGGCGGATGCCTCTCTGTGTAGGGGCGAAAGCGTCTATGGAGTCGCGGTGCCACTGCTATCTGCTGAGTACCATGTTCTCCATAAGTTTTCCAAAGCAAAAAGTTAAAAATATAGGGCGGAAATTAGCCGCATCCGTTGGCGGTTTGGCTGGCTTGTGGGTAAGGATAACTTGTGCGCCATTCTTGCGGGATGTGGCCGGATTCCCAGGCTTCGTTGATGTAGGAAAGAAGAATGACAAGATAAGTGTCGGAGAGGATGCGTAGCGCAGTGTAAGTGACGCCATTTGTACTCGGGGTGGTTTGTGTTTTGATGTCGCAAAGGGCAGCGAAAAGTTCGGAAAAGCTAATGGGTGAATTGATGCCCTCTCTGTTGCCTGGTTCTGGGGCCAGCAGTGCCGAGTGGAGGAGGAGAGTAACAGTGACGGAGTAGAAGTGTTGAAGGGTGTCGTTTGCTAGACCTTTGCCGGATTGCTGATTACGAATAAGTTTCACGAAGTGGTGGCGCGATTTCGTCTGGCGAAGCAGAGTCCGAAAGATATGCCATACGCGTGCTGTGTGGAGACAACCACTTATCCCGTCGCATGTGTCCAGCCAGTTTTAGGTAGCGAGAAAGCTTAGTCCTGGGCTTTTTGGGTGACGTCTTGAATAGCTGTTTGAAGTCGTTTATTTGTCTTGTATCTCTTCCACCTATGGACTAGTTGGTGCCGTCTGTCCCATGATTAGAAGAGATGGGCGTCCATGTGCGGGTGGTCTTCGGAACGAGCAATGTGCCTCGTATATCGGTGTACGACGTCTAGGACGGTGAAGAACTAGTCTTGGAGGAAGGTTGGAGGTGCCGTGGAATCAGGTTGGGTCCTAACTTTGCCCCATTTGGTTACGCTTGTGTGGGGGACGAGTTTATGAGTGGTGTGTCGATGAAGGATCCTCCCCGACGATAGATGGCTCTCGCCAAGCCCAGAAAACCTGTCCGCGCCGAGGCTATAGGAAGTATTCACTGGCGGCCATAGCTGTGTGCGCGACTGCTGAGCGCGTGCTGATAGCGAGCTTCCGTAGTTCTTTTGTAACGTGCATTCCGCACCCTCAAGATTGCCGGTTTTAGCAGCCTATTAATGTGGGCTCGTTCTGAGCCTGCGCTCTAGACAGCACCCACAAATATGGCGCCCAGTGAATGCTCCTTATTGTATCTGAGAGGAGTGGAATGTATTCCCCCTAGTAAAGTATTTGAGGTCCCACTGGAAGAATTGAATCTCGTGATTTAGATGGAGCAATGTCGCAGTTAGCTTCACGGAAAAGAAAAAAAAAATGACAGCATCTCCACGTGGTGAATGATGTTGATTGGGGCAAAGCTCTGGTGGTGCTGATGATACTGATTTTACGGAACGTGGTTATATACGCATTTGACCGCAGCGCCATCTCGTCTATAAACGTTGAGCCAATGCATGCAAAGTTTAACGCGATTATGCACGCATTTGACCGCAGCGCCCTCTCCTGTATAGACGTTGAGCGGCTACATGCAACGTTTCATCCATGACATCCCCAGCTCTTGAGTTACTACCACATCTCAAAGCCCCCGACTCGTCCCGCAGTCGTGGCCGAGTGGTTAAGGCGATGGACTAGAAATTCATTGGGGTCCCCCCGCACAGGTTCGAATCCCGTTGACTGCGCAAACATGTTTTCTTTTTTTCTTTTTTTTAAAGAAGACAGATGGGATGGCAATCAATGTGCAGTATAGGCTGTGGTGCAGTATAGGCTGTGGGTGCAGTATAATGGTGCAGTATAGGCTGTGGGAAGACAGGCTCGTTGACCTGAGGCTGTAGGCTTCCAGAAAACCAAGCAGCAGATCCACGTCCACTACTGCGTGGTGCACGACAAAAAAAAAAAAAAAACCAGGATAGTGGTTGTACCGCATTGACTAAATTTCTCGCTTACAGCTCAGACACGCCCACTAAGGCACTAATTCCCGGCTGTATAAACATACACACAACAATTTGCTTGTGAACAGAGTCGCCGAGTAAGCCGCAATGCCATCGGAAGCTTTTTTTTTTTTTTTTTTTTTTTTTTTATAATGGGGGAAAAAGAAAAAACCACCTGCGACATACCGGGATCGTTATAGAGGCACCTCTCACCTCTAAATATGACTCCTTCAGCAGTACTTGCTGCTACGATTGTTTCTATACTTCGTCTCACCCTACGATGGACTAAAGGCAGAAGCTACGAACCGCCAGATCCAATCACGAGCCACTTTGACATTGTGTAGTATTTCGTTTCGAAGCACGTATCGGTGCCCACGTCTCGGATGACTGATGGGAATGGGCCGACAGTGGATCGGATCGAGCAATGAGTGACTCAGCAATTTTACATTGCAAAGAAAGCTACGGCTTACTGGCTCATTGCAGTGTCGAAGCTATAAAAATGACTCAGCGTCTGTGGATTCGGACCATTATTTGTCCAAACCTAACCAATGCTAAGCGTGTCATAGTTTAGCGTGGAACGTGATTGGACCCGGCGGCCCGTGGCTTTGGCCTTTAGTCCATCGTAGGATGAGACGAAGTATAGATGGCTTCTCCGGCATTCTGAAGCAGTAAATGTGTCGTCGACACTTTCAGTGGAAGAGCGGGGACGCCATCTTGAACGCAGGGACACGGTATCACGGTCGCGATCACGATAAGGCGACCACGGTACAGCGTTTCAGGAACGTGACGCCGGTGTACGAGTCGCGCATGTACAGTTGGCCCCACGGTAACGGTAGTACGGTAACGGTTTGCAAAAGTCCCTAATAAAATAGGCGCTGGAATTTCGCTGCAAAATCCCGGCAAGTTAGGCTTCACTACCGAAATGGTTGTTAAATATATTCTAAACAAAAATTAGAACAATCGCAAGAAAGTGAACTCAAAATTAACTGTTGGGCTAGTTGGCTACACATTGTATAAAAATTCAAAAGCGCAAACACCAAGGAAAAGAAGAGGGGACAGGACAGAGCGCTCTGTCCTGTCCCCTCTTCTTTTCCTTGGTGTTTGCGCTTTTGAATTTTTATACAAAGTGAACTCGCAGACTTTCGTTTCGAGTGTGGTACCAAAATTTGCTTACAAAAGACAAAATAAAAATACTATATATATTGCAGCTCATTTTATTGAACTATACAGTGTGGCCAGTGTATCTCACGCTGGACGACCGCTCCCTCCGCAAGCTTCGCATGCCACCGGGTCTTTGTCCTTCGTCAGAAGGGTCGTCGTCCCCAGTCCCGCGGCGCCGCTGCAAGTGGCGATGAGCAACTTGGAAGCCAGTGGGATGCCCGCAGCACCCCAGCTTTGCATGGTAGCATACAGGCCTCCCTTCACGACCAGGCCCGGCATCACCGAATTGGTCCAGGCAGCGTACGATCCCGCAACTACGCCGCTAGCTCCGAAACCAAGACTGCTGATCAGGAGGGCAGGGACGGTGAGCCCAGCGGCAGTGGCAGCTGCACGATGCAGGGGCAGTGATACACAAGAACTGGTGCTGACGTGACATGACATGTAGGATGGCTAAGTTCAAAATGAGTTTCCGATTCTTTTACGGCGACAGCCGTTATTAGGGAGCTTTAGTATATCGTTACGATGCCTCCAACAGCGAGTTTTAGTAGACCGTGTTTCCCCCTCCGCTAAGCCCCTCCGCTACCCGGAACTCTACAGCCAAGGCCATCGGCGCGCAGGCGCAGTGGCGGTTTCTTCATAGCGGAGGGGGAAACACGGTCTACTAAAACTCCCTAATAACAGGGAGTTTCCGTAGATCGTTTTCCCTACTCCGCTATGCTCTCCGCAACGAAGACTAGTGTGCATGCGCGCCGCTGGCCTTGACAGTAGAGTTCCGGATCTTGTACCGGATCTTGTTGCAGGTTGCGTTGCAGAACGAAGGAAACGACCTACGAAAACTCTCCGACGATTCCATGCATGCGCAAAGGCGCAAGCGGAGTAGCGGTACCGTTATCAGAACGATCTATACTAAAACTTCACATTAGGGAGTTTTCCTAGACCGCGTCTCCACCTCTCCCAAGCCCTCCTCAACGAAGAAGCCGCTACTGCGCTTGCGTGCCGATGGCCTTGATTGTAAAGTTCCGGATATTAGGGAGTTTTCGTAGAAGGCGTTGCCCCCTCCACTAAGCGTTCCGCAACGAAGAAGTTGCTACTGCGCCTGCGCGCCGATAGCCTTGAATGCGGAGTTCCCGCTATCGTAGCGGGTTGCGGATGGCCTTGCGGGATGGCGAAGACGATCTACGAAAACCCCCTATTGGCAAGGTTTCGCAGCGGATTCCTTGTGTTTTTCGTACACCTACGTCGTGGCGCGTTAAAATTTAGCTGGAAAAATTTTCTGCTAAATTTAGCTGGGAATCAGCGTGTGGCAACACTGTGACCTGTCACATGACCATGTAACGAGGCCATTTTTTTTTCGCTGGTACATCTCTCCGCTAGTCACGTTACGTCACGGTATCACGCGATGTCACGGCGTCACGTGACATCACAGTGCCGCACGTACACCGTCCGCTAAATTTAAGTGTCATCGCTAGTGGTCCCGCGCAGCGCCGCCCTATGCGGAGAGCACGTCGTGTGCTTCTTGCGCAGGAGCTGCGGTGACGTTAGAACGACGCCGATCTCCTATTGGCTGACTGAAAGAAAATAGTGGGTAGACGTCTCAAAACATCTACAGCACTGCAGTCTACCCACTATCCTTTAAATAAAAGCCAATGCTTGTTAATATAGATGAATCCAAAGCTACTGGTCCTGATGGCATCTCCCCTATAGTGTGCGGTAGCGAAAGATCTTTTTGTCATTTTTTCTAAGTCGATACAGGAGGGAAAACTACCTGATGATTGGAAAATAGCCAATTTCGAGCCGGTTTTCAAGGGCGGATCTAAAGGCATTGTTTCGAACTACAAGCCGATCTCGCTTACCCCAGTGTGCTGTAAAATTGTCGAACATGTTTTGTACTCGGCGTTAATGACGCACCTTGTTTTGATAGGCTTTCTGAATGATCAACAGCATGGGTTCCGAAAAGGTTTTTCATGTACGACGCAGTTAATCGAGTTTTATCATGATATTGCCACAGTACTTAATAATAGAGGTCAATTTAATTGTATATTTTTAGATATCAAGAAAGCATTTGATACTGTCTCTCATTCGGTATTACTGCAGAAACTTGAAGTTTTAAATATTGATAATAATGCGATGCACTGGTTAAGAGATTACCTATAGCTTCAAGGCAGCAACAGATCATCGGGTCGTGTTTTTGTAACACCTGGCGTGCCACAAGGGTCTGTGTTGGGACCGCTTCTCTTTCTCATTTATATTGATGATATTTCCCGAGGAATTGAATCAGAAATACGTCTGCCGATGATTGTGAAATTGTACAACGCAGTGTCTGGTGAAACAGATTTCACACAGCTTATGAGAGATGTTAAACGAATGGAATCATGGTGTAGTAACAATAAGATGTCATTGAACGCTATAGCAAGTGTGTTCATGTGTGTATCACTAGAAAACATAATAAATTGACTCATCAGTACTCCATTAACAATGAAAATATTAGAATTGAGCCATCTTATAAATATTTAGGTGTTATATTTTCTGAAGACGGAACATGGACAGCTCAAGTGAACAGTGTCGTTTCCAGGGCAGGCAGGGCTTTAAGTTTCTTACAGCGCAACCTTAAACATGTAAGCAAAGAGCTTAAGGAGGCAGCGTATAAAGCGTATGTTAAACCGATATTAGAGTATGCTTGTCATGTGTGGGATCCGTCTTGCCAGGTTCGTATCAGTGCTATAGAACGTATTCAATCTGTTGCTGCTCGGTTTGTCCTGGAAAGATACGATCGTTCCAGTAGCACAACTGAAATGAAAAAGGAACTGGGATGGGTGCATTTAAATGAACGTCGTAAGAGGCTGCGTCTCAAATTGTTTTACTCGATTTATCACAACCAAACAGGAATTTGTGCTGCAAACTTTCTGCATTCCCCATCTTACCGTTCTGCTCGCAGAGACCATTGTTATAAGGTTCAGCCGTACTTCTCCAGGACAAACATAATGAAACACTTTTTTTTTGCACGAACCATTGCGGAATGGAAATAATTACCGGCGGAAGTGGTGTGCCGCGAGACTGTGGATCTCTTTTTTAATGCATTGTGCCCCCCTGCAAATAATGCCTCTATAGGCGCTGCGGGTTTTTCATGAATACAGAATAAAGAGCTCAGCGTAGTTCTGACGTCATCGCAACTCCTGCGGAAGAAGCGGACGACTTGCTCCCCGCATAGCTTGCGTCAGCCAGTCCGTCTTGCAGCGGCGGCGCTAGCACGCGGCGTCTCCAAGACAGACGCGTTTGCCGCTTTAGTAGGTCCAGAATTTAATTTGAAAAAAAGGGAACTTGCACCGTGTAGCACCCTCCATTTACAACTTCCCGCTCTTCCTTTTTTTGTGGCTTCGATGGGAGAGGCCAACTGATGTGAATTTGCATTCATACCATTCAGCTCGCTTGAGGGGAGAGAATGGTTACCGGACGCAAGCAGACCATAATCCTGATCGCTCTCGGGTCGACGCCGGGGACTTATGCCCGTCTGCTTGGCACTCGAGTTTCCTCCAACGTATCAATGTTATATTCTGTTTTAAGTCATCCGCTAGCAGTATTTGGGATGTGTCACGCTTATTCAGGAGCCGTATTAAGTTAGTTCCCGGACTATTCTCCCTCCGCACGCGCCGAGTCACCAGCCCGTTCATACGCTTCGCGGATGTTGAGTGCCTAGCGCAAATTACTCTTACGTAAATTTCGCAATGTTCAGTTTTAGTTGGCGCTTCTTGGTAATTTAGCAATGTGCAACGAGAACAACTTCTAGTTCGCAGCTGAGGGGCTTTCCGTAGAGTGTTCTGATAAGCGAGCGCATACGAGGATGCCATCGTTGCCCGTGTTTTCGAAGAAAATTATCTGTTAAATTATCGAGCGATCTAAAATCCTTCGACTAAGAGTTTCCCAGAGTCTCCTTTCTTCCTAATTTCCTATGCGTCAGCCTGTCCAGCGAGATGGCTCGATTGAAGCGAATACGCTACTCCTGATATGGGATGGCCACGCCGTGCACGCTTGCAGCGTGCCTCCACCAAACTCTCTCAGCAATGAAACAGCGATCTTGTTTTTCAAACATCTATAGAGGCCGGATGGTTACAAAGAAATAAAATAAGTGAAGCTTGTGCGAGTGGGCTGGCATTAAAAACGGCGCCGGCACTAATCTTTGTCGTAACGTTAGAGCCGTCTATTTCATAACTGAATTGGTTACGAAATAACATCGTGCCAGGCGGCTCTTCGCCAATGGTAAGTTTGCTCGTTTTAATAGATTTAAATTAATTGATTGGCCGTTCCTAACGGCGCTGAGATACCAGCATTCATCGTCATATCATTAGATGAAAATTAATGGAAGATATAAAGACAACAAAGTCAGCTTTTTCATACAAAAAAAGTAACATTTATTAAAGGCATCAAATAATAAATTCATTCACTTCGCGGTTTGGACAAGAAGGCAGGCGAAAATGCTTTACAGATGGGACGTCCCTGTCTTGTGCTGTAATTATTCAGATGACACATTACATGCGAGTTTTCTGTATCAACTAGTTCGCTAGTTTTCTAGTCCATTTGATAAAAAGTTTCCAGATAAAAAAAGCATTCTAACCTTACAAAGACGGGAACCTTCCGTGGGCGTCCACAATTGTCGCGCTTGATTTTATTCAACTATATTTTTCGACATTTCTTTTCTTCTTTCTCTTAAAAAATTGTATTAAAAAAAATCTTTGACGGTTTTGATTAGGACATCCAACCGCACAACAATTGACCATTTTCTGACCAGAAAACCTAAAGATAAGGGTCTGTACGCAGGATACCATGCGGCCCTGCATGTGTGCGCGTTGGCCTGGGATCGGTAATGGTGGACAGGCCCGCGCCGACCCCACGCGTTTTCCGTTGCTAGGCGGTTGCTAGGCCTGACGTCAGTTCTATGGGAAGAGTCTGAGAGGAGCGAAGGTATGGCGGAAGGCCACCGAGGACATTAGATGTCAAGACTCTTCTTCATATGGCTCCGCTCGGGGCCAAACTTCAACGCCATCTATATGTGCAAATTAGTGGTATACACTTACTTGCCTTGTAGTGCACCTAACGGTTTTGGTCGAGAATGGGTTATGAGAGAGATCACAAAAGAACTTTCCTCACTTTCACTAGATGCTGCCCAAGATGAATCCCTCAGAGTCATAGCTAGGCTACAAAACCTGCCTTTGCAGAAAATATTGTAGAAAGACGAGTGGCGTTCACTCTCTCGACTTGCAGACATTATAAGTGGCCATATGACCCAGTGCTTATCACAGCCATGTGCTAGTGTTTTTTTAATGCACAGTGCATGTGCTATGCTCTGGACACGGTTAGAGTTTGGCTATTACCATCACTGCGGCGATTGGACACGAACCGCAACCCAAATGCTCGCCAAAGTATTGATTGAGTCCAAGTCGAGTGCTCACGCAGTACTCCTGCTCGATCCCTGGGACAAATTCGGCTATTGTCACTTAGGGTTATTCCCGTATCAGTGTCATTTGATGCCCACCACTGTGTCACCATTTGCGAAGGAAACTGAAATTGTCCATTTCCATCTTTGAAATTGCACTATGACAAAACAACTACTGGCTCAATGGCGTTGCGTGAGAGTATACAATTGCGTTACACTTGTATATGATGCTCGTGTCAAGTGTATAATATAGTATAGCCAATATCGTTTTATAAGCCATTAATGCACCTCAAAAAGTGACTCGACTAAATTAATCAAATAATTTGTCACCTCAACGTTCCAGCCAAGAGTGTCGGGAATAAACAGGGCATCGCCATAAACATGCTTTATGTTGATATAAAGTCTGCGTTGCTAATACAATGCCCTTACAAAGTTTCAGTTTTGGTGATGCAAAACAGGCGTTGTGTGCAGCCACTAGAGAAGACTTCTGAGAATGACGGCAGGGCCAGACTCAATTTTGACAAGATTTACCTAATTTACAGATTGGGAACAGAGATTACAGTCCCTCCCACCCAACAACAATTGCGTACCTGCACAGCCTCCGACTTTAAGAAGCGTTTTCTGGTCCATCTTTTCCTGCAAGACAACAAGTGTACAATGAATTTAGCGTAGCATGTGTCTCTCGCCCCAAGCCGACTCTAGCCGGCTTCTCGGTTGAACATAGCACTCACTGGAGTCACTGATAGCGTGAGAAGGGCAGAGAGTTCTTTCAGTTGTTCTATTTACAGCGCGAGCTTCCTAGCTTCGATAACGGCTCCGCGTCTCGTGAGCTTCGATCGTGCACGCGCAGCCAAAGAACAATGGGAGGCAACGAGCGCGTGCACGGCCGAACATCAAAAAGAGACGCCCCACCGTTCTTATCCTGCCGGTGTCTACAGTAATACAAAGTGTGGAGGGTACCACCAAGAAAGTACGGAGGGGGAATCCGCTCAGATATAACAATATATTATAAGGGGACGAGCAAGAGAATGGTACACGGTTTTCGGACCGCAAGAATAAACTATGCATCGCAGAAAGCTGACACTTTACGAGAGGGTGACGTACGCTAGCGGTGATGACAAAATGCGAAAGCTTGAGAACATGACATTAGCTGGATCAAAAGATACATTAGAAAAACAAAATTTATTTATGAGCCAATGTCCACCTAAGCCTAATATTTATCGAGTCAAATAATTACATTGTGGGTGCCTGTAGCATTAATTGCACTGGAAAATGAAAACTTGTTAACGAGAAAGACAATGATTGTTTTCTTTCTTTCGGGCAGGATTTTTTTTTAATGAAAATACATGCTATAAGCACTTAAGAATGTCATTTTTTTTCGTTTGATGTATATTAGGCTTAGTTAGAGCTTGGCTCAAAGGAATCTTGTCTTGCTCTCGCATCTTTCAATCCAGGTAACGGTATAAGTTCCTAAACCTCTGTATTTGGTCACCACCGCTAACGTCACATTTTCACGGAGTTCCAGTTTCTCGCGATGCGTAGTTTACTTTTGCGGGCCGAAAAAAAAAACTGTTTGATTTGCTCAATCGACCAGTGTATACACTCTGAACAAAAACAGCGCAAAGGACAAGGACAAGAGAAAGAGCATTCACGACAGGACAAGCGCCTGTCCCGTCATGAATGTTCTTTTTGTCCTTGTTCCTTGCGCTGTTTTTGTTCACCATGTATGACGACTACCAACCAGCTCAGCTTTCAACTTTATTACGATCCATGTATACATACTGTGCAATCATTACTCGGTGGAATGCTTGCACACATTTCATGGCGTCCTGAGCACACCATCAGGACGCCATGAAAGTTGGCAGTCTCATGTGGCTGGTCAAACTGCACTTTTACAGATAAGACATAACATGCCGTGCCATAGACAACCTTTTGCCACAAAAGCAGTCCACTATATTAATTTCGAAGTATTAAAATATTTATTTATTTATCGACACGTACAGCGATTTTTCTTTTTCCTTAATCGCGGACATTCCGAGGTCCTACACCAGTTATGACAGCTGCTTCCAATGCATAAACAAATATCCAATCTAAACAAGACACAACTTTTAAAGAGAATTTGTGCTACATTGTGAAGGTTATCGTATAAACCATTCCCATATTTCAGACATGGGTAAATTACTAATTTAATTACAATAAAAATTATTCTGCTCCAAAAGTAGCTTAACTACAATTACATTATTACTATGTGAAAATAATGGATTACAATAACAAATTACTTTTTAAAAAGTAATGCAATGCCTTTAACAATTACTTATTTCTGATAGCGACCCAACTTAAGCCATACAACTTTAAACAAGCATCGCTGTAAAAATGTCACGTATTGTACTTTCCTTTTATGAATTTTGTGAAATGAATGATAGAACTTGAAAGTTCGGAGTGATGAAGTCCCGCATTCTTATATTTTCAATAAATAATAATATTTGGCTCATGTACTAAAAGACGCCGTATCACTAACGTAAAATTGGGTTGACACGCTTTTGTTAGTCAGGCAAATAAGAATGCGAGAATTAGTTATATCTTATTATTTTAAGTGTTAGCATAGAACTACAATCCACACGCGCTAATACGACCGCATTCACCTACAAACGTTTCATGTTGTTGTAAATTATTTACATTGTGTTGAAATCATAATGGCTCTGAAATATATAAGAACTGAATCGGGGCAATCGATGGTGACAACTTATTCATAGCTGCGAGGTGGGTATCCAAAGTGTTTATGCAAATAACATTCGAAGTAAAAACAACAGGAAACAACAAACTTGAAAATAATACAAAGAAACAAATTCGCGACCGTACTGGAAGAGCGACGTAAAAACTGGCAAAGAAAGAAAAATAAGCTTAGGCAATAAAAATCCCCAACCTTGGCTGAAAGCTGAAGCTCTTATTCTTTTACAGCGGAGCTGTTAAGGGCTAGGTTCCCCAGGATCGCGTCCGGTGTGTCGACACAAACCTACCTGGACAGCTACCGCCATCTATAAGCGACGGCGGCAAGCACACAACCAGTATGGTTTCCGCCGTCGCTCGTAGATGGCGCTGAACTTTCCAGCTATATATGTATATGTTACACGAGAACTTTGGAAAGCGGCCATAGTACCGGGACTGACTTTTGCCAATGCTGTTATCTGCGTACCCGGGGATGTGCGGGAGATATTGGAGCGCCGTCAGCGAGACGTCGGGAGGCAGGCCGTAGGATGCCATGGTATGGTGGCCAACGAGGCTGTCCAAGGAGACCTCGGGTGGTCATCCTTCGAAGCCAGAGAAGCGACGAGCAAGATCGGCTACAACGGGCGGCTGCGATTCATGGACCGAAATCGGTGGGCAAAGCGACTCTTCGTATACATCCACCTTACAAGTATACAGACAAGATGGAGGAAGCGGCTATACCAACTGGAAAAAAACTTTGGTTTCTTCACAGTGCCCGTGAGTGCCAATACAGACACAAAGTGGGAAACGGAGGTGCGGAAAAGAGTGCGTGAGGAGGAGGCCCTTCAGTGGGCAAAGGCGGCCAAGAGCAAGTCAACGCTACGGGTGTACAACCTCAGCAAAAGTACAATATCAGCGGAGGCTCAGTTATATGATAACAGCCTGGGCAGCCGCTTGCTTTTTGAGGCACGTGCAGGAGGGCTGAGAACACTAGTGTACCAACAGAAATATAATCGGATGGTGGAAACAACAACATGCCGGGCTTGTGGAGAAGCGGATGAAACCATCGAACACATCGTCCTCTCATGCACAAGCCTGCAACCAAGCCATCCGGTGCAGTGGTATTACGCTCCCGAAAACGGACAGACACCTGGCCAGCCCCTTCCACAAGCCCAATTGCTGGCGGAAGCACTCGGCTTCCAATCACCGGCGACGGGGTCAGCGCTGAACGCGTTTCTAGATAGAGATGCTGTTGCTATCCCTCGAAGTGAGGTTGAAACGCGCGCCGCAGCGTCCACGAAGCCGATTGGACGGAGCTGGAAAGTAATCGGAAGAACGAAAAGCAGACTGGACTGGTGGCGAAGGACAAAAGCAAATTGAACGCGAAGAAATAGTTTTTTTTTCTTGTTTAATATATATATATATATATATATTTTTTCGGCTAGGTACGAACGTTGTTCGGAACCGCCCGATACAAAGGGAACAGCTGCAAGATCATCATCATCATCATCATCATCATATAGAGTGCCTTCATACACACGCGCGCTTTTGCTTGAGTGGTGACATCTCGGCCATTTTTCCGCCCAATCGTTCTTTCTGTGCATTTTGAAGTGCGCGCAATCCGGTGTCACTCAGCACGAGCGCGTAGCTTTGGCTAATGCATAGACGCCATTTTACCGCCCAAGTCACGCACCAAGTGCGCGAGAGCGTCACGCGCTGGCACATTCAGGGCAACAATGGATGTCTTCACCCTGAGACAGACAGACATGTAGGCACCCTACAGCTATAATTAGGGAGGCTCAAGTGAGGGTGGGTGCAACTGCTAGATCGGGGATCACGGGACATGGACGCCATTTAATTGCTAAATTTTGCTGGGACTCTATGGGGCAAAGGGTCGTTTTATTTCCTAATTCAGGTCATAAGAGCCCATTAAGGTGCTTGAATAATTTACACAAGGTATAAATGATTACTTTTCCATAGCCACCAGTTTTGTTGCGATAGGTTAAGTATTTTTTTAACGCGAAAAATGGTAAATTCCGCCATCTTGGACATTGCTGCTTGTCTGGCAACCCTGCTTTTTCCTCTCGACGTGGAGCGAGGAGGAAGCGAGAGAGCCTGCGCCAAGGCGTTCGTTGCTTGCAATGGGAGCCGAGAGGAGGAAAGGCGCATGGAGCAACAGAGTTGCAACAGAGCGGGCGTCTGCTCTCGTGCAGGCAACATTGGAGCATATCCTTTCCCGAATCCTCTCCCTCAGGCGCCGCCATTAAATTGCAAACGCTCTCCAGCTTTTGAGTTGCACCCACCCTCACTAGAGCCTCCCTAGCTATAATAAAGGAATTCATCGTAGGAAACAACGCGAAAAACAGACGACGACGAAGAAGAAGCACACAGTGTATCGACGAGTACAGCTCCGCTGGTCTTCCTTCTTCACGAGAGTGGAGAGGCTGAACGTTTTTTGTTTTGTTTTTTGTCAGTATTTTTGCGTGTTTACCGTTTCAGAGTTTATATGTTTACGTTATTGTTTTCTGCTTGCACCGCAGATGGCGCCACACTGTTCCGTTGAAGGTGGGCGCCAATGAGGACTGTCTCTCGACCCGCAGTGTAAGCAGCAAAACAGCGAACAATGCGACCCTATTTCTGTTGTGTGTGTCTGTGTGTGCGAGCGTGTCACCGAGAGCTAGGCCGCTTGTGCGAGCACTGAGGCTTTCAGACTAATTCAACTATACTCCGTCTCATTAAAACCGTGCAGTACAGACAAAGCTGCAGGGCAGAGACGCATATATACGGTCGGCGCTGCAAAGTCTCGCAAAGGTAATGGTAATTCTGCCTGAAATTTTGCAACTACTGCTGCTAGAAAGTGATTAAATTAAAATTACAATTCCTTTTAACGAAAAGCAGCTAACTACAATTTCAAACTACAAAAAGTGATGAAATTACAGTAAATCAATTACTGTAATTGAATTATTACCTAGGTATGCAATATTTACAAGTCCTGACTCCTCAGGCCAGTCCGCAGATGCTCGTCGCTTCGGAAAGCGAGAAAGTCACGCGCCATACGCACGAACATTGAAAATTGGACCCGCCAGGAGCTCTTTTTTGGAAAGGTGTATGAATCTTCCACCGTGCTGCGGCCCGCACTGCTGCGAGAGTAGGTGGCTTTGTCTGGCGTCGCACTCGCTCGCGTGGCTAGTTTTGTGAGAGTTGGAGCGTTGCCGAAGGTATACGCTGGCCTTGACAACGTGGCACAAAAGAGTTGACGCCCAATATTCGCGAATCCAGCCAAGAGGAATCGAAGAGGTACAATAGGTTAAACCCAGGAATTCTTCCGAGTGCATTCTCTAATATACACACACCTGAACAGCTCGTTCTCGGAGAAATGATAATGATCGGTCACGTCATGGTACTGTCAGCGTGCACGACTTCGCCGGCTCCTCAATCTCCCGGTTATATATGTTAGAGCCCTCGTGTATAACTAAGTAAAGTAATAACGCGTTGATGTCATCAAAGGTCAAAGCTCATGACTTCTGTACGCTTGGCCCTATCGAGGCCGATGACGTTGAGGCCAAGTCCAGCATTGCCTACAAGACAATTCCGTAGTGCAGACATGTTTGCGTCACCAACAAAGGCCAACGCTGGATGCAGATTGGAAACGAGTGCTGCGTCAGCGCACGGCTTCAAAAGTTTGAGCTGAACGAGCGAGCGCTGCGGCTTTCTATGACTGATATTGAAGAGCTCGCCAGAATCGAACATATAGAACTAAAAATACTGCCATCCTTTTGAAATACAAGCGTGCGATTGTCATTGGCAGATAGAGTTGATCATGTTTAACCTATGTCTGAAGGTAAGAGGGATATTTTAAGTTTCGATTCAGCATCCCTTTATTGCTGATCAAAATCCCTTCGATAAGTGCTGGTATTTCCCCTTCGGTATGCACATGCTGAAGAGTGAAATACCAGTCAGGATTATGCAGAAGATGCTACTTATGAACAAAACGTATGTGCGCAAACAAGCAGATGATTACATAATACCACCAAAAAAAAAGGTTTTGAAATTTTGTGTTCGTGCTGTTTTCTATTTTACCCTAGTCTCAGGTTTTTTTTCGTAATTATGCTACTTATACTGAAATTGTACTCACCCAGACCTTTGAGGTAGAGGCCAGTTCCAGCGCTTGGCGGCCTTGGTGCTCCAGTCCACCTTTTCAGGATAGTGAGGATGGAGAGCCCTTCATTAGTAATCCCCCTTGTGAAATCAGTCATTGCGATAAAATGTACGAAATTTTATTTTTTTGCGAAGTTAAAAATTTTTTTGAAAATTTGTTCGATAGGTTGAGAGGCTCCACATGCTCCACTAAAACCCTGTCGATATCCTTCAAGGCCCGATGAGAATTACAGAAACACACTGGCTTGGAAGGGAGAAAAAGGAAATCAGGTTCTTGTTGTTTTTAGGCTAGTTGGCGTAAGTTACCGCCTGGTATAAAGGGTACAGCCAATATTCTCCATCTATCCATCCATGTTGTAATAGAGAAGGGGGGGGGGGGGCAGTGCAGAATGTTCTTTACGGGTTGCAAAACGTTTACTGGTGTGAAACAATTGCTGAAAAAGCTCACGTCACAAAAAAAAATATTAAAACAACGTGCAACAGTAGTTTTTAGACTGCCTGCCTGACCTACAACTCATTCAAGTGAAAACCGAGGAAAAATTTGAGCGGTGGTTTTGGTTTCGGCATCATCTTTATTTGCCCTTTTCTCGATAGCTATTAATAAATAGGATACCGGGAAGATAAGCACTGGGTGTTTTGAACATATGTTTAGTTTGGGTAGCTGAAAACTCCAGCTGAGCAAGGTAACCCGCCGTTCCGTGAAAGAAAATTATATACCGCGCGAGTCAAATGGATTGTTGACTTTTGAAGGCACTGGATAAATCTGCTTCTCATTGCTTCGAGCTAACATTTCGTACAGACATGACTGAAGGTGGTGCATTTTCTGTACCAAATTTTCAAAAAATGAGCTTGCCTGAGTAAAGAGTTAAAAACCAAATTAAGAGCCTAAATTCACTACATATGGCGGCCGTTTGCAAATGAAAGACGTCCCGATGACTAAAGAGCCGAGAGATGGCGACATCTGTTGACATATAGCCAAAATATCCCGACAAAAATAAAGCTTTTCTTGTTGGTTTTACGTTCATTCAGTGTGTGTTATAGCAAAAATAACAAAATAGTATGCACTAAACCGATGAAGTTCGCGCCATATTTGACTCAAACATATTGTCTGCCGTCGGAGATCAGTTTCTGCGCCTACCACCATATCTCGGCTGTTGCGTCACACGGCCGTCTTCCCCAAAATTCGCAATGTTTGCGTAGAAGTTGGGAAACACTGTCCATAAGTCGAACCTCGTTGTACAGTTTGCTCAAAGTTCGAAGGTTCACCGCATCTGTCGAACCTCCGGGTTCGACAAAGGCTCGCGACAATCCAATTTTTAAGTAAGCACGCTAAGACTGGGCTGGCAAATAATGTTTATTCGCGGAACGAAAACTTAAAACCAATCAGTCCTTGGAATTACCTGCCACGGCTTTGCCAACGTCCAGCATCACCGTTGGTGTGCTCGATACCGCTGCATAGCCAGTTGCGCTGAAAGCACCAGTGGAATTTCTCTTAGTTATATTGTCTTCGACTATAGGCCAGTATACATGCAATTCACCTTTTTCCAAATATGTGCTGCCACCTGGACGCGCGACCGGGTTCGGGATTGAGTGGCTAGAAAATAACGAGCTTGCAAGGCTTCTCCTACCCGTTGGGCACCCAAAACGCTGTTCACCCATTTAGACGCTGTCATGGGCTCCCCAAGACTTCGCTTTTGTTCCCATACTGTATTATTTTCTGCCCCGAAGTTGGTACGAAGAAGTCATCTTCACTTTCTGCTTGGCCAGAAAGTAGAGAAAGGGTACCAAATCTATTTACTCTTAAACCAAATCTTCTAATTAAAAAACGAACTTTTTTTTTTTTTTTAAGAATTGGCACAGATACAGTCAGACATACTTTCCTGGCGAGAAGGAGGTCGAAACGGAAACCTTATCGAGCTCCACACAGGATGATCAATGGCTAAGTGTGTTATGTCGCACCACAGCTCGGGCTGCCGAAAACCTAAGATTCTGGGCTCAAACCCCAACCATGCCCGTTTCGATCTGGTTAAGCATTGTACCGGCGTGCGGTCGTGTAATCACTATACAGGGTGAGCATTAAAGACTGCACTGGTCTTTAAAAACATTAGCACTGGTACCGGACTGGCTAAACTTTCCATCTACAGCGGAGACAGCAGACACCCACCGGGGCTGACTAACTTCCCGATGTCTGAACATACACAAAATTAAGCTTCTACTCAAGGGTAGAGGTATCTGCGTTGATCTTGTGGGGACATTGTATTGCTCCGCCTGCGATTCTTGGGTGAGCACGCCACATTTAGCGAGGGGTGTAGTAGCGCACTAACAATGTTCACTGAACTGTTGACATCAGGAATATGTGTTTTTCCTCGATATCTGTCAGAACAGGAAATCCGCTTACGAAATCAGTGCCTTGTTGGAAGTAAACCGAAACTATCTTCGAAAGCATATTTCAGTGGTCGATTTTCCCATCACTGAAAAGAACTAGGGCGAGTGCAAGAAGAGAAGTACTAGTTGCCTAAAAACGCACGGACAGCAACTGGCCAGATGCTCGGCTGTCATTCCAGAAGGCCGGGATGTTGTCCAATGGAGAAAGAGCTATACTCCCGAATATTGCACCGGCTGCATGCAACCGTTGAAATATACATTTCGAGAAAAAACCTCAGCTTGACGGGCTGAGGCGTCAATCGATAACATCAACAGTAGAACCACTATATATCCGTAAAATAGTTTTACAAAGCAAATAGTGCCCTATTCAGCTTTGCAAGATTGTTGCAGCTTTCGTATAGTGTATTCGTATTTATACGGTATGTATGTATAGCATAATAAAATGTTAATCAATGTACAGCCAGTTTGTATGTTTATCTTTGCGAAAATCACTATTTTTATCACAAGGGAAGCACAACCTGCATTTAGTAAGTTTGTTGTGCCGGCACAGTCACTTTAGATACTTATATGATATAGTGCAATTATTAGCATACTGACCGTGCTACATTAAGCATAAAGGAGGATTCGAGGCATACTTCTGTTAAAATTGAAGTACATCAATGGTAGGCCCTTTCTTTTCTTTTTTTAACAGGAACAGCTAAACAGTCCGTCATGAGATTTCCAAGTGACTGCCCAAGTGAAAAATGTAATATGCATAAGAAATTTTTGTCCAATAAACGCATATGATCAAACAAGAACATACAAGAACCTTATAAGAACATAGAACATTATAAGATTATACTATTGGTTATAAGAAACTTCTTATCAGTTTCTCATAACATCTTAGGTACTTGTATGCTCCTTATGTGGTCTTATTTAATCATATGCGTTGATTGAACAAAGAAATGTCTGATACACATACTGTAAAATCCCGAGAGATGCCCCCATCTCCGAAAGATACACCATTCAATTTTTGGCACGATTTCCTTCTTTCTTAAAAATACCGAAAGATAGCCCACTTATAACAGTTGTGGGGCCCTGGAGGTGACCTCGGCAGGAATGGTGTTGCTTAGCCACAGTGGGAGATAAGCGAACATTGCTGACTGGAAAGGACAGTCGTCTTTAGTTCATCGCCTCTCCCTGCGATTACAAGTTTCGCAGGTCACATATCTAAAACTAGCATTTTTTTTTTTTTTTACTTTTTTCAGATCGCACTTCGAAAGTTATCCCGGTCCTTAGTTTCACCCGATTTGCTTTCGATTTTAGGTGGGCCATCTCCCGGGATGTTACGGTAAGATATTTTACTATTCGCAACTCCAACGCCCTATAGGTGGCGGGGCGGTAGTTCCAAGATGGCGGAAGAGACGGGGATAGATTCTCCCGGATATCCCGTGCGCCTGCTCGCGCTGACGCTGTTCAGCGCGCTTAAAATGCTTTATTTGTCCACAAATGCGAAGCGGTTAGGGAGGGATCATATTACAGGTGACGGAGATGCTAATGTACGTTAGGAAAATGAGCATGTTATTATTTAAAAGTTGCAGAAACCTCAAATTGCGAAGCTTTGTGGTGAGCGAGCGTGTTTTAGGCACCGGCCACGTTACTGTTTGTGGCAGAATATTTTTGAGGGTGATGAAGATATGTTTGCGCTTTGCCTGGCCATTAGTGCTCTAAAAGGAGAGCCGCGAACGGTGACCGTCAAGCTTTGGAAGAGCAGCGTTCACTGTATTGGTGTTTTCGCGTCACAGCCTCAAAACTCGCTGCTCACCGTCTCGGTTTTAGTGTATTGGAACACGTAATCAAACTGCTCTATGGTTATTAATAGAAAGTTTGTTACCGCAGGGCTATAGCCTGTGGTAACAAAATGGTACACCGCACGGTATACCGTGCGGTGTACCATTACAACGGCAGCTCGCGCTGCGCCTTTGAAACACTATTTTCAGTGCGCTCCAGGAGCGTTGCCGTGCTCATCGCTCTAAAAGAAAAAAATGTTGTAGTTTTTACACCCCTTGTCACATATTCGGCACTTCAAAACTTCAGGTCGCCGTGCAGCCCACTGACGTCAAACTGACGGCCCCAACTTTTACGGGAGGCTTGACGACGGCGCAATATAAGATATTAAACAGCTAAAGTACGCATCAAAGAGTACAGAAACAACAACAACAACAACAAAAAGGAATACCGAGGTTCTGCAGCAGGGCAAAAAGAAAACTATCTTTTTTTTTTTTTTTGCGGTCATTTACACTTATTTAAGCTATTTTAATAAGTTGCACAACTCGGCTATCAAGCCGCTCGTGAAAGCTGGTATAGTCAGTTACAGGTCAAGAAGGTAGCGGCAAATGCCCCTCAAAGGGAATCGGATATCCCTCCGCCACCTCCGCATCCAATAGCGTCCCACCGTTTCCGTGACGTCGCGGCCAACGCGCGAGGAGGGTCTTGCCTTTCTGTACATATTTGCTTTATTGTTCGACTTTGACTTAGCATTGTGGAAGCCACGAGAGGGAGATTAGAGTTCTCCCCCATCGACGGAAACAAATGCGACTTTCGGGGACTAGCTTCCCCCCCCCCCCCCCCCCCCCCCCCTCGATGGATACAAAGGCTGCTTTCAGGGGCTCTACGATGAATACAAAGGTCGCTTTCTTAAAAAGTGGGATCGGAGACAAGTTGGAATCTATTGAAGCGGAACAAGGAGCGTTTCCAGTGAACTCTTCTTTCGACTGCGGAGAGATTTGAAACGGGCGCATCACACTTGTGGGAGGAGCTTCTCCTACCTTCTTGACTTGTAACCGACTATTAGCCCCGAGAGCGAGCACAAGCGTCGCTGCGGTCGCCGCGCCCGGATTGGGTGAGGTGTACCGTGACGTCAGGGGGAGTACTCCGCTCCGCGATCTCGCATCGGCTCGCCTCCCAGCACCAATTTTCTGGTTTGGCGTCAGGGTGTCGAACCGGAACCGAACCGAACCGAAAACCGGAACAGAACCGTTATTTTTAGCCGAACCGGAACTGAACCGAACCGAAATCTTCGCCGCCATCTTGGAACTGAACCGGAACTGAACCGGAAAAAAATATAACGGTAACCGGTTCAAAACGGTTCACGGTATTTTTTTTTTAGTATTACAAATTTATTATTATTGGTACGTGTATTCCTCTACGTATTGATCAAATCGTCATATACAGAATTGCAATGTATAATAAATCCTGTTTTTTTGCGGCGCTTTCTTATTGGCACTATGATTAGCCATGTGTCACAATGTCACGTGACGTCATGATGTCAAGACATGCTGTCAAGTAATGTCACATCACGTGACCCCGTGACGTCACGTGACTCACCGCGTTAAGTCGATTCGAATTGAGGACGTCGCTAGATCTATTAACGTTGTTGATACCGTGACGTCACATGACATCACAACTTCGCACTGAGAGTCACGTGACACCATGATGTACCCGATTGTCATGATCCCGATTCAAATGCTCTGGTTCATGACAATCAGTATCGCCAAACATTCGGGTAACGCTCGTGTTCAACTCAAAGATTATGATGGGCCCGAGTCCCACTAGAGCTAGAAACAGAAACAAACGAAAGCGACGAGCCTCAGACACATGCAGCATGTTCGCGATGGTACCTTTATACGGCTTTGAGTTGTTCGGTGCTCGCGAAGTTAGCACGAGTGTTTACAAGCCTGCAAATGGTACCATCGTGTGCATGATACTCGTGTTTGAGCATAGCCTTCTTTATTCTACAAAGCCTGTCAAATCGCAAAATACTCTGGTTTAAGGCTGTCGTTTGTTTCTGTTTGTCGCTTTAGTGGGGCTCGGGCATTATAGCCCAACTAAAATTATATCTGAATATCAGCCCATGCTCTCTGCTTTGCCAACCCTGCGTATGACTATGATAAACACTGACGGTGTATATATTAGGATCAGATCACGTGGCTGATAGTTCTAATTGTGAGTTGAGGAGGGGAAAGCTGTTTCATTTCTTTCTTTCGACTGTCTGCCATTTCGCGGAGGGGCAAACTAATGGATGCTTTTGCAAGTTATCAACGTCAAGGATTACAACTTAGCGGTATTTATTGAACTTAAGGTAAAAAAAAAAAAAGATGCTGCACGACCCATTTTACATGTATGCACACCATTGAGGCTCCCAAACATGTTTTCGTTATTGCTGAACTGCCTCAGAGAGTTGTCCCGAGAATAGAAGTGTTAAAGGGTCTAAATGTGACGTATTAGTCGGACGTTACATGGAACTATTGGTGTGTACGGGAGGGATACCTGAAAAGAAAAATCCTAGTGGCCTCACGGGGATAGCCGAACGTTGGCAGCCGCTCTAAGTCTCACAGGAGTGTCGCTCTCAAGTTCTCTAAGTTTCGACCGCCCTGTATTTTGTTTAACCTTCACAGTCTGGTGCAAAGTTAAAGCAAGGAAGAATTACTGTTAACAAGTGACACAAATATAATTTCATTTCATTTCATTTCATTTTATTACCTTAAGGGCCTCTACGTGAGGCATTACATAAGGGGGTTTCGTATTGAGTGATCGAGTGAACACCACTCAATACGGAGCAGGCAATCCCTGAGGAATAAAAAGTATCTTGAGGAGCAACTAAAAAAAAAGGGAGTGGGGAGGGGGGTAGTTTTAAAGCATACTGTGTCGTAAAGATTCCTCTGCCCCACATTTTCGGCGCAGACTAGCAAGCGGTGCCTGGAAACGATAGTGACAGATGGGTAGTTGGTACAACTTCTATTTGTAAAAACACTCTTGCCGGAAAGCACGTTTTCGTCGTGCCAGATACTCGCGCCGTGCCTAACGACGATGTACCAACAAGAAAAATATGTGCCTCTCAAATACATAGCTTGCACTGAGCGCGAAACTTTTGCAGCGTGCATTTTGCCAAACCGGATTTGATTTTCTCAGCAAGAACAACTCGCAATGACAACCAGTATTTAGTGCGATTACGTCACGTGCAAACCATGTTAAATACTTCAGCTTTCTGGTGAAGTGCGACGTTCGCAACACCAGCAGTAGACGTCCAATGTGTAAAGTTGTGTAGTACTTATAGTAGTCTCGCGATGATATACGGCAGCCTAATGAAATGTTGGAGCACATGACTGATAAAGAACAGAGTCATGAAGTAAGGTCTCAAAACAAGTGCACGTAAAACCTAAGATAACATTAGCCTCCCGAAGTAGTATCCCGCGACGTTTCGAGCTGAAGCAAGCTGATGCCCAAAAGTGATTTATATTAGGATTCTAAAAAATCTTTGTTTGCCCTGCGCGGAATCTATGTTTAATTAGGAATATCATTTTTTGCATTTCTATGCATTTCTTTTTGCAGTAAAGCGTTGTGTAAGGGATGATTTAGAAAAAAATTGCGTGTCATCTCCTTATTTCTGCACATTTCGTGTATTTGCCTTCTGATATATCATGTGACCACAGTGTTTTTTGGCATGCCCTGCAACCCACTATTTTACACTGCAAAACAGCTAACAAAAGCACGTTGCCGAAGACACAACAACTGGCGTATTTTCGAGTATCGTCCTTACGTGTCGGTCTCAGGCGGTTATGTGAACTTCATAAAGTCAAATTTATCGATGATAATAAAAATATACTTAATTCCTGTCTGAAGATTTGGCAGCATAAATAGAAGATTCTCACCTCCAAGATATATAAGTAAATGCGCCTTTAAATTATCTGAAAGATGTTCGGCAAATATTTTTCGGCGCTTTTATCCTCTATAGACACGTTATAGGTGATTTTGAAAAGATTTAAATAATGCTTTTTTTATTATTTTGAGGCTAATTTAAATAACTATATGTGTTCCTCACGCATATATAACTTCTCAAATATATAGAAGTTTATTATCGCGTTTTTTTATGTGTTTTTACTATCGCCTTTTTTTACTGGAACGAATGGTGGAACTATGACGATTGCACACTTAAACTCTCAGAAAGTGTCCAATTAGGTAGCTTCCGAATTGAGTAGAGCATGAAATACCACTTTGTTCTATTTAACAAAAATCATCAATTAGCGAGGGTGATGCTTATTTGCAAATTAAATTGACCTGCATTTTGTCAAGAGCAAACCTCAACATCCAGGCTATGCCAGTTTATCCAATATAAGAAAATGTTCACATGGGTAAGCACTGTTTTAGGTCAGATTCGATCTCAGTACTAAGGTGCTCATAGGTTAGAGTGAACAATTTCAGCCACTCCTTTTCGTATGATTCGTCGCCCGCATCATGGTGCTGAGAGCAAACAATATGCTAGTTAGAAAAACAAGCATTGCGATTGTCGCTTAGTGTTCCTATAAAATATAGACTGGAAGGACTTGTCCCGTGACTTTCGTGACATTTTGAAAATTATATTCCCTTAAGCTCAGTCGTCTCGTCATCATATATATATTGTGAAACGTATTCCGTAAAACACATTTCATGATATATATGGCGACGAGGTGCCCATTTCATGATTGTATTCACTGTAATTAATTCCTTAGTTCAAGGGCAAAACCACGATTCAACATCTAATACTGCGACACAAAGTTGTACCAATCACGGGTAGTTTAGGCAACCTACTTCACTTCCGAAAACATTTCGATTCAGGTACAATATATGTGACTCTGGTAAACGAAGGGATGTTGAGTCGTATAAACACGACGTTTTGTATGTTAATGTAGATTTTCCTTTCATGTTGTGTAGGAATAAATAACAGAATTTTATAATTTTGGTACCTAAGAATAAAACTGAATTGAAAAAAAAAAAAAAAAAGACTATATACTGTAAACGACTATTTTTCGTGGGCTCAATATTTCGCGATTTAGGTCAAAGCTGAAGTTTTGGAATAATTCGCGGGTTGTAATTTTCTCGACGCGGTGGAATCTCAATATAAATTTCAATCTGTTTACATTTTACCGAAATTGTTCGCTGGACCCATTTTTCGCGAATTGTAGGCGATTCGCGAAATTCTCAAAAATAGGTCCTCGCAAAAATCAGATCGTTTACAGCAGTTAGTTTCACGGCCTAAATAGCGCCTATTGACAGAACAACGCGGAAAATATATTCTCAATTTAGCGGTTCAAACCGGTTCGAACCGGTTCGAACCGGTTTGAACCGTTATTTTTTGCGCCCCGGAACTGAACCGGAACTGAACCGAAAGCCGTGAACCCGAACCCGAACCGAACCAATAAAAATATCGGTTCGACACTCTGTTTGGCGTTGTGTGCCGCAAGCTCTTCGGAGGAGCTGGACTTCGTTTACCTGGTGTGCAAGACGTTGAGTTAGGCCGGTATTGACGTGCTTCCGTACATTTTATAAGCCTCCTTGTCCCTTTTACCTTTAAAATTGGGTTACAAATCCCGAAAGCTTTCGGCGGAGGCAATTCCGCCGATGAACCTCCCCGTCCGTCCACACGACACAAGGCAATCTTGCGAGGGGTCGGTGAAGCGATGGCGCAAGCGTTTCAGACGCTGGAATTCTGTTCCTTGCACGTTCATGATTTAAGACGATATTAGATCCCGCTTTCAAGGCATTTGAAGTGGCATTTATATCATGGGCCTTTGGGTAGTCGGCAAATTAGCTCGCGACCCTGACTCTGCGCTGCCACTCTGCATGCGCTGGTTCGCAGATGTTTTAAAGGCCGTGCGTCTGATGATCTTGAAAGTGCTCGTGGAACAGGGTTGTTTTACATAAATGTAGCTTCTTAAATTAATTATATAGTTTATACACGTATGCAGGCATATTTCTTAGAAGCTGCACAATTAGTTTGTATGGTAGCAGCAAAAACGGCCGAATTACCCCCAGTTTTGTCTGTATGATATGTATTGAACTGCCAAACTATGCACGGCAATAGTGCCGTAATATGGAATGTTTATACTTTTTCCTGACATTCTTTATTCCAGCCTATTCCAAGAATACACCGTTTAGTCTGAATTGTCATTTCCAATTAAAAGAGACACTGCTGCAGGTCCTCAAAAGCTTCCTCAGCCTCCAAACTCCCTACAGCTGGACTCTCTGACATCAGAGGAAAACAGGAGTAAAAGCAAGCATTTGAACGTCTGTCCAGTGGTAGATGCAGCACTAGCAGCAGAAAATGTGGAACCTCTGAAGGGCGGCAGTCTGCGTGAGAAAAGCTTCTGGTATTTTAGCTTAAGGACAATTCGATTTAAGTAAAATCTCAATTTTAGGGATTGAGGGGCTAATAACGAGCTAGACACCTTCGCTTACGTTTGTTATATATTACTTGAGGGTTGATATGAACAAGTCCACAAATACCACCCGTGTAGTTCATTGAAATACTATCCGAATCCAGCAAAGGTCAAATGCAAGCAACGTATATAATAAATGTTCCTTGTTTCTTTTTTTTTTACTTTTCCCCTGCACTTGGGCTGTCTTACTTGTGATTATTTCTTGATGGCCCAGACTGTATTTAACATGTTGCTCGAGCAGCATGCAGCTTTTCTGCTTCGGCGATCTTGTTTAAAAACAGATACAAAAAAAATAGTATACGTAACCTGCCAATTCATTCAGACCATCAGCAGCATTTATTGTTCGAGATGTAAATCTATAGTGATGCTCCTGCAATTGTGGCCATATTTCTTTATTTTCATATACCAGCTGCGATTCATGCGTTCCCTGCCCTGTCAACCATGCTTAAAATGTTGGTTGAAGTTTCGCCTGTAGCTACAGGCCATACCTCAATAAAGGTTCATATAAAAATTTACACTTCCTACGAAAAACACGCCAAAAAAAAATTAAATAGAAACGAGCGCGCCGTCAGCTAGCGTCGTCACAGCCTCCACAGGGCGAGCGGGCCGAGTCGGGGAAAAATTCTCTCCTCGCCGTGACGTCACCCCGGTTCGCCGTAAAGGGGCGCCACGCGAACTTCTCGGGGCTAATAGCGCCGGTTGAACGTCAGTGCGCTGTACGTCCAACTGAAGTTTAGGGGTATCGTACGCTATGCGAATACTGCCTATTAACATAATCGGCGTGGTAAGGGGTTTTCTTTGTTTCGCTATCAGAAATAAATATTTTAATATACTGTTCATTTTTTGTGCCGTGTTATTGGCAACATTGCGATCCCTTTGGCCAAAACTGAGCGTTCTAAACTCTCGTCACGAATGGCTGACTAACACAGACGCACTTAAAATGCTTCGAGCATTTCTTTATTTGCTTTGTAATTACCTGAAAGCAAGTACGGGTATTCTGTCTTTTTAAAGTGCTTGGAATAAATAGTCATGTTCCTTGTAACGGCCTTAAAACACGAACCCATTCCCGATTTGTGTTGCTCGACATACCGTTGCGCGACGAGTTTTCTCCTACTTATGGCAAACAATAGACTTTTCGTAGACCGTACTAAAGAGTTCTTCATTAGCGGGAGCGTCTTCCGTCACGTTGAGCACAGATTGAGCTGGCGGCCATGCACAAGACCAGAAATCCGCAGCGTATGCGATACACGAAAAGTCCCTAAAGGAATTAGACATCCCGGTCCTTCGTGCAACGCTGTTTCAAGGCGGAGCACAAGAATTCCTTTTTTAACGCGCTCACTTTTGTTCGTTAAAACGGCTTCGCGCATCAAGGCCGACAGTCCCTGCCACCGTTTCCGCGCCGCCGCCGCCGCTGCCGTCCCCGGTCCTCTGGTTCTCCGTTCGTCCGCGGGAGGGCGAACGGCGCGCTGGAGTTGCCCATGAAACGAATTTTAGGCTGGAGTAAATCAATTTATATTGGGATTTTACTAATAGCACATCGTTCAGTGGGCCAAAAGCACAAAGGTAGAAAGTCAGAAGCCTGACTTTCGCTACGAAAATTTGCAAAACATAGCGGACTATTTCGTACCTCCTTCCCTTCGTAAACTCTCCGCCTTTTCACTGTGATACATCCGCGGACCCCGCAGCGCGTCACCGGGCTACTAGCCACCATAACCGGGCCCCCGCAGCGCGTCACCAGGGCCCAAGCGCACGTCACACGACACCGGACCTCACTTAATCCCTTTACCCCTAAGCTGACATTGCGGTGGAAGCTACGCGCTTGCCGGACCAATCAGCCGTCTCCCTTTCATCACTTGACCTCATTCTCTGCGGGTCGGTATCAGACTTGTACCGTACGCATTACAAGTAATCAAATTACTTCTAATCGATTACCTTTTGGAGTAATTTTGTAATTAGTTGATTACTTTTTTTAGGCAGTAATCAGAAGAGTAATCTGATTACTTTTTGAAGTAATAAAATTACTAGTAACCGTTACAATTTGTCCACGAACCCCCCCCCCGGGCACGCGCCTTTTTTTTTTTATGAAATGACGAAAATAAAGTTTGGTTTCTTTTTTTCGAACGGAAAAAAGAAAGATTTTTGCGGAGCTGTAGGAAACGAGGTCAATTTCTTTCTATGTACAGTTTCTGTGGAATGTCCGTTTTTTTTTTGTTTGTTTTTTCGAGCTGGGACGGGGGGGGGGGGGGGGGGGGGGGGGGGAAGCCCCAGGGAAGCCACAGTGCGTGACAAAGGCCATTCAGGGCGAAGTTTGAGGAAGCAGAATATAGCTTTGTGAGTCCTTCGTTCAAACTAGCCCCCTCACGCACACACACACAGAAATAAAAAATAAAAAAAATCCTGCTTAGGGTACCTACTCGCAGCCTGTAGGAGAACCAGAACCGAAGAATGCCTAAAGCGGATGCAAAATATAACAAAGGCAGTTGAAATATTTCCCCATTTCCCCTACGTGGTCTTTGTGACAAGCAATGTTTCGAGTTGAGAAGTGGTCGGGCGATCTCTTTCGCTAATGGATACTACACATGATCCGTTTCAAATCCTGGAGCTGCTGCTTTTTTGTATAACATGCGAGCTCATCCACATGTGAATAATAAAATGAGCGACGCAAACTTTGAGTGACAACCCTTGCTCAAGCTTAACAAGATCTAGAACCCCCTCCGCTTCCCCCCCCCCCCCCCCCCCCCCCCCACACACACACAGACACTCACACTGGCGAACGCCCAAATCATTAAAAGTCTTCAAACGAATTCTATGCCTGTGTCCGGATTGTGAAGGTGCAACGACCACGAAGAGGGAGCCAGTTTTTCTTCTTCAATACTAGTGCAAATGGGAAATATAGGTTGGAAGTAGTTCATTGTTATGAGCGCTAAAGATGTGTCTTCACACAATAAAGTAATCGAAAAAGTAACGATTACTTCTTTAAGTAATGTCCAATTACTTTTGCCGTGGAGTAATCAAGTAATATAATTGAATACTTTTTAGCCACGAGTAATAGTAATTGTAATCGATTACTTTTTTTTAGTAACTTGTACAAGACTGGTCGGTATGCGCGAGAGGGCATGATCACGTGGAAAGTGTGTGGCTGGCCCAACGAGCACGTAGCTTCCACAGCACTGTCAGCATCGGGGTGAACGGGGTGGGGAAAGCAATTTTGAGCGACGGGCTAATCTTCTAGGGGGACAATGGCTGTGTCCGGCTAGTCAAGCGAGATTCCGAGCAAGAGGGGACTCCCCCCTTTCCGACTTCTTGAACTGTTTGGTACAATGCGCGATTTATGAGTTGAGAAGGAAAGTTAAACAGAAAAAAGTTGAAAAAGCGTTTCATGACTCCTTTAAAGGATCCATGAAACGAATTTTGGGCTGGAGTAAATCAATTTATATTGGGATTTTACTAATAGCACATCGTTCAGTGGGCCAAAAGAACAAAGGTAGAAAGTCAGGAGCCTGACTTTCGCTACAAAAATTTGCAAAACATAGCGGACTATTTCGTACCTCCTTCCCTTCGTAAACTCTCCGCCTTTTCACTGTGATACATCCGCGGACCCCGCAGCGCGTCACCGGGCTACTAGCCACCATAACCGGGCCCCCGCAGCGCGTCATCAGGGCCCAAGCGCACGTCACACGACACCGGACCTCAACTTAATCCCTTTACCCCTAAGCTGGCATTGCGGTGGAAGCTACGCGCTTGCCGGACCAATCAGCCGCCTCCCTTTCATCACCTGACCTCATTCTCTGCGGGTCGGCATGCGCGAGAGGGCGTGATCACGTGGAAATTGTGTGGCTGGCCCAACGAGCACGTAGCTTCCACAGCACTGTCAGCTTCGGGGTGAACGGGGTGGGGAAAGCAACTAGTCGGAATTTTGAGCGACGGGCTAATCTTCTAGGGGGACAATGGCTGTGTCCGGGCTACACAAGCGAGATTCCGAGCAAGAGGGGACTCCCTTCTTTCCGACTTCTTGAACTGTTTGGTACAATGCGCGATTTATGAGTTGAGGAGGAAAGCTAAACAGAAAAAAGTTGAAAAAGCGTTTCATGACTCCTTTAAGAAGGTCGCGGCAAATGCCCCTCAAATGGAATCATATATCCCTCCGCCACCTCCATAGGAACCGTGCGGATCTAATTCAAGCCCCGACCAGGGCGCCCCTAGCGGCAAACGGGTCCGTTGCATCGGGCATCTTCTGCCAGTCGCTGCGTTGGTTGTGCGTTGTAGTGGGTTAGCGCTGTAATTTCTGAGATGGCTATTCCGCACCAAGAAAGCCGGAACAATTGCTGCGTGGTCGGCAAGATCGCGCACGGCACGAAGTACTACATCGTCCCTTCGAAGCCGTACGAGGCGGAGTACTGCGCGACCTGAGTACGACTTGTGCGTCCATACAGGTTAGTGGTGTTTCTTAGCTTCCAGTTCGCGCTTTGTTTAAGCTGCTGACGAATAATGCAATTAACTTGTTTTCTCTTCTAGCGACGATGGAACAGGATCGACACCGACGGCAAACTCTAAAGTATGCAGCAAATACTTCACCGGAATCGAGAAGCGGAATGCGGTCGGCCTTCTAAGCCTACCGTTGAATGTTTCCATCAGCCTACAGGAAGATAGTAAAGAGAATCGCGGAACGGCGCGAAAAAAAATCGCCCAGTTATCGTCAAGCTGATTCAGAAATAAACGTACATAATTACCGCAGTCCACTCAACGCCAACAAATTTTTTTTTTTTGCGGGCGCGCTTAATTTTGTTTGCAGAGTACGGCGCTGTGTGACATCCACTTGTCCGTCGAAACAGACCTCCTTCACGTCGCACACGCGGCCAGATTCATGAAACAGTTTTCTCTTCGTTATATTGGCACCACGGAAGAAGCTTTCTGGATTCGTAACCGCCTTCAACCCCGTCGTAATCACCCCGGGAACACTGTCCGCTGTGCTGCTAATCGCCACTGCTTTCCCCCGATGATTCTGCACCACACTCTTAGAAAAAAGGGTCAGTATAGTCCTCCCTAAAGGGAGGAACGCTCTTGACACATATGTTCCTTCAGAAAGGGAGAAACTTTCGTCCCTTAAGCAGGGGAGGAAAAGTTCCTCCGTCGACTGCATCTCATTATGGCGGCCACGAATCGAGCAAATCGAGCTCGGTAAGGCTTAACGAGAACACGAAGGCTATTGCACGAAGCGAGAGGAGCAGGAAATAAAAACGTAACACGAGCTTTCCGCGAACTGTATTTATTTCCGAAGTTTCTTTACCCCTGCAGGTAAAGAAACTTACGTTTCGAAAGCATGCAGTGACTCAGTCTTCTCATCGTCAGCACTGCGATGTTCAACGGAGACAACCGGCACTCAGTTCGCGCACTTCATGTCCTACCTTTGCAATTCCTCGAGCCACAATTCCTTCGTCAACCGTTGCGTCAACCGCACATCACGGAGGAGTGAAAATCATTCGCCCGCAAAACCAAAAGCCGCTCTCAAAAAAAAGCAAATCCGAAGCAACCTCTTGGCTTATCTCAGCACGGTAACACGAAATTATGGCGTAGCCGCGTAGCGTAAAAGGATGTTAAATCGCTTGCCACCAGATGGCAGTGTCAAGCAGAATAATCGCACGTAGCTAGGCTAGGTGGCGCTAGGTACCGCCCAATTCATGTTTTAAAAAAAAATATTTTTATTTCTTTACGCCACAATTGCATTTCCTTTTCTTCGGAATCTCTAACACATGTAGACACGTTGCGCACACTACAAACATCAAGTCAACATATATGGAACGCATACACAGGCATCGCCATAGCATATACAAACATCAATACAACAACACACTACCCCGATCACTACTATCGAGCCCTGCGTTTCCGTCTTTTATAGTGGTCGTTTTGAACGTACGGAATTTTTCGGTGACTCCCTAAGCAAAAAAATATATTCCGAACATGTTCATTTTTTTCCAGCAATGTCATACATCTGAGGCTATTTTTAATGGCTCAGGGGATGAATCTCTTATTAAAAAGAAGACGCTCGATCATGCCATAATTATTTGAAAGCCAATAAATCGAGCCGCTCCAATGTGGTTCCAAGCCATGAGTTTGTTTTCCCGCATGGCCCTTCGTAGCCAGTATTGATATTGTAGTGTTCGTTTTTCTATTTGTGCTGTTCGCGCAAAGCTGCAATTGCCGTCTTGAATTAATCTCTTTAGAGCGGATATCCACTCAGCTGGAAGTGATGCTTCACGGGCACAGAAATCGCTTTTCGATCAACTTGAATGCAGTCAAAGCCGCGACTTGCGACAACTGTTAAGTGTACGGAGCTGCGCCGTTGCGAGCTCGAAAACTTCTAGCGCTCATCCCAGCGCGCCACTTAGAGGGCAGTTTCTACAGGAACCGTAATATATTTAAACAGTAAAATAAAGGATAGCGTTTTTTTTTTTTTTTATTTTGCCTGTCTTTTTTTTATGCTAAACTTCCATTATAAATATACGTACTTTCCGTCATACTTTCGTAGTGTTGTCTTTTCCCCAAAGCGCAATCGCTCTCGGGGACCGACAGTCACATTGGCCACTGTACGATAGGAGCTTACCGTTCAGACCAGCGTTCCAACATGACTATCCACACGTCGATCGACTGCACCTAATCCCTCAAGTGGTTTTAAACTCTTTAATGTAAAGCGGAATGTCATCCTGCGACACCCCGGCCCCTCCGATAACGGCCCGACCAGCGGCATCAATGCCCGACAGTTTACGTCATCTCATCTTGTTGTTACACCACTGATACGCAAACACACGGTCACATCGGCGATAATTCCAGTCTTCTATTCACAACCCACAACACTGCCATCACGATGTCGCTGAGACGAAGAAATACAGAACCACGTTGACGATGTTGCTGACACGCAGAAGAATCACGTTGAACGCCGGTTGGCACTCGCCACGGGACAACGGAACCGAACTCAGCACGGAATGAACCCGGGCAGCCGGCAGGAAAACCTGCCTTCCTTGGACGCAGTTCCCGCGATTTCCATAACGTCGAAAACGTCGACACAGTTCCTCGTGGTTTCGCTGCCGTAGTTCCGCGTGTTCCGCGTGCGTCCCGCAAATTGGAGACGGCCGTCTTACCCAGTGTATGTAGCGCTGCTGGCACTGCTCCGGAACTTCGCTGTTTCTAGCGGCTTCGTTAGCTCGTTTGATAAAACTAGGGGTAAAAACATCAACGCAACCGAAATGTTCTGCACATTTGCACTAGAAGACGGAATTACAGGCGGCCTTCGCTGCCGCTGAAGCTCAATCAACTCAACATTAATTTATTAAACAACGTGCGCGATGTGCTCGAAAAACGAAACCGAAAGAAGATGGGTCGGGAGGGCGAAAGCTTTCTCCGGTTTGCCTGGAGGAGGAAAACGTCTCGGAGAATAAGAAGGACTTTAATTTTCCTTTCATAGGTCTGTGTTTGTTTATGTGTGTTTTGGTAAACAAAACTTTACAAAAAAAAAAAAAAAAAGACGACTTCTCTGGGGATCGAACCGTTGACCACTTGGGCAGTAGCGCGATGTTCTACCCCTGCGCCAACTGAACAAGGAGCAACTCGCCCTCCTCCTTTCATCTGAACTGCCGTTCCTCCCTTCTCTGGGCAACTTGTCCGCAACAAGGAGGAACAGTCGCTTTTGCTACCTTTCTCCTCCCTTTTTTCTTAGAGTGCAGCTACCGAAGAAGCTTTCCGGATTCTTAGTCGCCCACTGTCCTTTGTGCTGTTCGTTGCTATTACTTCGCGATGATTCTGAGCCGGCGGCACCGGCTTCCGAGGGAACTTTCCGAACTCGTAACTGCCTTAAATTCCGTCGTAATCACGACGGGGACACTGTCCGCCGTGCTGTTCGTCGCCATTGCTGCCCGATGCTCCTGCGGCGGCTACCGCCAGGTCGCGGCGAACAATAGGCGACCGCCGCGACACGGCCGGCTTGCTCGCTTCCTATAGGCTTTTTGCACTGACGTCACATCGCACACTTTTGAACACCAAGTAAGAGGGGGAGAGGGAAGCTGCTTTTGTAAGAATTTTGAGTGACGGGTTAATCTTCTATGATCTTCTGGGGGGAGAATAGCGACGCCTGTACAAATCTGGGAGGCACAAAGGAGGATCCTGATAAGAGGGGAGCTCCTTCTTCCCCTCTTCTTTGGAGGGCAACGGAAGTGACGTCCTGTGCAAGGAGCCTATAGGCTCCTTGAACATGACGTCATTTCCGATACCCTCCAGAGAAGAGGGGGAGAAGGAGCTCCCCTCTTATCAGGACCCTCCTTTGTGCCTTCCGGATTTGCACAGGCGTCGCTATTCTCCTCCCAGAAGATTATAGAAGATTAACCCGTCACTCAAAATTCTTACAAAAGCAGCTTCCCTCTCCTCCTTTTACTTGGTGTGCAAATGTGTGCGATATGACGTCAATGCAAGGAGCCTATACGCAATAGGCCCCTTGCACAGGACGTCATTTCCGTTGCCCTCCAAAGAAGAGGGAAGAAGGAGCACCCCTCTTATCAGGACCCTCCTTTGTACCTCCCGGATTTGTACAGGCGTCGCTATTCTCCCCCCAGAAGATTATAGAAGATTAACCTGTCACTCAAAATTCTTACAAAAGCAGCTTCCCTCTCCTCCTCTTACTTGGTGTTCAAAAGTGTGCGATGTGACGTCAGTGCAAGGAGCCTATAGGCTCCTTGCACATGATGTCACTTCCGATGCCCTCCAGAGAAAAGGGGAAGAGGGAGTTCCCCTCTTATCAGGATCCTCCTTTGTGCCCCCCGGATTTGCACAGGCGTCGCTATTCTCCCCCCAGAAGATTATAGAAGATTAACCTGTCACTCAAAATTCGTACAAAAGCAGCTTCCCTCTCCTCCTTTTACTTGGTGTTCAAAAGCATGCGATGTGACGTCAATGCAAGGAGCCTATAGCGTCCCATAGTTTTCGTGATGTCGCGGCCAACGCGCGAGGAGGGTCTTGCCTTTTTGTACATATTTGCTTTATCTTTCGGCTTTGACTTGGCATTGTGGAAGCCACGAGAGGGAGATTAGAGTTTTCTCCCTCCGGTGGAAATAAATACGACTCGGAGATTAGCTTCCCCCTCCGATGGATACAAAGGCTGCTTTCAGGGGCTCGGTTCCCCCCCAATGAATACAAAAGTCGCTTTCTTGAAAAGTGGGATCGGAGACAAGTTGGAATCCATTGAAGCGGAACAAGGAGCGTTTCCAGTGAACTCTTCTTTCGACTGCGGAGAGATTTGAAACGGGCGCATCGCGCTGGTGGGAGGAGCTTCTCCTAGGAAGCGTCTTGACTTGTAACCGACTATGGGTGCGTCTTCTGCACATGATTCCTTACAAAGTATATCAATGAAGTAATGCGCTTTATTCTAACAAAATATGTATAAAAGGATGGGGCAAAAGGTGACTGGATTCATCCGACAAGATACCGCCCCTTTTACAGTACAGCAGCAGAAACAAAAAAGAGAGAGAGGAAAGTTCACAGTGCCACGACATAGAAGGAACACAACAGAAGAGTTTCCAACAAAAATGTTTTATGTATGTTAATCATTTATTTTATCTTAAAGTTAAAGGGATTCTTTGAGAGGGTAGCAAAACTAGGCTGACCTAACAATGCTGCAATGAATTTAATTCATCTGAATAACTAGAGTACACAATTTTAAAAGAGCAACTCGCAGCCAATACTGAAATATTGTCTTCCTTTATTTCTCCTTCCCTTGTCAGGTACGCGCATGAACTGACTTCAAGAGAGTGGCATGAAACCGTTGAACATTGGTGCCACAAGGGAATATAATGCCATGCAGAAAATGGCCGTGACCGTTTCCATTCCCAGGCATTTGGTGGAACCAAAGTCGGAGAAAGGAAAACATTGAAGAAGTTGTTTTCTTCAAATCTTAGTCAGGTATGCACCCGGCCCTGCCTGACCCGACCTAAAAACAACCCAGAAATAATTGGGAAATAAGCACACACTTACAACATCTGGTACATCAGGTCAGTCGCATGTGTTGGCACCCACATCTTCACTATAGTTCAGTTGGCCCACAATGTGGCCTGGTGTAGACTTTCGCTGAACCGATCAGCTGAGACAGCTTGCAACCTGTCAAAAAAAAATCCAGGTCAGTGATTAATCGTAGAAACTCTTGCAAATGCACAAGAGCACAAAAAGGACAAAGGGACAAGTTAAACAAAAAAGTGGTGTGTATGCCTTTTACTCTTCTCACTGTGTACTTTTGGCGTTGACTTTTTTTTTCCGTGGATGAAAAGAGCCACTACCAAAACCCCTCAATCACTGATACAGTAAACATCACTTTGTCGAACTCCATCTTGGGAACACAAATTTGTTGAATCACTGGCAAGTGACACTTTACGGATGCAGATAACATGATATCCTCTGTCAAGGGACGCACAACAGCTCCAAAACCAAAAAGATGAAGGCTCGGTGACGGATCTTACCTGGGGAGTCCCAAGTCACGAGGCTCGTGAAAAAATAATAAATCACTTTGAACTAACAAAACGCACACACACACATCAAAACGTCGGCCGAAAAACATTCTTTGACCTCGCCGATGTTTTGATGTGTGTGTACGTTCTGTTAATAAAAAAATATTCGTTTTTTTTTTTTTTTTTTTTTTTTTTTTTTTTTTTTTAGGATTAGCGTGGCTGCGAAGTCAAGGCGTGTCCCCTTGGTGCCATTGTTTTGAGTGTTTTATATGGTGACGATTTTGGGTTCAGGATGTATAAAAGGAGGGAGCACTGAATAAAGTGGTTAGCTGTGTTTGAGACGTCGTCGTGTTTCTTCCACCCAGTCTCGGGTGCTCTAAAAAATGGTAAATGATACAATAGTAGTAGCTATACGGTGTCGATGTAAAATGCCCTGGAAAATCGGGTGCCTGCACGCATAAAGATCACATTTTAAGCGAAGGTGTATTTTAATCGTGGATGCATTCCTGTAAAATTTCTCAGCGCGGCTCCGTCCCAGTGAAGATTTGTTATAACACGCAATTAAATTAAAAAAAAAAAAAGTTTATTACTGGTGGACATGGTCGTCCTTCGGTGGTAAACATTCACTGGTGCCCTTTTTTTATATATATCAGTACATTTCCTTTTTTTATATAGTCGTCTTTGAAAAGAGAGTAAAACGTAGGGGCGGCGGAGAAAAGCTCACCGGAGAAAAGCTCACAGGAGAAAAGCTCACCGGAGAAAAGCTCACAGGAGAAAAGCTCACCGGATAAGCTCACCGGAGAAAAGCTCACCGCAAAACCGGCAGATGCGGAAAAAAGCTCACTGGCCTTTCAGCGAATGCGGAAAAAAGCTCAACAATTTTTTTTTAACTTAGCGGATTTTGCGTCAAACGTGGCAATTTAACACAATTCGCATTCATCACTTCATTAAAAATAAATCATCTTTTTTTAATATTCTTGAAGTTAATTGTGCATATTTACTAATTCCTCAGAAATTAGTAATCTCCCATTCTGTATATTAATGAAGCCGCAAGTATAAAATCAAAACATCGTACATTGGTAAGAGAGACAACAATTTATTGACAGCTGACATTGTGCCGTCAGTAGCTCTGTCAGATAAAGAGGTTCGTTTTTTACGAGCTAATATGAATAGCGGTGTGTGAACCGTTTCAGCTCCAAATATTGTGTAGTGTCTAATATATAAGTAGGTGTTTGTTGATGTAATCAGTAGCGGCTACGCTGTTCTCTTTCTGTTGACTAACAAACCTTTAGTTTTGAGAACAGCTTCGTCCTGTCGTGTTTGTTGTCTTCACTCCGTCGTCGTCCTTTGGGCGGTTTTTATCATGTATAACGCTTACCAACTCGCCCTATTCGCTACCTTACAGAAGACTACTTCTTATATAGGTCACGGGTAACAACGGTGACAGTGTGCAGCTCTGAAGGTCATGGGTGGTTCGCTGTACAAGGGCACTCGCACACAAAGGCAACGTGTGGAAACACCAGCACGAACGACTAGAAAACGTGCATGTTCATGGAAGAAAGAAGCCTCGATATCCTACTGACTGTTTTAGGTTAACAAAAGCTTCAAAGAGAATTTCAGGCACAGCGTTGTTGCGCATGCACTTTCGAATTTTGGGCATTTACAGTTTTGATTTTTAGGTCTTAGGCAGACATCATTAAGTTTTCGAACTTTTTCCTGTTATTCAAGTTTATAAAGTTTTCAGTTAGGCTTTAGTTGCCAAGAAAGTAAGCCACAGAAAACACTCGCCCGCAATTATTAATTTGGGAGCAGTATACCCAAAAAGTTTAACAAATATTATAGAAAATGATATTTTCTTTTTTACAAAGCTGACGAATTTTAATGACAATAAATTGATATATGTTACGCATAATCACACAGCCTCCATATAAAAAGAACAAAAATATCGGTCAGCTTTCCTCTGCATACGCTCAATGGCCGGTGAGCTTTTCTCCGCATCCGCCGGTTTTGCAGTGAGCTTTTCTGCGGTGAGCTTATCTCCGATGAGCTTTTCTCCGATGAGCTTTTCTCCGGTGAGCTTTTCTCCGGGATTCAAGACGGAATAAGACGTAGGGCCAAGAGAGATTGGTGGCAGAGTGGGCTAGCGCACACCAGCTAGGAGCACGTAGAGCGAAAGCTAGCGCTGCAGAACCCCCAGGATCCTGTCTTCAATCCCCACCCACCCCTGCCCGTTTCGATCTGGATGAGCATCGTACCGGCGAGCGGCCGTGTATCACTATTGCGTGGTGCACGTTAAAGACCCCAGGCTAGCGATTGTACTACACTGGCTAAATTTCTCATCTAAAGCTGGGAGACTCGTCGCCTGTTGAGGCAGACCAGGTTCTAGGCTGTATAAACATACACACAGCCCAATTTTCCTGGGGTGCCCGCCTGAACCATACTCTTCTTCCCTCAACTTGCTACATCTGTAGGCAGTCTCTCGTTCAAGAAGGGCTTTCTTCTCGCGCGGACCATCTCGCCGTTTCCTAGTGACCCTCGTGGTTGCTCAACAACAACAACAAAACGCAACTGAAAAAAAAAAGAAGAAAAAGCTAGTAGAAAATTTTGTGTTCTTTGGAAAACGCCACTGGGCTCAAAATAGAAGCAAAGCGAAGAAGCCGGCTGGTTGTGCGGACAAACCGTGGGACAAACACAGTTCGCTGCGCGTTCTGTGGCCATCCAGCGAGTGCAGTATGTGAGGGGTCCTCATCATTTCTTCGAAACTCGTTTCATGGACAAGTTTTCATGGACACATGTTTCATGGACGCACGTTTCGCCGGCACGGTCGTTTCATCGACACTCGTTACGCAAATTGCACGCTGTAGGGACATTTCGTCGTCACGCGTGTATCACTGGTGTGCGCGTTAAACCACCCCTCCACCTGTGTTCACGCCGCTGCGCAGCGACAGTCCGCGGCGGTTCATTAAAAAAAATGTTAATCCACCAGACCGACCCGTACAGGCCGCTTCGCTGCGACAGTCTCATGCAGCTTATCACAGAAAAAAGCTAATCTGAGCTGTCGATGAAACGCCGTTCGATGAACTGATTGCCACCGTTATGGGAGGGCCTCGCGAGTAGAAGGGCCACGCAGGTGAAGATAGGAGATATCCCTGACTGGAGTGCTATGCTAACCGCAGGCGCCAGCTTCTTTTTTTTTTTTCTTTTTTTTTTTTAGGTATTGCGTTGTTTGCGGTTTACTGCCACTTTGCTTTACTTCGTAATATTTTTTTTTCTAGGATTTTGTGGGCCGTAACACGAATAGAGCCACAAGACGTGGCTTTGCGGAGCTGAGCAACAACGGGAACACGGAGGGGAGGGGAGGGGGAGGGGGGCTGTGTGTGCAGGCAGGGCCGTACCCAGAAAAATATTGGGGGGGGGGGGGGGGGGTTCGGGGACAACGGTGGCCATTTTGAAAGTGTCTATTGTCTTATTTTCGCCTATGAATCATGTGCATCGGTGGCATATAATGGAGAGTTACAGCAAACCGGAGAACCGTCCCGGTTTGGTGCCCGGTCGCCGACCGGTGCCACTGCGCGTGCGCAGAGGTGGAGATTAAAATCGGCTGGCTGCAAGTGCACCGACCAGGGAAGTACCCAGAAAAAAATTTCGGGGGGGTCAGAACCCCCTAACCCCCCCCCCCCCCCCCCCCCCCTGGTTACGGCCCTGTGTGCAGGCATTGATCTGTTGGACTTGAGCCAAACGCACGGGGGCTCAGCATATTGCCCAGCACCCCTTGGACAATGTCAGCGGCTGCTCAAGCCCCCGGCGCAGAATCGCTATTCTAAAACACTCTTGCGTAGCGTGTGCCAACGCAAGCGCGAAATTTAGTGCTAGTGTGCGCCGAAATTGAGTATGTTAGTCTCAAACTTCCTTCCCTTCTAAATCCGAGGCTGGTTGAGGGGTTGAAACGCAGCGCACCGATTTCTTTCGTGCCGACAGCGTCGCAGCTGTCGTGGCCGTCGTAGCTAGGGCTAGGCTGGCTACACTTTGGTGACGTGCCCAGGTGCTCAGTGTGCTCTCCAATGAGTCTTCGAGCTCGTACTTCTCGTAAGTACAGTACTTACCTCGTTTCGTCGCCCCGTCGCGCCAGTGCGTCGGAGCCGTCGTGGAGCAGTGTTGCAGTAATGTCAACTATTTCTTGCAAAAAAAAAAAAAAAAAAAAAAAAAACCCTACCCTCGTTTTTAATATTCCCTACATGTCCCTACAACAGGCACAAAATTCCCCGCAATTGTCCCTACGCGGAAAAGAAAGAAAGATTACGCGAAGAATGCGCCGCAGATCTGAAGCAGACGGATACAGAATCTCCAAGAAAAGGTTGTTGAAAAGCTGTCGTCACGGCGTCTCAACGTCGCAAGAGACTTAAAAACCGATCTTCTCTCTCGGTCTTACTCGGTTGCATATGTGTGAACGGCACTTAGCTGCCCAAGCTTCTGTGGATTGTCAAACTGGAGAGCGACCTGCAGCCAGGGACTCAAACCGTAACCGTAACCGAAACCTAAAACCGTTTAGGAACGAAATTTTTTTAGGAACGAAACCGTTATCCGAAATTTACAGAAAAACCGTAACCGTAACGTAACTGTAAATTATTTACCGGTAACCGATATTAACGGAAAAATAAAAATATTAGTTTTTCTCAAGAATGACCTCGAGGAGGGAGCTTAGAGTTAGCGTCAGCGAGTGGTGCATCTGGTCATACACTTTCGGTCATTCTAAATTAAGGATTAAGAATACTTTGTTGGAATTAGTGGTCGAGCTCGTGATGAAGAGTCGTTATTTCTACATCTGCCACACTCCCAAAATCGCTAAATGTATTAAGCACGTGTCGTCTTCAATCTGAGATGTCCATCCAATTCGGTTCTTTCAAAACCACCACTCTTCCTGAGCTGCCGTAGCCAGGGGGGGTAAAGGTGGGTGAGGAGGAGTAGCAAATCCCGTGCGCCGACATCCTGGGTCCCGAGTGAACGAACGCAAAAGAGAGCGACAGAACACGAGAGAAAGAAAGCAACGTTGCCATGGTAACGCGAAGAGTGAAAACTCTCAGCAATATAAACAGTAATAATTTAACGATGTAAACTAAATTATGAGCTATTCTAACGCTTATAAAAAGCAATAAACTCATTACGCTGCATTAACTTCCTTTCTGTCGAAATCTCGGAAATCTGGTGGTTGCGCAGTTTCGTATTCCTCAACCGCGCCCAGCCGCGCCCCACCGGCGAAGCCGGGTATATGGTTTAGTTTAGCGTTAATGCGAGGCCGTACATCTGCGCGCTTTTCAAAAAGAAAGCTTCGAAAGGAACGTGAATATCTTTCCACCGGTAAGTTCGTGAATTGTTGAAGTTCACGAAACTGCTCTGATGATGTAACCGTGTTTGGGACCCCGAGGGTCTGCCTGCATGATCCGCCGCTTGCGGCAGCCAGAATGTATGGGAAAATGGCGGACCTTTTCCTCTAGAGTTAGTATGTATGATCTCTATGGCCGTAGCAGTATGAAGAAACGAGGTAAAGTGGCCATCATGCAGAGCTGGCGGAAAACAAAACCTGGTATTCCTTTCGTCTGAAACGCGTCGAGAGGGACGATGTTCGAACAAGACAGAAAGAAGAAAAAAGTGTCGGTTTTACATTGACGTTTCGTATGTCACTGACACTCGCGACACGTTTCAGGCGAAATGAAAAGCAGGTTCTGTTTTCCGCCAGCTCTGCATTATGGTCAGTTTATCTCGTTTCTTCATACTTCGACGTTTCCGCTGTGGCACTGCCTTTTTTTGGACTGAAGAAAGCAGTGTCACTGCCGAGACGTCGATGCCAGCCTGATATTTAAGCCTCCTTTTTAATTCTTCCACTAATCTCTTGAACTATACATAAAAAGAAAACGTGTAAACTTGTTTTATTATTTTGACGTCTGTTTAAATTTCTTTGTTTATCTCTAATTTTAATGTACGTAATATTTTAATATACTTTCAGCGTTTTACTTGTTCACCTACCTCGTGCTTTATTTTCTTCCCACTCATCAAAAAAAAATATTTCCATTATTTAACCGCTGCGTCTGTGCACCCTCCTTCGCGTACCTATATATTCCTCTGAAGCATCTGTATACGTACATTTTCCCCGTTACCCCTATATATATATATATGGGTGGTTTCATCTCAAATCGTGCAGGCAAAAAGGGTCGAATTTTTAATTTCGACGAAAAAAATATATGTTATGGCGCCGTTTCTAAAACCGCAGTCATCACAAACCGCAAGTTCGTCGGATTTTTTGTTCTCGACTTATGAATTTTTAAAGAGGCCGCGGCGAAAAGCAGTGTTTTTCACACTCGCCGTGGGTCGGATGTTTCGCTTGATCTCCCGCCATGGATTTTCAGTCCACATTATATTATATTCTTTAAAGCACTCTGTGGACACATTTAAAAGGCTCCAATACCATGAAATAATTTTAGGCGTTTTGCTTTTTTTCTGTAAAAATGTCAAAAACGCCTCCTCGGTCAATTGTTGACGAACTTTGACAATTAATTACTGGCGATCTAGTTGGGTTACACCGATTTTTTTTATGTCCACGGAGAGCCCAAAACACGCTCTTTATATTTATTATAAAATGACTTGGCTGTATAAAATATCCTTTGCGGTACGTTTACGTTAATATTATGCAAAATTCACAAAGTACCATATTTGAAATCGATTTTCTCAAAAAACCCATTTTTTATTTTTTTTTATTTTTGTTCAAATGTAGATATGATAGTTGTCTACACGAAAATCAATCCTAGAAAGTGTATATTTTGTTTTTATGTTTTATATTTAGGCCTCAATATCGGAAAAAAAACGTCTTTGTTTTGCAAGACCTAAGTCAGACATTGCGACCCATGCGTCTCTATGAATTGTGAAAAAATTTTTTTTAAATTTTCTTCTGCATTTTGTAATCAATTATAAACGAATTTTGTATTGAATATTTATGTATGTTTTGATAAGAGCGGGAACCACGAGATACATATCTAACCAAATCAGCAGGCCTAGTAGACTTTCAATAACCAAAAGGCACAGACGGTGTATTGCTTCGATTTATAAACCTTTCACAGTAAACTAGCACGACTAGCTATTAGCTGTCATATTACTAAGACAAAGAAAGTCACCACATCCGTCGATATGTTGTATACAATTCTTTCTGAAACCAAACACTAAGGGTTTGTTCACCGCACATCGCACAGGTCACCAGGGAATGTCCTTTCGCTTCCGTAATACACAAAAGTGGTGACACAGAAACGGTCCGAAACACACAGAGAGTGTGTCATGGAGAGGGGTAGGAAATAAAAATAAATAAATAGGAATTAAATTGCTCAACTGCGATCTTAACGAAAATTGCGTTAAAAAAAAATAAAGTATTTAGGTTCGAGTGGTGGCAAGGCGATAGATCCACGCCTGGTGGAGAGTCAGACGAAGAAGCCGACGGCACGTAAAGGTAAAACAAAAAAATCAATCATTTAATAAAGACGGGAAAACTCAGCCGCACATGACAAGAACATAAACCAACTCCTCCGGGCATTCCCTAAATGGGACGCAACCAAATCCGTGCGAACACGCTCTCTACATCACCGGCTAGGCCGCTACGCCATGACAAAATAAACCCAACAACTGAACAGTGCTAACCAACAGTTAGTAAGAAAACATTGAAAAAAAAAAAAAAAAACGTTCAAAAACGCACCCGAGAAACTAAGTTCAGCGGGGCGAAGAAACACACACGAGTCGGTCCCACGACACTGAAGTCTGGCAGGATGACGGCGTCCAGATGATGCTCGAATCTGTTTTTCCCTCTATTACGCACATCCACGATGGCTGTGAGGAACAGTGGCTTTGCGAAAGAAAGTGAAGAATAGATTCGAGCAGGCGATGCGCGAGAAGGTAACCGAGACTATGCCTGAAGCTTCATATCGGGAGAGGAGCTTTCGAGGTAGTTTCTGCAGTTACTCAAACTTTCTCTTTCCCCTTCCCTTTTTCAAAAGAACACGTCAGCCGGCGCTGACTTTTCATCTCGGGAGAAGCCCACTCTTCACAAACGGTTATAGTTGACAAGGAGGCTGACTTCGACCCAACTAGTCTCCGGGCAAAATACAAACACAAGTATATTTACCAACACGCTCGTTTTGATGTCGGTCTCCGGGCTTTGCTGTTTCCAAAGAGATAGCCCTTTATAAGGATAGAATGAGCGGGCTGGTGGGGATAATTAAACTTAAACAGCCCCTTCTCGTTTTCTTCCTCAAGTTTAATAGATAACCCTTCGGTGCTATCGGATCTCCCCGGAGAGAGAGAGAGAGAGAGCACGGCCGTTTCAAGGTAAGGATATGGCGCTCGAAGCTGGGGCAAACAGGCGGTATCGTTTCACGCATGCACGGATGGCTGGTTTCAAATTTCCCCACATCCCTAACGAAACCGGCCCATCTTCGTGTGTGCGTCTGTGGGATTCCTGTCCCGCGCCGCCGGTTTTAGCGCGCACACGGCGTTGTTTTGGCTGGCAGAACAGTTGTTGACCGTCGATATTGTAAGGCCGTGGTGTCCTCATCCTTTCAGGCAACGATTCCTTTGCTTTCCCTTGTACAATACTCTGACTGACTCCTCCTGGGTGGCTATCACTGTTCGCCACGTCAACGACACAATCGTACCATTTCACTCCTCGTGGCACAGGGTGCGCTGCTCGCTTTACTGTCACGGGCCGTTCTATCTAACACAACGAGCGCGAAAGGTCGTGGTCATCTGCTGGCTCCGAAAGGGCGGGACGTTCATGCAGGCCAATGAGGGCCCCGAATCAATACGACGTCTGCCGACTCGTACACGTTAAAAATTTACGACACCTGCTGCTCTGTTAATAAGTTGCTTTCTCTTTTTTGGAACTCCTCCGATGTAGCTTTCCGCCTATAATAAAATGTAAATAATCAATAAATATAACAGGGTGGAAATAATGTATTTCATTTTTATGTGGGAACGTTGAAAAAAATGAAAAGACTATTTCTAAGCTTGTGAAGACGCGCAATTCGTAAGTCCATTTCGTGCCGTAAAAACACGTTTTTGTACGATATTAATGCTTAAATATAAAACATACAAACAAAATATACACTTTCTAGACTTGATTTTCGCGTAGAAAACTATCACATCTACATTTTAACAAAAAATAAAAAAAATAAAAAATGGGTTTTTTGAGAAAATCAATTTCAAAAATGGTACTTTTTGGTTTTCACATAACATTAACGTAAACGTACCGGAAAGAATACTTTATGCAGCCAAGTCATTTTATAATACATATAAAGAACGTGTTTTGGGCTCTCCGTGGACATAAAAAGTATTAATGTAACCCAAGTAGATCGCCAGTAATTAATTGTCAAAGTTCGTCAACAATCGACCGAGGGGGCGTTTTTGACATTTTTACAGAAAGAAAGCAAAACGCCTAAAATTATTTTATGGTATTGGAGCATTTTAAATGTGTCCACGGAGTGCTTTAAAAAAGATAATATAATGTGGACTGAAAATCCACGGCGGGAGATCAAGCGAAACATCCGACCCACGACGGGTGTGAAAAACACTGCTTTTCGCCGCGGCCTCTTTAAAAATTCATAAGTCGCGAACAAAAAATCCGACGAACTTGCGGTCTGCGGCGACTGCGTTTTTAAAAACGGCGCCATAACATATATTTTTTTCATCGAAATTAAAAATTTGACCCTTTTTGCCTGCACGATTTGAGATGAAACCACCCATATATATATATATATATATATATAAACGAATATGTGCAGATGAATGAACCGTACTTAATCCAATGAATTAAAGAATCCAAGTTTTTCAGGAACCCGCCGAAAGCCAAAAATTGGCGGAGCCAGGATTTGAACTCTGGGCCTCCCAATGTCCGGTCGGGTGTGCTAACCACTACACCACTCCACCTTAGCTTTCTGGCGTTTCCTACCTGTCTTATTAATGCACAAGAAACGAAATGTGTCCAATCGGAGGTGTTCTGGAAACACACGCCGCCGCGTGGAACGCGGTACGACGCTTAGTGTCACGTGGTACGTGCTCGTTTGTGCTCCAGAAATCCTCCCACTGTTTGTCTCGCCCCGTGTACATGTAGTATTCTTTGTTTATGAGTTTTAGAGACACGGTATCATCATCATCTGCGAGAATCAAGAGCCACGTTATTGAATATACAACACGGGCACTTCACGTCATCGTACGTGGTCTCCGAGGGGGATATAAACGAATATGTGCAGATGAATGAACCGTACTTAATCCAATGAATTAAAGAATCCAAGTTTTTCAGGAACCCGCCGAAAGCCAAAAATTGGCGGAGCCAGGATTTGAACTCTGGGCCTCCCAATGTCCGGTCGGGTGTGCTAACCACTACACCACTCCACCTTAGCTTTCTGGCGTTTCCTACCTGTCTTATTAATGCACAAGAAACGAAATGTGTCCAATCGGAGGTGTTCTGGAAACACACGCCGCCGCGTGGAACGCGGTACGACGCTTAGTGTCACGTGGTACGTGCTCGTTTGTGCTCCAGAAATCCTCCCACTGTTTGTCTCGCCCCGTGTACATGTAGTATTCTTTGTTTATGAGTTTTAGAGACACGGTATCATCATCATCTGCGAGAATCAAGAGCCACGTTATTGAATATACAACACGGGCACTTCACGTCATCGTACGTGGTCTCCGAGGGGGATATAAACGAATATGTGCAGATGAATGAACCGTACTTAATCCAATGAATTAAAGAATCCAAGTTTTTCAGGAACCCGCCGAAAGCCAAAAATTGGCGGAGCCAGGATTTGAACTCTGGGCCTCCCAATGTCCGGTCGGGTGTGCTAACCACTACACCACTCCACCTTAGCTTTCTGGCGTTTCCTACCTGTCTTATTAATGCACAAGAAACGAAATGTGTCCAATCGGAGGTGTTCTGGAAACACACGCCGCCGCGTGGAACGCGGTACGACGCTTAGTGTCACGTGGTACGTGCTCGTTTGTGCTCCAGAAATCCTCCCACTGTTTGTCTCGCCCCGTGTACATGTAGTATTCTTTGTTTATGAGTTTTAGAGACACGGTATCATCATCATCTGCGAGAATCAAGAGCCACGTTATTGAATATACAACACGGGCACTTCACGTCATCGTACGTGGTCTCCGAGGGGGATATAAACGAATATGTGCAGATGAATGAACCGTACTTAATCCAATGAATTAAAGAATCCAAGTTTTTCAGGAACCCGCCGAAAGCCAAAAATTGGCGGAGCCAGGATTTGAACTCTGGGCCTCCCAATGTCCGGTCGGGTGTGCTAACCACTACACCACTCCACCTTAGCTTTCTGGCGTTTCCTACCTGTCTTATTAATGCACAAGAAACGAAATGTGTCCAATCGGAGGTGTTCTGGAAACACACGCCGCCGCGTGGAACGCGGTACGACGCTTAGTGTCACGTGGTACGTGCTCGTTTGTGCTCCAGAAATCCTCCCACTGTTTGTCTCGCCCCGTGTACATGTAGTATTCTTTGTTTATGAGTTTTAGAGACACGGTATCATCATCATCTGCGAGAATCAAGAGCCACGTTATTGAATATACAACACGGGCACTTCACGTCATCGTACGTGGTCTCCGAGGGGGATATAAACGAATATGTGCAGATGAATGAACCGTACTTAATCCAATGAATTAAAGAATCCAAGTTTTTCAGGAACCCGCCGAAAGCCAAAAATTGGCGGAGCCAGGATTTGAACTCTGGGCCTCCCAATGTCCGGTCGGGTGTGCTAACCACTACACCACTCCACCTTAGCTTTCTGGCGTTTCCTACCTGTCTTATTAATGCACAAGAAACGAAATGTGTCCAATCGGAGGTGTTCTGGAAACACACGCCGCCGCGTGGAACGCGGTACGACGCTTAGTGTCACGTGGTACGTGCTCGTTTGTGCTCCAGAAATCCTCCCACTGTTTGTCTCGCCCCGTGTACATGTAGTATTCTTTGTTTATGAGTTTTAGAGACACGGTATCATCATCATCTGCGAGAATCAAGAGCCACGTTATTGAATATACAACACGGGCACTTCACGTCATCGTACGTGGTCTCCGAGGGGGATATAAACGAATATGTGCAGATGAATGAACCGTACTTAATCCAATGAATTAAAGAATCCAAGTTTTTCAGGAACCCGCCGAAAGCCAAAAATTGGCGGAGCCAGGATTTGAACTCTGGGCCTCCCAATGTCCGGTCGGGTGTGCTAACCACTACACCACTCCACCTTAGCTTTCTGGCGTTTCCTACCTGTCTTATTAATGCACAAGAAACGAAATGTGTCCAATCGGAGGTGTTCTGGAAACACACGCCGCCGCGTGGAACGCGGTACGACGCTTAGTGTCACGTGGTACGTGCTCGTTTGTGCTCCAGAAATCCTCCCACTGTTTGTCTCGCCCCGTGTACATGTAGTATTCTTTGTTTATGAGTTTTAGAGACACGGTATCATCATCATCTGCGAGAATCAAGAGCCACGTTATTGAATATACAACACGGGCACTTCACGTCATCGTACGTGGTCTCCGAGGGGGATATAAACGAATATGTGCAGATGAATGAACCGTACTTAATCCAATGAATTAAAGAATCCAAGTTTTTCAGGAACCCGCCGAAAGCCAAAAATTGGCGGAGCCAGGATTTGAACTCTGGGCCCTCCCAATGTCCGGTCGGGTGTGCTAACCACTACACCACTCCACCTTAGCTTTCTGGCGTTTCCTACCTGTCTTATTAATGCACAAGAAACGAAATGTGTCCCAATCGGAGGTGTTCTGGAAACACACGCCGCCGCGTGGAACGCGGTACGACGCTTAGTGTCACGTGGTACGTGCTCGTTTGTGCTCCAGAAATCCTCCCACTGTTTGTCTCGCCCCGTGTACATGTAGTATTCTTTGTTTATGAGTTTTAGAGGACACGGTATCATCATCATCTGCGAGAATCAAGAGCCACGTTATTGAATATACAACACGGGCACTTCACGTCATCGTACGTGGTCTCCGAGGGGGATATAAACGAATATGTGCAGATGAATGAACCGTACTTAATCCAATGAATTAAAGAATCCAAGTTTTTCAGGAAACCCGCCGAAAGCCAAAAATTGGCGGAGCCAGGATTTGAACTCTGGGCCTCCCAATGTCCGGTCGGGTGTGCTAAACCACTACACCACTCCACCTTAGCTTTCTGGCGTTTCCTACCTGTCTTATTAATGCACAAGAAACGAAATGTGTCCAATCGGAGGTGTTCTGGAAACACACGCCGCCGCGTGGAACGCGGTACGACGCTTAGTGTCACGTGGTACGTGCTCGTTTGTGCTCCAGAAATCCTCCCACTGTTTGTCTCGCCCCGTGTACATGTAGTATTCTTTGTTTATGAGTTTTAGAGACACGGTATCATCATCATCTGCGAGAATCAAGAGCCACGTTATTGAATATACAACACGGGCACTTCACGTCATCGTACGTGGTCTCCGAGGGGGATATAAACGAATATGTGCAGATGAATGAACCGTACTTAATCCAATGAATTAAAGAATCCAAGTTTTTCAGGAACCCGCCGAAAGCCAAAAAATTGGCGGAGCCAGGATTTGAACTCTGGGCCTCCCAATGTCCGGTCGGGTGTGCTAACCACTACACCACTCCACCTTAGCTTTCTGGCGTTTCCTACCGTGTCTCTAAAACTCATAAACAAAGAATACTACATGTACACGGGGCGAGACAAACAGTGGGAGGATTTCTGGAGCACAAACGAGCACGTACCACGTGACACTAAGCGTCGTACCGCGTTCCACGCGGCGGGCGTGGTGTTTCCCAGAAACACCTCCGATTGGACACATTTCGTTTCTTGTGCATTAATAAGACAGGTAGGAAACGCCAGAAAGCTAAGGTGGAGTGGTGTAGTGGTTAGCACACCCGACCGGACATTGGGAGGCCCAGAGTTCAAATCCTGGCTCCGCCAATTTTTGGCTTTCGGCGGGTTCCTGAAAAACTTGGATTCTTTAATTCATTGGATTAAGTACGGTTCATTCATCTGCACATATTCGTTTATATCCCCCTCGGAGACCACGTACGATGACGTGAAGTGCCCGTGTTGTATATTCAATAACGTGGCTCTTGATTCTCGCAGATGATGATGATACCGTGTCTCTAAAACTCATAAACAAAGAATACTACATGTACACGGGGCGAGACAAACAGTGGGAGGATTTCTGGAGCACAAACGAGCACGTACCACGTGACACTAAGCGTCGTACCGCGTTCCACGCGGCGGCGTGTGTTTCCAGAACACCTCCGATTGGACACATTTCGTTTCTTGTGCATTAATAAGACAGGTAGGAAACGCCAGAAAGCTAAGGTGGAGTGGTGTAGTGGTTAGCACACCCGACCGGACATTGGGAGGCCCAGAGTTCAAATCCTGGCTCCGCCAATTTTTGGCTTTCGGCGGGTTCCTGAAAAACTTGGATTCTTTAATTCATTGGATTAAGTACGGTTCATTCATCTGCACATATTCGTTTATATCCCCCTCGGAGACCACGTACGATGACGTGAAGTGCCCGTGTTGTATATTCAATAACGTGGCTCTTGATTCTCGCAGATGATGATGATACCGTGTCTCTAAAACTCATAAACAAAGAATACTACATGTACACGGGGCGAGACAAACAGTGGGAGGATTTCTGGAGCACAAACGAGCACGTACCACGTGACACTAAGCGTCGTACCGCGTTCCACGCGGCGGCGTGTGTTTCCAGAACACCTCCGATTGGACACATTTCGTTTCTTGTGCATTAATAAGACAGGTAGGAAACGCCAGAAAGCTAAGGTGGAGTGGTGTAGTGGTTAGCACACCCGACCGGACATTGGGAGGCCCAGAGTTCAAATCCTGGCTCCGCCAATTTTTGGCTTTCGGCGGGTTCCTGAAAAACTTGGATTCTTTAATTCATTGGATTAAGTACGGTTCATTCATCTGCACATATTCGTTTATATCCCCCTCGGAGACCACGTACGATGACGTGAAGTGCCCGTGTTGTATATTCAATAACGTGGCTCTTGATTCTCGCAGATGATGATGATACCGTGTCTCTAAAACTCATAAACAAAGAATACTACATGTACACGGGGCGAGACAAACAGTGGGAGGATTTCTGGAGCACAAACGAGCACGTACCACGTGACACTAAGCGTCGTACCGCGTTCCACGCGGCGGCGTGTGTTTCCAGAACACCTCCGATTGGACACATTTCGTTTCTTGTGCATTAATAAGACAGGTAGGAAACGCCAGAAAGCTAAGGTGGAGTGGTGTAGTGGTTAGCACACCCGACCGGACATTGGGAGGCCCAGAGTTCAAATCCTGGCTCCGCCAATTTTTGGCTTTCGGCGGGTTCCTGAAAAACTTGGATTCTTTAATTCATTGGATTAAGTACGGTTCATTCATCTGCACATATTCGTTTATATCCCCCTCGGAGACCACGTACGATGACGTGAAGTGCCCGTGTTGTATATTCAATAACGTGGCTCTTGATTCTCGCAGATGATGATGATACCGTGTCTCTAAAACTCATAAACAAAGAATACTACATGTACACGGGGCGAGACAAACAGTGGGAGGATTTCTGGAGCACAAACGAGCACGTACCACGTGACACTAAGCGTCGTACCGCGTTCCACGCGGCGGCGTGTGTTTCCAGAACACCTCCGATTGGACACATTTCGTTTCTTGTGCATTAATAAGACAGATAGGAAACGCCAGAAAGCTAAGGTGGAGTGGTGTAGTGGTTAGCACACCCGACCGGACATTGGGAGGCCCAGAGTTCAAATCCTGGCTCCGCCAATTTTTGGCTTTCGGCGGGTTCCTGAAAAACTTGGATTCTTTAATTCATTGGATTAAGTACGGTTCATTCATCTGCACATATTCGTTTATATCCCCCTCGGAGACCACGTACGATGACGTGAAGTGCCCGTGTTGTATATTCAATAACGTGGCTCTTGATTCTCGCAGATGATGATGATACCGTGTCTCTAAAACTCATAAACAAAGAATACTACATGTACACGGGGCGAGACAAACAGTGGGAGGATTTCTGGAGCACAAACGAGCACGTACCACGTGACACTAAGCGTCGTACCGCGTTCCACGCGGCGGCGTGTGTTTCCAGAACACCTCCGATTGGACACATTTCGTTTCTTGTGCATTAATAAGACAGGTAGGAAACGCCAGAAAGCTAAGGTGGAGTGGTGTAGTGGTTAGCACACCCGACCGGACATTGGGAGGCCCAGAGTTCAAATCCTGGCTCCGCCAATTTTTGGCTTTCGGCGGGTTCCTGAAAAACTTGGATTCTTTAATTCATTGGATTAAGTACGGTTCATTCATCTGCACATATTCGTTTATATCCCCCTCGGAGACCACGTACGATGACGTGAAGTGCCCGTGTTGTATATTCAATAACGTGGCTCTTGATTCTCGCAGATGATGATGATACCGTGTCTCTAAAACTCATAAACAAAGAATACTACATGTACACGGGGCGAGACAAACAGTGGGAGGATTTCTGGAGCACAAACGAGCACGTACCACGTGACACTAAGCGTCGTACCGCGTTCCACGCGGCGGCGTGTGTTTCCAGAACACCTCCGATTGGACACATTTCGTTTCTTGTGCATTAATAAGACAGGTAGGAAACGCCAGAAAGCTAAGGTGGAGTGGTGTAGTGGTTAGCACACCCGACCGGACATTGGGAGGCCCAGAGTTCAAATCCTGGCTCCGCCAATTTTTGGCTTTCGGCGGGTTCCTGAAAAACTTGGATTCTTTAATTCATTGGATTAAGTACGGTTCATTCATCTGCACATATTCGTTTATATCCCCCTCGGAGACCACGTACGATGACGTGAAGTGCCCGTGTTGTATATTCAATAACGTGGCTCTTGATTCTCGCAGATGATGATGATACCGTGTCTCTAAAACTCATAAACAAAGAATACTACATGTACACGGGGCGAGACAAACAGTGGGAGGATTTCTGGAGCACAAACGAGCACGTACCACGTGACACTAAGCGTCGTACCGCGTTCCACGCGGCGGCGTGTGTTTCCAGAACACCTCCGATTGGACACATTTCGTTTCTTGTGCATTAATAAGACAGGTAGGAAACGCCAGAAAGCTAAGGTGGAGTGGTGTAGTGGTTAGCACACCCGACCGGACATTGGGAGGCCCAGAGTTCAAATCCTGGCTCCGCCAATTTTTGGCTTTCGGCGGGTTCCTGAAAAACTTGGATTCTTTAATTCATTGGATTAAGTACGGTTCATTCATCTGCACATATTCGTTTATATCCCCCTCGGAGACCACGTACGATGACGTGAAGTGCCCGTGTTGTATATTCAATAACGTGGCTCTTGATTCTCGCAGATGATGATGATACCGTGTCTCTAAAACTCATAAACAAAGAATACTACATGTACACGGGGCGAGACAAACAGTGGGAGGATTTCTGGAGCACAAACGAGCACGTACCACGTGACACTAAGCGTCGTACCGCGTTCCACGCGGCGGCGTGTGTTTCCAGAACACCTCCGATTGGACACATTTCGTTTCTTGTGCATTAATAAGACAGGTAGGAAACGCCAGAAAGCTAAGGTGGAGTGGTGTAGTGGTTAGCACACCCGACCGGACATTGGGAGGCCCAGAGTTCAAATCCTGGCTCCGCCAATTTTTGGCTTTCGGCGGGTTCCTGAAAAACTTGGATTCTTTAATTCATTGGATTAAGTACGGTTCATTCATCTGCACATATTCGTTTATATCCCCCTCGGAGACCACGTACGATGACGTGAAGTGCCCGTGTTGTATATTCAATAACGTGGCTCTTGATTCTCGCAGATGATGATGATACCGTGTCTCTAAAACTCATAAACAAAGAATACTACATGTACACGGGGCGAGACAAACAGTGGGAGGATTTCTGGAGCACAAACGAGCACGTACCACGTGACACTAAGCGTCGTACCGCGTTCCACGCGGCGGCGTGTGTTTCCAGAACACCTCCGATTGGACACATTTCGTTTCTTGTGCATTAATAAGACAGGTAGGAAACGCCAGAAAGCTAAGGTGGAGTGGTGTAGTGGTTAGCACACCCGACCGGACATTGGGAGGCCCAGAGTTCAAATCCTGGCTCCGCCAATTTTTGGCTTTCGGCGGGTTCCTGAAAAACTTGGATTCTTTAATTCATTGGATTAAGTACGGTTCATTCATCTGCACATATTCGTTTATATCCCCCTCGGAGACCACGTACGATGACGTGAAGTGCCCGTGTTGTATATTCAATAACGTGGCTCTTGATTCTCGCAGATGATGATGATACCGTGTCTCTAAAACTCATAAACAAAGAATACTACATGTACATGGGGCGAGACAAACAGTGGGAGGATTTCTGGAGCACAAACGAGCACGTACCACGTGACACTAAGCGTCGTACCGCGTTCCACGCGGCGGCGTGTGTTTCCAGAACACCTCCGATTGGACACATTTCGTTTCTTGTGCATTAATAAGACAGGTAGGAAACGCCAGAAAGCTAAGGTGGAGTGGTGTAGTGGTTAGCACACCCGACCGGACATTGGGAGGCCCAGAGTTCAAATCCTGGCTCCGCCAATTTTTGGCTTTCGGCGGGTTCCTGAAAAACTTGGATTCTTTAATTCATTGGATTAAGTACGGTTCATTCATCTGCACATATTCGTTTATATCCCCCTCGGAGACCACGTACGATGACGTGAAGTGCCCGTGTTGTATATATATATATATATATATACACACACACACACACAACACGGGCACTTCACACCATCGTACGTGGTCTCCGGAGAGGAAATAAAGGAACATATGCATATGAATGAACCGTACGTAATCCAATAAATCAAAGAATGAAAGTTTTCAGGAACCCACCGAAAGTCAAAATAACTGCGGAGCCAGGATTTGAACGCTGGGCCTCCCAATGTCCGGTCGGGGTCGGGTTCAAATCCTGGCTGCGCCGTTATTTTGGCTTTCGGTGGGTTCCTGAAAACTTTCCTTCTTTCATTCATTGGATTAAGTACGGTTCATTCATCTGCATATGTTCGTTTATTATATATATATATATATAATCATCCGCGTTTTGCCACTATGCTGAGCATGTTCCCAAATCAAACCCTATGACTATTTTTACCAATTAAAAAAGTTACTTAAGGAAGTTTAGTTAATTATCCGACTACCCGCCAAGATTAGCCACATATTAATAAATGGTGCAGTAATTCGCAAATGTCTCTCAGTATTAACAAATGTAAACACATGCGCTTCTCTCATTAGTAAAGTAGCGCAAAACAACAAGGAACTTTACTACCTTAATCATATGACTTGACTACAAGTATTCAGCCTGCAACCTCAGGTTCCTTTTTAGTCTCAAACTTCATCTTTTTTATCATTTACGACTACCGATCGTGCACCTCTGCAATTTTCTCCTTTTGTTTCAAAATTATTGCTTCCTTCTTTCTTCCTCTCTTATTTCTTACGGTTTTTTTCACTCACAGATGTCATCAGCAACTCACCTTTTTCATACATTTTATTTTAAATTTTTACGTATAACAACTTCGAGGGTGTACGTTTCTTTCTTTTAAGCAACAGCATCAGTAACTTCTTGCTTCTTTCTTCTCCTCCTTTATAGACTGTATTAAATGTCAGTTGTCAGTTAGCGCCCTTCCTGTCTATCTCGCCCTTTCTTCCTTGTTGTTTTACGCTATTTTACTAATGATGAACGACCAACTAGCCCGCCAGCTCACCTTATTGCAGTTTCTTTCTACTACAACGGGCCCTTTTCCGCGTGTTTTTCAACGAGACTATATTTATTTTTATGTTATTGCGATCGCCTTCTCAACCTGCAAGGCCAGATACTATTCGGCCGCCATCAGATATGGAGTGGTTCCACAAGACTTTCAAACAATGTACGGGTCGGCGAGACCTTCGCAACATCACGCCAGAAGGATCTGCAGGATCGTACGCTCCGAAATGTGGAGGCAAGTGAGATTTTACCGAACTTGTCTTTGGGTACTAGCTGGCGGTGGAGATTCCAGAGGTGGACAAGGTCGACAATACAAGTGTCTGCTTGAATCGGCATCTAGAGCAACGGAATACCTATGGTGGTCATATGTTCCTCATATAAAAGGTCTCCGGAGCCGAAACCAAGAAAGCAAAGGACAAAACCTCACTATTTTGGGGGACACTTCCCTGCCAGCAGATATATGCAGAATTCTAGAAAAAGGACCAAAATTCTGCACTTCACCAAAAAGACAGAGTATACAGCTATTGTCAAACGTATATGACTTAGCGGAAAAGGCACATGAAGATGTCAGACCACGTTGTATTGAAGACTGCGTGGATGTACTATTAAGATCTGGGAATGGTTGTGGAAGGAGGTTGAACATGTCTCGTGTGGTAAATTACTTCACTGAGAAAGATTTAAACCTGTTAGAGTCAGACAAAGAAGGAGGATTTGTTGTCATCCCCAGGTCAATTTACCAAGAAAAGGCTATCTCGGCCATAGACAAAAACTTCAACCAAACAAGCGTCAAGACCAAAAAGATGAAAGCCATGGTGCTACAATTATGCACTAAGCTAGAATTGTCATCAATGAAGAAGATAATTTCGACTGCCACAAAGGACCACTTAGACATGTTTTTCACTGCCAAAACACATAAAAAAGAGTGTCCGTTCCGAGTGGTAGTGACTGAAAAAGGATCGTGGCAAGGGGTGTTGTCTCGCTATCTATTGAAACAACTGTCTAACCTCAAACTAAATGACCCATTCCTGATCCCTAACTCTGAAGTGGTTATACATCACCTAAAACTGAATGATGCAACGGTACGATACGGGTTTTCACTTGATGTGGAGGATCTTTTTTACTCAATCCCACTCAACAAGCTGTTTACAGCTGTAAACGAATGTATTGAGGCCAACGGGATTACGAAGTTTCAAAATGAAAGTGGAATACAGGTAGAATCTTTCCTAGAACTTTTACGGTTCTACCTAACCGCCACCGTGGTAACGTACGAAGGTACGTCTTACTTACAAAGGAAAGGCATATGTATCGGGTCCTCTGTGGCACCGGTCCTCTGCGACATCTTCCTTTCAAAATGTGATCGGGCCATCGATAATGCACTCACCAAAGGGCAAGTCTCACGCATTTTCAGATACGTGGATGATTATCTAGTGTTTATTTCAATGAGACCCATGGAAAATGAAGCTCAAATAATCCACACCATCAAATCCACTTTCTGGAGCGAAGGGCAAGGGCTCAATTTCACCCATGAGACTCCAACGAATTTAAGCCTTCAATTTTTTAGATCTTCATCTGATGTTCAAAGACAGGCACACTTGCTGGAAATACTCGCCAAGAACAAAAAAGGCCTGCTTCAGTACGACTCAGCTCACTCCAAAATCATCAAGAGAGGAATTGTTAAAAGCACAATGAGTGCAGCCTTAAAAAAGTCGTGCACACATTCCGCGGCTGAGAGTTTTCAAGCTGAAGTGCTGCGCCTCAAGACATCTGGGTTCCCGAGTTTGATTTTGTTTGAAGGCGCCAAATCATTAGTCACCAACAGTGGACAATGAGTGCGCACACGAGAGAAGAGCCAACGACCAGCAGTGCTGCCATACATTCATCAGATTACACACAACTTAAAAAAGATTGCTTCGAAATATCAAGTCCAAGTGGCACTCTCTGCACCAGATAAACTTAGACGGTTGAGTCCGAGAATTAACCATCTCCAACCACAGCAAGCTGAGTGCAAAGTAAGACATCAGCAACAATACGTCGACTGCCAACCAGGAGTGGTGCCCTAGTAAAAAAAGTCATTTGTACGAGAAATTTCTTGTGTCCAATAAACACATATGAATCATACTAGATATATAAGAATATATAAGAACCATATAAGAATTATATGAGAACTATATGAGAATTATATAAGATATATAAGAACCATATAAGAAACTTCACACTACTTTCTTATATGGTGCTTGTATGTTCTTATATATATTATATAGTTCTTATATCGTCCTTATATGGTTCTTATACGGTTCTTATATGTTCTTATATATCTTGTATGATTCATATGTGTTTATTGGACACAGAAATTTCTCATACAAATGAGAATTTTCAATAGGGTGTATGAAATACCTTTCACCTGCGGCAAAATATATGTGGGACAAACAGGCCGATGCATCAATGAACGCTTGCGAGAACATGCCTTAGCCTTGAGATCGTCACCAGCCGGCCATCTTGCAATACATGCAAGGAACTGTATGTGCTCAGCAGTGCGTAGCCAAACCAAAATCCTAAGACGTTTTAGGTCCAAAAGAACACGAGAGTTGTATGAAGCTCAAACAATCGTGTCTCACGGGGCGGTGTGCGTCAGCGCCTTATCGATCGCCTTATCTCCTAAGGAACTTTACTACCTTAATCATATGACTTGACTACAAGTATTCAGCCTGCAACCTCAGGTTCCTTTTTAGTCTCAAACTTCATCTTTTTTATCATCTACGATTACCGATCGTGCACCTCTGCAATTTTCTCCTTTTGTTTCAAAATTATTGCTTCCTTCTTTCTTCCTCTCTTATTTCTTACGGTTTTTTTCACTCACAGATGTCATCAGCAACTCACCTTTTTCATACATTTTATTTTAAATTTTTACGTATAACAACTTTGAGGGTGTACGTTTCTTTCTTTTAAGCAACAGCATCAGTAACTTCTTGCTTCTTTCTTCTCCTCCTTTATAGACTGTATTAAATGTCAGTTGTCAGTTAGCGCCCTTCCTGTCTATCTCGCCCTTTCTTCCTTGTTGTTTTACGCTATTTTACTAATGATGAACGACCAACTAGCCCGCCAGCTCACCTTATTGCGCTTCTCTCGTTCTACCTTCCAAACTTCCTCTCCTCTTACTCTTAATGCTGTTCCTCTACAACAAACTGACACCTACAAGTATATCGGTGTTCTTCTAACTAAAAACCTCTCTTCGGACAGTCATATTCATTCAGTGGTGTCTGCTGGCAACCGATGCCTAGGTTAGCTCCGTCGCAACTTCAGCTCTGTCCCAAGTAAGCTAAAGCGTCTCCTTTACATTTCCTTAGTGCGATCGAAATTAGAGTATGCACCCTACATTTGGCTGTGGCACCCTTACCTTTCTTCACTAACAGACAGTATTGAGGCTGTCCAGAACCACGCTGCCCGATTCATTCAATCTGACTACTCACGTTTTTCCAGTGTTTCTCCAATAAAATCTCCTCTTTCCTTTCCCTAACTTACTACCCGACGGAAATTTTTTTGTCTCTGCCTATTGCATAAAGTCTATTATTCGCCCTTACTACATCAGACTCTTCTCAATCCGCCAAACTACTCTTCTTCTGGACTAAATCATCCTAAAAAAAAATAACCCGGCCGCGATGTTTTTCCATAGCACATCAAAATACCCAATCATAAAGGTAAAAGCGACAAGCACGCTCATAAAAGGCACGAAAACACGTCGGTATCGGCCTAACCCAGCGTCTTGTGCACCGGGTAAACGAGGAAACGTGGCAGGGAAGCGAGACGAATGCGAGATCGCGAAGCGGAGTCCTTCCCGTGACGTCACGGTACACCTCACCCAATCGCGCGCGGCGACCGTAGCGACGCTTGTGTTCGCTCTCGGGGCTGATAGTGATATAAAGGCCCGGCAGCCCGCCGCCCGGCAGAGTACAATGCGAGGGTGGCCCTCCTGCCTCACCCTTCGCTGGCTCTCGCAGCCGAACCTCCCCCTCAGCCCCATGGGAAAAATAAAAGCGCAAAGAGAAGAAAAGCACAATAGTCGGAATTTGTGACATGGTTGCACATACGCCAAAACAACAACAAAAAAAACTAAAAAAATTAGAAGAGATTTTTGCGTAAAACAAAGAAGACGGCTGGCCGGGCGGACAAAAACAGTGCGCTGTGCATTCCCCCCCCGCAAGCATGGCCAACCTGCGAGGGCAGTATGGGAGGGCCCCAGAAAAACATCCAAGCTGACTGCTATGCAAACTGCTTTTCTGTTTCTTTTTTTAGGTGTCGTAATTTGGTGGGTAACCAGCGGTAACAAAAATAGAGCCATGTGCTTGCCCTTAGCCAAAGCTGAGCAATAACGGGAACACAGAGGGGAGGGGGAGGGTTGCAGGCCAGTATGTATGATCTCCATGGTGCAGGCATTGTTCAGTAGGCCTCGAGCCAAACGTACGGGGGCTCAGCATTTTACCCAGCACACCCTGGAAAATGTCAGCGGGTGCTAAAGCCCCCGTTGACCCCCGACCCCCCCCCCCCCCCCCCCCCCCCCCCCGACCCCCTCTGCCGGTTCCGGGGTCCCTGCCCTTCCCCCATGATTTCGGACGACCATGATTAAAACATCACGTGCACCACGCACTTTTTTTCTTTTTTTTATTTCGTTTCTCGCGACCATCGCCAGTGCATTATTTCCGGTTCTGATTGGCCACATTCGAATCTGGGTCCAAACAAACCGTTGCTAGGGGCGTTGCTATGGGCCAGGGGTGGGCAAAATACATGCAAACATGCATCGAAATACAAATACAAAATACTACGTCAAAAATGTATTTAATTACAAATCTAATTACATTTCCAACAAAGCATTTAAGTACAACATACAAATACAACCAAATGTATTTGGTCTCCTCCAAATACTTTCCAAATACATTCCTCAAAATTCGCGTCAGCGACTTCAGGGCACCTGTAACGGGTTTCTGGGTATCTCATTTTAATTTTGCATCGCACACTCGGGAGTTAGTGTGCGGGGCTCTAGCAACGTGATAGAAATATAATCACGAAAAAGTGTAATCAGCTTGGACGTAATAGGTGAAAAAAGTACAGACCTTCAAGCACCTTTTTTTGTTGATTACATTTTGGTATAGACCAACAAAGAACCGAGATGAACAAGAAGCGCAGCACTAGGTAGAGAGTTTTTTTTTTTTTTTTTTTTTTTTTTTTGCAACTCGCACCAGTTACGAAAATCTGGACGACCCGCGTATTTAGAATGTTCCAGGCAAAAATATGCATGGAAATCAGGCTGGAAAGCAATACAAGTTGTCACAGGCACTTATTTAGCAAGTCTGCTTGTGAATGTCGATTTCGTCACTATTCTTGCCCTGGACTAGCACCGTAATCACAAAGTCACTAAATGCTTCTGCTTGATTGAGAGACAGTGCATTCGGTGCGGAACGTAGTTTTCTTCCTGCTCTGGACCTTTAAAATAAAACCGGGGGAGAAAAAGAAAAAAACCCCATGGCCGAATAAAGGATGGAGACTATATCTTACAACCACATGCATAAAACGAGAAACCCAAAAACTGTCGATTTAAGCTTCGATATGATAAGCTCTTCGTAGATAACACCTGTTTCGTTTATGATCACGCTAACCAATGTGTAACTGCCAAGGACGAATAGCAACCCAAGAGTAAAAAATATGTTTTTCCGCCCCTTCTGCGTCGTCATCTAAACGAACCGAAGATTCGTTCTACGCTTACTCTGTTCTGTTTACGAACATAAGAAGTGTATTATCTAAACGCGATGCTTTGTATTCTCTAATCGACTCAACGCAAGCTGACATAGGTCTTTTAACCGAAACATGGCTCACCCCCGATATTCATGACTGAAGTTTTCCCCTCGTGTATGAATTTCAATTTGTGTAGATGTGATAGAATGTGCAAACGGGGTGGGGGAGTACTGATAGCTGTGAACAACCGCCTGACGGTATCACGAGTGACTACTGCACCGGGCTTAGAAATAGTTTGGTTATACCTTTCATCACATTCTTTTCAAACAGTCATTGGCGTCTGCTACAGACCACCTGACAGTAATAATGCCTTTGTACCTTTATTACAAGAGTGTCTCAGTGATATATCCTTAAAATTTCCTAAAGCAACGCTTATACTTTTAGGTGATTTTAACTACCCCTCCATCGACTGGAATTAGTTAACAGCAAATGACAATGAATCAAGATATTTCATCAATATGTGTTGGGATTTCAACTTTACACAACTGATTAGTATGCCAACTCGAATCACTGATCACAGTAGCAACACACTTGATATTTGCTTATCTACGAATCCAAATGTGATCAACAACCTTTCACTGCTACCTGGGCTTAGTGACCACCTCTTTGCACATTTTAACTTTTCGTTTCCTATTCTGCGCAAATGTATATTTCATAAACAAATAAGGGATTACAACAAAGCCGACTACAACTCCATTAACGCTGAACTAGAGTCATTTTATGTGTTTTTCAGGGAGGCGTTCCATAGTTACTCAATTGAGGAAAACTGACTCCGTTTTAAAAATAGATTATCATTCCTTGCGAATAAATACGTGCCTCTGGTGAACATCAAGACAGATAGTCAGAGCCCCTGGTATACTAAAGCAATCAAGCGACTAGCCAATAAAAAAAAAAAAAGATTATTCAAGCGTGCTAAACAGAAGCCCTTAAACAAAGAGATACAAAGTAAATATGAAGAATGCGAAAAATTATATAGATATGAAATTACAAAAGCCAAATCAAAATTTTACGGTACCGACCTATTACAAGTATTAACCGACAAACCCAAACAGTTCTGGAACGTAATCAATGCTAAGCCGTTCACCCCTCTTGCTCTCACCAATGACGAAGGTCTAGTTCTCTCCGACGACCAGTGTGCTGATTGCCTAAACAACCATTTTTGTTCCGTGTTCACTAACAAAAATCTTAACAACATTCCGCTACTTCCGGCTCTTATTCATCCGTCCATGGAAACCATTGCCATCGACTATTCTGGAGTTATCAACGCAATTGAAAATCTGAAACTTTCCTCGAGTTCTGGCGATGACCTCATCAACTCAAAAATATTTAAAAATACGAAGCATGCATCATCTCTGTTTTTAACCAACATTTTTCGTGAATCCCTTTCGACAGGTATCGTCCCTCATGACTGGAAAATTAGCCGCGTCATCCCCATACATAAGTCTGGAAACCGAAATTCGCCCTTAAATTATCGCCCAATATCACTGACCAGCATTCCTTCAAAAATCTTGGAACATATCATATTTTCTAATGTTATGACATATATCGAATCGAACGACCATAAACCAATACGGATTCAGGAAAGAATTGTCATGCGAGACCCAACTCCTCGAATTTGTACATAGCTTTCATTCTAATTTGGAACATAAACAACAAACTGACGCTATCTTTCTTGACTTTTCGAAGGCCTTCGATAGAGTACCACATAACCGCCTTATAATGAAACTTCACCAATTAAAAATTGACCACTTCATTATTACTTGGCCATTGTTAATAACTCAGCATCACCCAAAATGAGCGTAACATTTGGCGTTCCTCAAGGGAGTGTGCTCGGACCACTCCTTTTTTTAATCTACATCAATGACCTCCCTCTTTCTGTTTCTTCGACCATCCGCCTTTTCGCAGACGACTGCGTAATCTACCGTACTATCTCGAGCACCAGCGACCACTCATCTCTGCAAACTGACTTGTCATCCATTGCAAAATGGTGTGATAATTGGCAGATGTCACTAAACCTAGATAAATGCAAAGTACTCACCTTTTCTCGTCTTTTGTCACCGTCTTCTTATAGCTACGGCATTAAAGATATTATACTCGGTTCATCCTCATCTTACAAATATCTTGGTCTTCATATAACCAGCGATCTAACATGGACCAGCCAGGTCAATCACATTGTTGCTAAGGCAAACAGCACACTCGGTTTTCTCCGACGGAACATAAGACTCGCACCCCCTAAAGTAAAACAAATTGCATATCTAACACTAGTACGCCCAAAACTAGAATATGTTGCATCCATATGGTCTCCGAGGCAAACTTATCTGAAAGACGAACTAGAACGTGTCCAAAGAAGAGCATTACGATTTATTTATTCTGATTATTCTTTTCACACAAGTGTGTCTGAACTACGTAAACGAGCGGAAAATATTTTGTTTGACACTGTTTTACAAGATTTACCACCATAACCCAACAATTAGAAATAAACTATTTCCTCCTCCCACTTCTTTTTTTCCGAGATTAGATAACACCTGTAAAATACAACCCATATATGCATCCACGACTTCTTACGCTAACTCTTTCATACCTTTTACAATTAATGAATGGAACGCTTTGCCCAACAGCATAGTCACAGCTCACAATATAGATGTATTTAAAAAAGTGCTAGGCGAATTTTTAGAATCCACAATGAACTAGCACTTTTTAAACATAAGTGTATGTGAACTTTTGTCATGTTTTGTTTGAATATTTTGTTGATTCTTTTTGCTTTGTTGTTCATGAGTGTATATGCTTTATACGCTTTTCTTATTATCCTACAAATATGAGCTGCCCATCCCTTGTATAATGCCCTGTTTTAGGGCCTTCAAGGTACTAACAAATAAATAAATAAATAAAAACAAGATGTATTTTCGCCCACAAAATTGTATTGAATTAAAAATGTATTTGAAATACCCACGTGTTAGTATTTAAATACACATGTCAAATACATTACCCAATTTGTAATTAAATACAAATGCAAAATACACAAAGTATTTGAAATACGTATTTCAAATACTTGTATTTGAAATACTGCCCATCCCTGCTATGGACTAATGCATGGAGGCTCCACACGAGGCTAGATTTTCGCTTATAAGTAAGTAAATAATTTTTTGTAAGCAACCTAACTTGTTGATATCTAATTATGAAGATGTTCTTGTCACCTCAGCGTCGTGTTGCAACGATGAAAGCTATTTCTGAAGTATTCCACTTCGCTTTACTTTGGTAGCAGACGACACGATAGATTTGCGGGCCTCTGTTGCAGCGAGCGTCTTCACTGAATTGCGTCGGTAAACGAGCAACACAAGCAAGTGAATCGCCATGGCCGCAGTGGCCTCCGCTATGTGCGTTTTTTTCTGTGAAAAACCCAGCTTAGTTCAGAGGGGCGAAAATACCGCAAAATCAAGCCACGTCATGCAGATCAGTTACGACGACGACCTGAAGAGCATTACCGGCGTAGTGCAGGCCAGCATGAGAAACAAATCGCATGCCGCCGAGGTAAGTCGTTTGTTATATTATTATTGAGGTTGTCAGGTTATTAAAAAATTGCATGTCTATCGCAATTTCGCAATTTTTTTTTTTTTTTTTTATAGAATAATTTTAGTGGATTTGCTCTTTCGGTGAAGATCTCCATCGAACCAGCGATGAGAGTACAATCTGTAATAAACTCACCTTATGGCTTTTTTTTTTTTTTTTTTTTTTTTTTTTTTTTATCCGGTTCTTTCGCGTTTTGGGGTTTTGCGGAAATCTGAAGAAACTGCAAGGATCTTTCTCCACGCGATGGTTACAACCAGGTACGAAGCACCCTCCGATAGCGCGAGTCCGCAAACAAAATTTGGGATCTCTACCGATCGCCTGAAGTGCTTTTCTCACGGGTGCATTCCGATCTTTTAGCAGACGATCATCTCAATCGACGCCCGGACTTTCGATGAACCATATTTTGCATCGCACCCCACTATGAATTCTTATAAGTGTCTGAAACTCATTATATTTCAAACTAATGCAATATCAAAATATCGTCTTTATTCACCCGATTCAGACGCCGGCGCCGGCTTGGCCGGCGGGCGTGTGGCAGACGGCATTCATCTTGCATTCGTCGTCTGCTGCAGGCATCTTGAGGACCGGAAGTTGCAGTCGTAAATATTTCAGAAACAAGCGGTTACCGGCACACATCTGTCGAAACATATGATGACGCGATATTTAGAAGTTTAAATCCTACTCCTGATTTTTGAACGGTCGAGTTTTCGTATCGAATCCTGGTCACATGTATTTGTCCATAACAACGACCCTAGCAACGGTTTGTTTGGACCCATGACGTCACACTTACGGAGTCAATGACATCGACTAATTTGAATACTTCCCAATAATTGGCCAAACTCTCTCTGGGCTGAACCAACGGAACCCTTTAAATCTGACAGTGGCTTGCGCCACGTTAATATTTACCTCCACTATCACCTTTGTGACAGGCCTTGTACGCTGCCGTGTACGTGCCTGATCTGTGCAAATAAATATCAATCAACCAACAATCAATCAGTCAGCCTGAGCCTGAGTGCCTCTGGCACCCACGCAACCTAGATGGCGCAAGCTACCTCTTAATACAAAGTTATTATTATTCATCCATGTGATTTTGAGCTCTGGCGTTTGGGGCGTTTGTCTGGTTTGGCGGCGCTGGCGGCGTTGGGCGTTGGCGCAGTTGGCGCGGTTGGCGCTACCGGCGCTCGCGAGAAAATTTTTCAGTATCTCTCGAGACACGAAATGGGTAGGCCGCCGCCGCGGTGAGCCGGGCAGCGCAGGACGAATGCAAGCTACTAGTCCAAGTCCAGAATAGGTATGCATGGGACGTTTACAGGGCCTTTTAGTTCCAGGTTGTGTACAAATAGCGTCCCATTTCGTAGGAACGTTTTGGGTGACCTTAGGGTAGGTCGCTAGGTTCGCACTTGGGACAATGATCCGTTAGGACTAGTTCTGTTTAAAGATGTCTTCCATGCAATCGAGCGGTTCGTTCTCTTCAGCTTTTGCTTTATTTCTAATTCTTATTGACTCGCGTTTTTAAGGGATCTTATTTTGAGGCATTTAGTTCGCGAGCTTTCAATCGGTTTTCATTTTTGCAAAGTCCGTTCGAACGCGTCAGACATGACGTAGGCAGCCGCCGTGTATGTTTTGGGCGTAAACGGTATATACAGTAATGTGTTAGTTCCCTGTTGTCTTACTATGAACTGGCTCACGCTTAGTGTTCTCTGAACTTCGGGAGAGCTGATTCGCGATTTAAATCGCGGTTTAACCCCTCGTCGGCGTAACGAAGAAGAAACCGCCATGTCGGCCACGTCGATGTTTGGACGCGCCATTACGCGCGTCCGCCCGGCCCGCCATCCTCGATGCCGCCATCTTGGCGCATCGAAGCATTTGCTGCCTCCAGAACGCGATACTTCGATTTTCGAGGTGGCTTCTTTAAGAATCTGGTTGTGCTCAAGCCTTCTAGGCATGGGACGGGGATTTTCCTCCGTGTTTATTACTCTGATCGCTGTCCGTGTTAATTACTTTGATCGCGGTTACGTGATGATCAAACTCGGCGAAGCCACAGGTCTGAAACAATAAGGTTCCCTATTGTTTGAAGACTGGTTGCTTCGCTACATTTCCTAAATGTTGAGGTTTTCTTTTTTTTTTTTTTTACTTATTTTCTTTTTAGGCAAGTACATTGCAAAGTTTATACAAGAAATGCACCACCTGTGGGCAACGCTGCTTAAAATCGTTGCGCAATAGGTTAAACCGATTTCTGCAGTCGTACAACTATGAGAAGAAAAAAAAAAGTTTCAAACTCTTGGATGTAATTTAGGAAAGATGTGGCAGTGCTATGTATTTGTGCTTTAAAGGATACTTTAACGAAATTTGAAATATATCTGTCGTGTTCAGAAATGAGCTGAGTATGATCCACAAAATCCATAATTAACAATCTCAGGTTTGTAGTGTATTTTGAGCCTGATGGCTGTGTTTTTTCGCCATAACCGGCCCCTTCTGGTAAGTGCAGTGAGTAGAAAGCATGTGACATGTCAAAAATAATCCCTGGAAAGGGGAACAAGAGGGACAAAGGACAAACGCGAATCTCGCAAACACAGCTAGGTGACTGGTGAGCGACCGAAAAAATCCGCCTGGTCCGGGTATCGAACCCGGGACCTCTCCATTACAAGTGGAGCTCTCTACCAACTGAGCTAAAGGGGGTAGACGCCAGTAGAGCAAACGGGTTTTATCAGCCGCCACCGGTCTAACACCAACAAGGGTGAAGCTTGCGATTTAAAGTTATAATTATAATGCAATTACATGCAAAGGTGCAAGCAAGTCACCTAGCTGTGTTTGGAGATTTGTGTTTGTCCTTTGTCCCTCTTGTTTTCCTTCTTCAGGGATTATTTTCGTCATTCTTGTCCAGCTCGCTTGCACCTTTGCATTTAATTGCATTGTAATAATAATAATGTGACATGTGGTGGATAGATTATCTCGGAATGAGCAAAGCTGCCGCGAGGGTGAAGTCAACAGGATGTCCTAACCGTTCCAGCCACTGATTGGCGTCTGGGGCACACAAGAATCCCGGTGAGAGGGGAGATCCTCCCTCCCCTCTTAAGTGCTGGCTGGAGAGCTGTCGGGATGACGGGTTTAAAGCTTGCATAGTTAGTCATTGTCACTACCTGTCAAGGTTGCTAGACGGGCATTACAAACAATGCGTTAGTGACATCTGCCAGGTGCTCTTTGCTAATTGTTTAATTTGTTTTAAGATTCTTTTTCGTGTCTTTTCTTAACAAAAAATTTGTGTGTCCGATGGGATACTGCTCTTTTGAACACGTATAAACCAAAAAATAAGCGCCGAGATTTCGTATACGTTGGATAGCAAACACCTTGATCGAAAATTACAACGAAGGCACAATCTTTTATGGATCCCTACGCAATTAAATGTGCCACTGAAGAAAAGCTGCCATTCGGTTTGTTTTATTTTGCAGAAACACTGCAAGAAGAGTAGTTTAACAATTGTTTCCTGTTCTGCCCAGTAAAATGCAGTATATGGAGCTTAGTTACAAGTTTTTTTTCTGGCAAGTTTGTTCCAATATTTGGAAAGAGGGGGGGGGGGGGGGGGGGGATGCACAAACCATTAAGTTTTTTTTTTTGCTAAATTGTGATGTTGGGTATGCCAAATTGACTTGAAATTTATATAAAGTGGGTTTGATTTGTCGGTGGGTTTGATTTGTCGGTTCCGTGCTGTGTCATGTAATGCATGTTTGGCTTTGGAGATCTGTAATTGCGCCACGGCGCTGCAGATCCTCTTGCTGGGTACTTGGAAGAAATCTCAATGTTGTAATAGACCAAATTATTTGACACATCTGAAGTGTTCTGCTATGCGGCACGCGGTGCCAAGTTGTGAAGCGGTTACAATGCGAACGTTTGAACAAGCCTTCACTTCCTCTTCCTTGAACTGGAAATGACCATTAGTGTCTATTGTTTGTGCAGTTCCTTCGTGACACCACTAGCAAGGGACCAAGATGGGGTCCCAGCAGTTCTGCCTCAAGTGGAACAATCACCAGTCGAACATGCTGGTCGTGTTCGAGCAGCTACTGTCCAACGAGGCGCTGGTGGACGTGACGCTGGCCTGCGAGGGCCACTCTCTCAAGGCGCACAGGATGGTGCTGTCCGCCTGCAGCCCTTTCTTCCAGGCGCTGTTCGTCGAAAATCCCTGCCAGCACCCGATCGTGATCCTCAAGGACATGCGCTACATGGATCTCAAGGCCATCGTGGAGTTCATGTACAAGGGCGAGGTGAACGTCTCCCAGGACCAGCTGTCTGCCCTACTGAAGACTGCCGAGGCGCTGAAGGTCAAGGGACTCGCCGAGGTGACTGGGGACAACCGACACGGCGTTGTCAGTGTGGATGGTGCCGACTCTAGGACTATAAGCACGGCACGCGCGGAGTCGCCCACCATGTCCAAACGGAAGCGGGGAAGGCCCCGAAGACGCTCGCGCAGCGACTCCAAGAGTGACTCTGATGACCAGGGCGCACCTCCTGCGATCCGCATCAAGACGCCAGAGTCGCCAGAGATCATTGAGGACGGCAGTCTGTCGAGTGACCGGGTTACAGCTGTGGCCGCAGAGTCTCCGGCGACGAGAACATTATCGTCGGTAGCTGCCACATTGACAGCAGCGTCTTCGTGCGCGGTGGCGGCACCTAGTAACAAAGTGGCGGCAGGACTTTCTGCGACAGCGGCGAACAACTCAATGTCGTCGCAGCATACAATGGACTCTGTGGGGGACGACACGGGGGCAGACGACGCGGACTTCGAGGTGGAGCCCTCAAACCTCTTGGAACAGTCGATGACGACCGAAAACGTATGTGATGTTCGCTGTGTGTGTGGTTGCAAATATTGAGCCATCGTTCTTTGGCTCTTGCAATGCAGGTACCGGTATTTGCGGCCGTCGCATCATCATCATCATCACAAGCGGCGGAGTCTCAACAGTCTCATCCCAAGGCGTCTGCATCCGACATCCCTGCATTAGTTCATGTTCCTGCCTCATTGCCTTCAGACATCTCCATCTCCAGTCAGCGTGAGTCTTGTTTTCATACATGCTTTGCACCCGACTGCTTTCCAGCCACCACCAGAGAAGAGGAGGAAATCTCCCCTCACCGAGACTTGCGTGGCAGTTTCACCCTCTCTTCCATGGTGGTGTGAAATGGATGCTGAGACATTGGTGCCAAGCTTGCATACTTTGTTTCACGATAACTTTGCAAACGAGTCTACGGCCTCCGCGACCTAATAAGAGCGTCTGAGCAAATCACGTGCCTTAATGTCACTGGAGCGTTTGTGTCACTACACCAAAAGCGACACCCGGAGGAACTGGGTGTCGTCTGCTGTGAAACCAACCAACTTCGCATGAATGTCCATGCCGCAGCTTTGCCATCTGCTAGAGTAGAGCTGAGAATAGTTCATGTCACAACCATCCATTCAATTCGCCCACAGGTGGTGTGGGCTAATGCCAGTACGACGTTTTGAGTGGAAGCGGTGGATTACGGGGAGGGCTGCGATCATAGAAACATCATTTAAAATCTATGTTCTAGGTAATGGTTTGATCCGATCCAAGTATTGTTGAAAAGTAACGTCTCTCCATCTTCAGTGTTGTGCAGCATAGTGTTGTTAGATGCAATTGTGCAACTTCAATTGCCGATGAAGTCCAAGATGCCTAGAGCTACCTTTTGTCACGGGTGGCACTGATGCTGAGCCAGTAACGACGCCTCTGTGACCTCGACCATGCAGTGCCACCACATGCCTCGCTCTGATGCCCTTTTTGGGTCGAGGGGGCTGTACCCTCCACAGTTGAAGTTATCGTAAAACTGAGTATAGGGCCCGCTTTTAGCCCTCGTCGGTTTGTGTCGTACTGACTGTCTTTGTCCCCATTTTCTCCACAGTCGACATCAAGCCATCGCCATCTAGTTTAATTCCTCCATTCGAAGAGCAGGCTCTCTCCCCCGCGGTTCCCCCGCAGCCGTCGGGTTCTGGGTCTGGGGACGGTTCGTCAGGCGCCATGATGATGGCGTTCACGGACATGTCGGGCGTGCCGGCCATCGCGGGACCTTCCAGCTACCACCCGGACAACCAGCAGTCTACACCTTCCCATGGTAGGTATTCTCACCCTTCCCCCTCCCCCTCGGCTCCCACAACCCCTGAAAGGGCCGCCCGATTCCTTCCCTCAACTCTGCATTGCCTATTGTGCAAAGTCGGTTGCGGTGACAGATCGGTGCAGGCCGCGTTTTTCCACCGCTGCTAGGTTACCCGGCCTCTGGATTTGCCAATGTTTGAAAGATGGAAAGAGATAAACAAAAGCGGGGAAAACCTTGCAGCAGTGGCATACGCTCCCATTTGTTAGGGTTTCTGTTAGGATGTCTCGGTAAACTCTGGATAGGGTGTTACTGGATGTGTATGCTTGGAATCTGTATCTGTGCACTCACTGTATTACACGAAAAGTAAAGGACTTTTGCTCATGTCTCCTTTATTACTTGTGTCTGGTGTCTTGCGTGATTTACTCGTCTGCGCACGTTCGCGTTGTCAAGTCGTCGCAAGTGGTCCTGGCTGGGTGTCCGCCGACGAAGACTGCTTTGGCTGTTTTCTCGCGTCGCGCCGTGCTCGGTTTTGGTGCCTGGTTGGACTTCGAGGCGACTTCTCTACAAGCCAGGGAGACTCCAATTTCATCTGCTAGCGCGGTGGCTCCACTGCAAGCAACAACTGTCTGCTATCGCGGGCTCGACTCCCAACGGTCGCGTCGCGTTTTCCCGTTCGCGTGTCGGCGGCACCCGAAGATTTCGCTCCGTGGTGAGTATATCTTCCTTTCATTCTTTACCTGGTAAAAATCTAAAAGAATTGTGTAGTTCTTTTTTTTTTAAATCTATGTAGGCTTAAATTTTTATGGTTTTGATTAGGTCATTTTTGAGCGTGCGCTGAAATTTGTGCTGTAAACAATTTCAATGAATTAAAATGGTCTCCCTATGCTTTGTCTTCTGTGAATTACTGCTGTGTGAATGAAGACATGGTGCAAGCGAGTTGCCTGGGACGAGTGCTTGTGAGGGCCATTGAGCGGCTGGTGTGTGACTGGAGGGGACATGAGTCACTGTCGTTTGCACCAAATCCACGTCACTACATGCTGGGGTTCACCCTCGTGGACATCGGGAACAAGTTAAGGGGTCATTCTGGTAACCTTCTACACTACATGTGCTCAAATGTAAGGGGACACAGTGGGCAACACTAACACTACACGTGGGGTGGTGGGTGGGGTACTAACGTTCTTAGGGATGGGTTTTTTCTGTGGGGTTGGGTCTCTGCAGCAGCGTCGGTTGTGCTGTCCTGGCGGCCTGTCCGGTGTTCCTGTGGTCCTACTGAATTCGGTAAGAATTTGTGGCTTGTGTTAGCACGATTTCCGACACTGACCAGGTCCTTGTGGTCTCGTTTCAGGGTATTCAAGGCCTCCCCTAGGTTTCAAGCCTCCCCCAGGTTTCAAGCTCAACATGAGTCTGGGTCTTCTGAAGCAGCTTGCAGTGATGGAAGCTCTTGCCTGTACTCGATCTGGCTCCATTAGTAGAATTTGGTCTTAAATTCTCCCCTTCTGGTTTCTCTCTTGTCATGAGCCAAATTATATCCTAGGCATTGTATAATTGTAGGGAGCTTTTGATGTGGAGGCCAGGTGCCTTGTTTGAGACCCGATTATGTAATAAACGGGTTTGATTTTCATTGACAACTTTGACTCTTCACTCTTTCTGGGATGCTTGGACACTGTTCAAAGCTTTCCCTTTGTAACTTCTACGTTATCAAAGCTTCGTGTTTTGAATATTGCCTGCCCTCACTACTTGAACCTACTGGTTTCAAGTTGAATTGTAGGAGATTTAGGGGGGTATTTTTCGGCATGCCTTTATTCCTTTGGTTTGCGCAGGCTATTTTGAAAGTCGTGTCCATTTAAATTTGTAGGGGAAATTGGTGTGAGGCAATTCTCAAATTTATTGGCATCGGGGGGAAAAAAAAGGAGGGGGGGGGGGGGGGGGATCTTGTTGAAAGTGATGGAATTGTTTCGCCTTGAGCGAGACTCCACCTTGTGCCAAAGTGCTATTTTTGTTTCACCATAATCAAAGTAGCTGGAAAGGAAAGCTGTATTTCGCAACGTAAACATGCGTTGCACGTGACATTCAGAGACGCATGTGCCTCCCGGATTTGCTTAGACGTCGCTACTATTCTCCCATAAGATTAACCCGTCACTCAAAATTCTTACAAAAGGAGCTTCCCTCCTTACATGGTAATCAAAAAGTGTGATGTGATGCCGGTGCAGCCCGTGTATAGGTTGTTTCATCTTGGGTCGGACCACAGTCGAAGGCTCGAACACGAATACTCGCAGTAAAAGCGCAAGTCATCGCTGCATTTGATTGGCAATGAAAAAAACATTGCAAAATAGTAGAATGGCGGCTACTGCGATAAGAGAACCAGGCTCTCGTACTCCTGCACTCGATTGCCATGTTTGCCGTACGCCTCCGTGGCTGCTCTAACCCAGAGCCTCTGCTCTAACCAGCCTCACCGGGTCGAGCTTCACCGTTTTGCACCGGAGTACTAGGAGAAGCGGCTGTTAGAACGATATACATGCAAATTATGCGCAGTACTACTTATTACAGGTCCACCCACCTTGGTCTCGTTTATATGATCTCGTTTTCAAATGCTGCTTCTAGAAAGAAAAAGAAAAGAAAAATGCTGTGCTTTATTTGAACAAATATAGTTCCCATGCAGCTGTCAGGCGAAAGAGCAGCAAACTTTCACTTCACCCTGGTTCCAACGCCGCTACATAGCAGTTCTGGTTCTGCTTTTAACGCTCAAGGGTAAGTTTTCATATTTGTATGTGCTTTTTTTTTTTTTTTTTCGGTTTAAACTAAGTCGAGTTTGGTAACAATTAAATTTGGGAGGCGCATTTTTACTCATAGACGTGTTAGCGATTATGTTGTTTTTTGGTGGCATTTTACAATAAATTATACATACAGGCTAAATAATCTACCGGGTGTAAAAGTGGGAGGGGAGGGAGGCTTTACCCTAACAGAAGTGTGATTAATTTCTCGTCAGTTTGTTTAGTACCCATTGTAAATGGAACCTACTCTGACCAGAGCCTTATTTCTAAAAAGAAAGTTCTGGTTCGGGCGAGTTGGTTGCCCATGATGTACTGGGGGAACAGCGCACCCGGAAAACAGTCACACTAGATTGTAAGTGTGACTGTTTTCCGGGTGCGCTGTTTCCCCTGTACGTTCTGTGTACCTTTTGCGCCTTATTTGTTATTACAAAAGGTAACGAGTAATATGCTCCAGTATCAGAGAGAAACCCTCAGTCATCAATCAATAGGGGGTTAACGCGCCCCATTAATACACGTCATTCGCAAACACATCGATTCTCTCAAATGACCGCTTTTCGCTAAAACGCCATTCGTTCATTTTATAGTCGCTTGACCCGTTCCAATTTCCACGATAAAGTGAGAAAACAAAAATTGGGGTGTGTGTATGTGTATACAGCCTAGAACTCGCCGGGCGACTCTCCCAGCTGTAGATGAGAAATTTAGCCAGTGCAGTACAACCGCTAGCCTGGGGTCTTTAACGTGCATCGCGCAGTTGTGGTACACGACCGCACGCCGGTACGATGCTGATCCCGATCGAAGCGGTAAAGTGAAGTGGAACAACGTTGAGTGGAATGTGGATATTTACCATGATGGAACTTAACCCGAGACTGGGGTAGAAACAGAAACAAAGTTTCTGTTTCTACCCCAGTCTCGGGTTAAGTTCTATCATGGTAAATATCCACCAGCTCGCCTGCACTTTAACCGTTTTTTCATTAATGGAATGTGGAACGAACGTTAATCAAAAGTGACGGTTACGACCACAGGTTACGACTTCACAGTCAGTATTTATTTGTCAGCAGATGGCGCAAGCTGCCGTCTACTCTAGCAGCCTAGCAATCTAGCAGCCTAACGCCCAGCTCGCCTACGGCCTACGTCTAGCCGTTGCTCTAGCCGTGATTTTTCGTTATGATGGCGTCGCACAACAGTGTGCTACGCGAGCTGTGAACGTTGCATTCGGAGCGGCCGAGAGATCTGCAAAAATGGGAAAAGGTTTCAATAATTACATGTGCAAGAAGCCCTTCCATCCTGCTTCGAGAGACAACATCAAGCGGGTACGTAGATCCTTTTTGTTTCCTCAAACAAAGCGGTGATTGGACCTAACGCTGCGCGGTGTAGAACCCGCTGGATTGAACAAACACGGCCTCCCTCGCATTTATTAAACGACGTTACGATTACTGGATCTTTGGTACGTGTTGTTTTGATGCCTTATTACCGTGTCACTGAGATCGTCAATATTATAACACGAAGCCTGATCTTAGATCTCGATCGACATACCGCCATCGAAAGGTTACATTTACGTCACACGTCGGTTTTAGCTAGAAAAGAGCAGCAGTTTTGTTGTGTGCCGACATTCGTGTCATTATTCCGTTCGGCACTTTTTCAGGCATGGATGGCGGAACAGAGAACCGAGAACGAGAAAAAAAAGCAAGAGGAGCTCAAAATGCAGTACGAAAAGGAGCAGGATTTGTACAAAAACAGGTAAGGCCGTCGTTATTTCGGTACGCATAACAAAAGAGTGCTATCATTGGTGTGTTTTCAAACGTTTTCTTTATGAATGTAGTAAACTACAGGTTTCTTGCGTTCATCTTGATCGTTGTTACGAAAACGTTTTTCTGTTTCTTACAGATCCTTGGTCAGTAAAGAGAGCAAAGAAAAGCTTGCGCTCAACTTTATGTACGAGGCTCCCCCTGGCGCCAAAAGAGGTGATGATGAATCTATTCATTCTCTACGCCTAGGCCGATTGCACGCTTGCGGGAAGAGCTGTGCACACACCGATGCGATTCGCAGTTTGGTTGAGAGCTCACGCAAGTGCGATGAACAGGCGGCTTAGAAAGCGTTTCATGTTACATCATGTCATTGATTTTGAAAAGAATGTTTTGTAGCACCGACCCTTCCTGCTGAACAAGCTGTAGCATATTTTGCGATATATTGATCAGCACGGTGTTTACAAACAAGTCCTCGTTTGCCCACGCCAGTTGCAGGCACTGCACTTGCGCAGAAACCAGATGTGTGTAAAGCGCCTGAGCACGCGGCGCACTGACAGCAGCGCCGTTGCAGGGGCGTAACGTCTGAGTCGTGCATTGGTGTACGAAATGTGTCCGTCCGTCCAGTATGACAAGCTTGCTACGTGTGCACGAGAGTTCTCAACAAACTGGGCCACTTGACATCTGCTTGAACTTGGTTGTGGTAGAACTTAAGGCTTGTTCTCACATAAATTTGGTGTCGCAAAATACTACAATATATTCAGTCTAGTCATGCGCAGATCGGAAGGGTTCCAGGGCTACCCAACAGATGGCGCTAGCATGCCGGTGTGTTCTCGCATCGCAAGCGGTTACGAGCGGCGGCAACGCAGTCGATTACACTCAAACAGAAATGTATGAATCGGCCTTTACGGAAATAGCCTGTGGCCTTGGAAATACACTCTTTTTCCTAAATGCCTCTTGGATCTTACGTTTCCCCAATTCCTTGTTTCCAGAACACCAGAAGGAGGATGACGAACCAGAGTTTAGGTTCGAGTGGCAGCGCAAGTACAATGCTCCACGGGAGGAGTAAGTATGCCACCTTCGTCTTCAGCTTGGGCAGCCTGCAAGGCAATCAAGTGTTCCGCAAAGCAAGCCTCGTTCTCTCGATAGCTTAGAGTCGGGGCACATTACTCTCGGATGACGTTGCAGATCATTAGTGCGAGTGTTTTTGGAATATTGGCGAGGCTCCTCACATTCCTGGAAAACGGGAACTGAAAGCCCATTTCTTATTCCTTCCCACTTTGAAAATTTCAGTGGCTAAAAAGTAATGCATTGCTGCTACGGTTCAAGGACCGACATGGTGTTACATTTGTGTTCCAGTCGTGCATAACTAGGTATTATTGTGCTTGGTTCATTTCCGGATTGAATAAAGCAACAAAGAAAGGAAGTACATTTTATACTGGTATACGGTCAAACCCGTTTATAACGAACAGCAGGAAACGGTATGATCAGTTCGATATAGCAGGTAATTAGGTATAGCAAAGGCGAGAGCTTCTCTTTCTTTCTTATCTCTTCGCTTCCGCCTTGTAACAATGCGCTAAAATTTTTAATTTTTTTTTGCATGCGTGCAGCGTTTGTTTTTTTAGCTTATCTTTCCTTCTGAATCGCTTCCCTTCATGGGCAACAGTTTTGGGATGAAAAGTTTTTTTTCTTTTTTTGTGCGTGCTTGCAGAGTGCTTTTTTTTTAGCTTTCTCTCCTTCTGAATCGCTTCTCTTCGCTCAATTTTGTTAGCAGCTTGAGCTTCTGGAATTTTCTTTTGCTACTTTTTTTTGTGGGGGGAAGGGACAGGCTAGAAGACGATTGTTTGCGCGTTTTTGGAAGGCTTCCTGGAGGAAAACGTTTGATATAGCCAATATATTGTTTGTTATAAAAAGTACTTCTTACATGCATTTTTATTAAAATTTTCCTTCAGTTCAATATCTACAATAATTTGCTGTACGTGGCTTTGTTCTAAACGGGTTTCACTGGGAGGGGGGGGGGGGGGGGGGGGGGGGGAAGGCCTCACGAATTAAGTTAAGTTATGTATACCTGCAAGTGCCTAAATGAAAGAGGGATATTGTTCCACTTGCCGTTACGTTGACAATCCGTAGACAATGAAACAAAGTCGTAGGTATTCTAGCTTTATTTGTGCAAAAGGTGGCGAGAGCATTCCTTCGTTTGCCCTAAAAGTGACGCATCCCAGCAATGTAGCGTTTTCAGAAAGCGCGGGATGTTACTTAGAAGGTCCATTTGAGCAGGTCGCCTCTCTCTCTCCAGTTTTGCGAAGGGCAATAGCGAGATCAGGGACCAGCCCTTCGGGATCCCGGTGAGGAACGTGCGCTGCATCAAGTGCCACAAGTGGGGCCACATCAACACCGACAGGGAGTGCCCCATGTTCAATCAGGCAGGCACGTCTGCATCTTCGGGTGAGCTCTCTTGGCTGGATTACATGGTGGGGGAGGGAACGGTGCAGATCGCTACTGTGGAAGAAGCAGTCTCGGGGTTGGCTTGCACATTTGCGCCCGAGAGTGACCGGCTGCATTGCAGCTCGCTTCGGGCTGTTCACGACAACCCAACACGCTGGCGCCGTCTATCTTTCGATCTGCGTACATAACTGCTGCTGACTTCTGTTTCGCATCAGTCAGAGGTCAGTCGCCCGTAAAGTCTCTCGGACATGCTCGTATTGCCGCGCGCCAAGTAGGCAGCGCGGCCGTAGCCTAACGGTTATCGCGCTTGCCTCCCACGCAAAGGGCCAGGGTTCGATTCCTGGCCGCGGCGACACATTTTTGTTGACACTGTAATGTGATGTTCTGGTGAATTCGAGAACCGTCTAGCTGATTCGAGGTTAGAATGTTCTACGCGTCGAACCTTCTACGTCGAATACTTCAGAAGCCAACGCGTGTACAAAAGCGGCTCCGCGTGGCAAGCCGGAGTCAGTTTCGCCCCAGCATTCGACCCTGCTGTCACGCCGACTTCGACGCCCGCGACGCTCTGTTATTATCTTTTGTGCCCTTTTATTTTCGGGCACAAGTTCGCCCCATTAAACGTCTAGTTTCTTCAGTCTTCATCGCCTCATCAATTGTCATTCGTGACAGTATTGACCGTACGTGTGCAAGCGAGCACGCCACAGCATCCGACATCACAGGGTCGTGCGTTATGGTGTGGGCTTTTAAATTATGGTTTCTAGGAACGCGGGGGTTCTCCAGAGCAAACCCAAAAGGGCCCCGTTCTTCCAAATTTCCTCGACCACCCCTGCCCCTAACCAGAGCGTTCTTTTAGTCTAAGCGCTCATTTTCAGCGGATTTAGGCCACCATTCCACCATTTTCTATAATTGCTCGTTCGGAATTACCGTGATTGAGCTCCTCCAATGTTCCTTTTGTTTTTATTGTGACTCATCTTTTGCCCCCCAAGTTTGTTCAGAGACGCTTCTTTCCCCTCCTTCTTAACTGTACGGTGCATGGTCTCCGACTGGTGGGCTTCGCGTCCTATTCCGCCCATGCATCGAAAGTGGTCCCAACAAATAACTTCAGAAAAGCTGGAGGGATATGCTGTCAGATGTCGCGATCCTGGTAAGGTTGCCACCTTTCCTCGAAGAAACATACCGGCTGTGCCGGGGGGGGGGGGGGGCAACTATGTGGGATGGAACTGGTGAAGAGGAAAACACAGTGTAGCAGTCTTTAATATACAAATTCGATTTGCTTCTTGAAGTGAAATGAATTATTGTAGATATAATAGTACAATGGCACATGTAAGTACACAAATGCACAACACTGGACTCAATAGCATGCATAGAGGTGCGTACCATTTAGTCAAAAGTAAGACGTCCAAAACAAATCCCGTACGTCCACTTGTCCCACGCAGCAGGGATGAGTAGGCACACAGCAAGCTGTGCTCCTGTCACTTTGGGACGCACACTGGCTACAATTTCGCTACAGATGTCAGCCTTTCCTGGAGACAGCCGGCGCTTGTTTCTGCATATCCTCATGTTTAAACTAAGAACCCCAAAAATGAAAAATATATATGTGTATATATATTGTGTTTGAAAGCAGTGAAGCAAATGCTTTTTAACATCCTGTGGACATACGTGCCTGAGAAGGAAACAAGCAAAAAAGTGAGAAAGAAAGCGGAAACGCTGCCCGCCTCCATGGATGTGTGCATTATTGTTTAGACAGTCTGTAGGCTTCTACACTGCTTCATTGTGTAAATGCCAAGACCAGGAGGGATCGCACAAGCAGCAATCGAGATACCTGGCCGTTCTTTCAGTTAGAAAAGATCTAGAACCCCTGCATTACGGTGAACCCGTGGTTTAAAATGAACGGAATGACGTAGTCCAAAGGTCTCCAAACTTTTTTTTGCAAAAGGACCGGATTCCGATCTGTTGCAGTCTCGAGAGCCAGAAAAAAAAAAAAAAGTAATTATAAAAGAAGAAATATTAAACAAATAAACCTAGATAAGCCTTTAAACGCAGAAATCAGTGTTAGAGTAAGTATCACAAACCCCTAAGGTAGATGAATACGTATACTTCAAATTGCAATTTAATAGGCAGCTAATTATGACATCACAAAACACTTGTGACCAAGAAAACTCACCAGGCATCCATCAAAGCGCATGGGAAATGTGGCACATTCTCGCAGTGCAAAAGACTAATGAGAATGATAAAACTAATGATGATGCAAGAGTTGTGAGTGTGACAGGGGACATTAAGCGCAACATACATGAGAATGCAATGGAATTTTAACATACTTACACGGATATAAAGCGGTGGACTAAGATTGGTAAGGCTAGTGATGACAGTGTTCAATTAAGGATATGGCGAGAGGACCCATGTAACGATGCTGTTTCTCTCGTTCCTTCTGGCATCTTAGTTTGCACATTTGGAGCTCGTGGAGACGCCGTCTCTACGTGCATTTCTTTTTGCGTCGCGAGCAGGCAATGGGTCTGCTTGAAGCGGGCCGCGGGCCGGTTTTCATTGGAAAGATGGCGGCCAGACGCGGGCCGGGGTTCGGAGACCCCTGTGTAGACTAATTGTCATGATAAAGATTGCAGTACAAAGTTTCAGCTCTGTAGAGTAATTGGAAATTAGGGTAGTTTGCATCAGGAACACACCAAGATATTTCTCAGTCCATCTAGCGTTACAAAAATAACACGGCGTCAAACATTTTGCTTCGTTAGTGGGCAGGATGTCTGGAAACTCTAAGAAAGATTTGTAAAAAGTAATTTATTTGTGTAATACGTGTCTCATTAATATGAATACCCCGCTATATGGACACTTCGAGGACAAACTGGGAAGATGGGTACATTTTTGTCTCGTTATAATGAACAACTCACATTGTGGATGATTTATTGGGGACTAGAGGTGTCTATATTAACGAGACATCACTCTATCATTGTTTGGCCAAATCAAACAGCTTTGGAGACTCCTGTGTTTTTGACAAGGTCTTAACATTTTTCATTAAAAATATCTATGAAGTAAAAAAAAAAAAAAAAATGCTAATTCCGCACATGCATTTCTTATTAAATTTCAGTCGGGAAAATTGAAGAATGAGTCTTTTCTTTAGTCCCATTATCAAACGATACATCGACTAAAATTAAATCTGTACCGAATAAGTGGAATGGAGGGAACAATGCATTCAAGGTGTCCCGTTTTCTACCTTTCACTTAGCAGATGGGCACTGAAAATAACTGATCGCACGTTAACTAAGCAGCAGAAATCAGTGAAACCTTGTGTAAATGAATATTCCTCAGATGTTGGTGGACCTTTTTGGACCATGCCCCTTAACGAAATGACCTTTCTCCAACTGGCTCATGTGTCCAGCACAGCTCCTTTTGGCTGTTGCTCGCAACTTGCCGTAACCCGGTGGCGTTCTCCTTTGCAGGGGTGTCCATGGACCCATTGGAGCTGATGAAACAGATGAGAGACGACGGCCTTCAGCTCAAACCGAACGCTCTTGGCCACCGGTTCAATTCTAACCAGGCAAACCAGGTGAGCGGCAGCCCTCTGCTCCTCATGCCTCGTGTTTCTTGCATCCAAGCGTCTCGCAAAAACGGCTAACGAAACGCCGGGTCGGTCAGAATGGCGGTCGATCGTGTCAATTCCACACACCGAGGCTTCCCAGTTCTGTCCTTAAAAAAAATTGTTATATGTGCCGTGATATGTATTTACGTCGAGTGGTTGCTACTAGAGTCACTATAGTCCCTGACAAGGCTAGAACGGCAGGGAAGAGCTTCAATTGCCTCGCCTTCAGAGTGAGATTTCTAGCTTCGATGACACTTCAGCGTCTTGCACACACGCGTGCAGTCAAAACACGTCGGAGGCCGGGCACCAAAGCACGGCTGGTGGCCGGGCTTCAAAGGGCACACCCTGCCGTTCTCATTCTGTCGGTGGGTTCTCATTCTATAAGGGAGTTCTCATTCTGTCAGGGAGCTCTCATTCTGTCCGTCACAGTGTAGCGATGCTCCGAGTATCCCTATTCCTACACTCTTCCCCTCGCCCGACTCCGCCTCGCGGCCATTCGTCCATTTGCGTCGCACGACGCTTGTTTACACTTTGGCGCCCTGCTGGCACCGCCATTGCGGTGCTCGTTGCCACGTGGACGCAGTTCGTGACGGTTGCCGTTCCGTATGGTGACTTTTGATCAGTACGTACGATGTTGGGGGAGCATGGACTGTTTTTAGCAAGCGGGACAAGGACAATCGCTTCTTGCACCTTCCGTCGGCAAGGGACGATGACAACTAGCAACGTTAGTTCTAAGTGCCAGTGTGGCTGAAGGGTCTTTACTCTCAAGTGCAACTAATTTAGTGACCGGTTGTCCCCAATTAAATTTGGCGGTAAGAGCCGCACTTTCGTAGGTTCTCAATTAGGAGCCGCCGGTGTATTGGGGACCTTTGTTTTTGTCAAGGAGACTCCTTGTTTGTGATGAAAATCATTAGAGTTGATAAGCTGAGAGGCATAAATCTTTGGAAAAGAGCAGCCCTTTTGATGTTTCATTATTTGTTTTGCGTTTGATTGCAGCTTTTCATCGCCAGCGACGAAGAGGATGCCAACGACCCAGAGGTTGCGTTCCTCAAATCACTCTCGGGTAAACAGAAGAAGAAACTTCTGATGTGAGTGGCACTCTTTTTTTGTGAAGGGAACTTTCTTTTTGTGTGTGACAAAAAGTCTGGGAGACCGGCAATGATAAGGTGAAATTTGGCTATCTTTTCTTGGCACGTTCACCATCCCTTACGTTGTGAAAATGGAACTTGGTGTCGACATTTGCTCAGAATTGTTTGTGTGATGCTGCACTAACAAACAGTCATCCTTTATTACCATTTAATCTCTTGAATTAAAAAATCTTTTGTTCGGAGGTGAAAGTATTCTGATACCACAGTCAACATGTTTCTGAACTGAAATTTGCTGGGGAATCGGGCTATCTACTTTATTTTGTTTTAAGATGAAGTCCTCAGTGATAAAAAAACAAAGTTTTCAAAAATTGGCATAGGACAGATATGCATCTCCTATTTTGAGGTAATAACTCTTCCTCAAATATTTACATTTGAGTTATTAAAACTAGATAGCCCAAAGTCCCACATCCCCCACTTTATACTCAAGCAGTCAAAATGGTGCTTAATAGCTTCATTTGCATATCATAGATTTCTTAACGAAGAGTGACACATCAACTTATGTAGGTACTTAAATTCGTCCTAGAGAGCTGAAAGTTTGCACAGTACACCTACGTCTATAGTTTGATCTCCCCTGCAAATTTCATTCCGATCACTTGAGTAGTTCAGAAGTTCAACCTCTAGCCAGTGTCCCCCTGCTAGTGTGATTGAAAATACTCCTTTTGAGACACCAACCTAATCGGTAACATTTGGTGCCCGTCAATACCCCGTCTGTGTAAAATGTGAAAAAGTGCCAATGTCATCTTTGCACTAGCTGGGTCATGCAGTGTACAGTTGCCCGAACCTCACCGTTCAAATGAACTGGAAATCCAAATGAATTGACTTTGAACTGTTTAAAGTCAACTGTATATATCAATCGACTTCAAATGTCTCTGTTAGCAATCCAAGGTGTCCCACAACTCTGCCTTACAATATTAAAATTTTTTAGTACTAGAGAACAAGCCCTGTTCACTACACTTGAGACGATTGTGGTGTCTTGGCCTCGGTGGAGGCGTCGTGATGCAGGCACGCAAAGCCGGGTAGCAAACGATAACCAAACTTTTTATTCAGCGAGCGCATCACCGTCCCCGCGCCCTGGCTCCGTCTTCTTTTTCTGGCCCCGTCCTAGGCCTGGCCTTATAGGTCCTATTTTCTTGAAGCTAGGTGGTGCTAGCTGTGTGCCGGCAAATAGTCCGACGACACTACATTTTCCTTTGGACTTTTAAAGGGAAAGTCACTTCAGTAGAGTACATAGTCTGACAACCTTTTTGGACGATTTCAGCTAGACTGACGCTTTGGATAACGCCTGCTTTCTGCTTGCGGCGTCGCCTGGGTGTCGTCAGTTGTGGTGTCCCCACTTGGTCCGACTTGTGCAGGGTCGATTTCAGGAGGGTCTTTGACACTGTTCTGGGGCAGCTCCATCAATGTTTCGGAGGCATCCCAGTCTTTCGCGTCTTGGGTCTGTTGATCCCGCCGTGGAATTTGCTTGAAGAAAGAAGCGTTCCTGATGATCCTTTTGTTTTCCCGTTCAGTGGTGACTGCTGTCCCTTGTACTCTCGTCAGCCTGTATGGTTGGGGTTCGTAGGCGGACTCGTGAGACAGCGGCGCTGGTCGCTTTAGTAGTATGGCGTCTCCTGGTTGAAGTTCATGCAGCACTGCATGATGTTTTTCATCAGCATAAGTCTTCATTTGTTGTTTCTTCCTTTGGTCAGCCGTTTCAAGCTTTTCATGGTGGCACTTCTCCAGAGTCTGGGAAAGTTTTGTGTGAATTTTCTTTCCGAAGAGGAATTCCGCTGGAGTGTGACCTGTCGTCGAGTGTGGAGTTGCCCGGTAGTTCAGAAGGTACTCATTGAGTTCCTCTTTCCAGTTGCTTCCTTTTACACCAGCAGTCTTCACCGTCTTGACATTTTTCATGAACCTCTCGACTTCGCCATTTGCTTGTGGCCACAGAGGCGTTGTCTGATGATGGCGAATGCCATTGCGCTGCAGGAATGCTGCAAACTCCTTTCCAAAGAACGGAGGACCATTGTCAGTCTTCAGATCATAGGGTATTCCATGGACAGTAAACATGTCGCTCAGCTTCGCTGTCCCAGCTTTTGCGTTCAACAAAAAAAGGGTTGCTACGAGGGGGAACCGCGAGTACTCATCGACCACCACCAGTAGGTACTGGTTGCCCGGCAGGGCACCGGCAAAATCTAGTGGAAGTGACTGCCAGGGTCCATTGGGCAGTGGCGTCATCTTCAGTGGCGAGCATTTCTTCTCCACGACTGTGCTCTGGCATGCTTCGCAGTTCTTGACTGTAGCATCCACCTTTGCTTCGATTCCTAGGAACTAGATTTTCTCCCTGAGGAGCTATTTGGTCTTCATCATGCCTTGGTGTCCCCGGTGATGAGCCAGTCGTATAGGAAGCGAGCAAGCCGGCCGTGTCGCGGCGGTCGCCTATTGTTCGCCGCGACCTAGCGGTAGCCGCCGCAGGAGCATCGGGCAGCAATGGCGACGAACAGCACGGCGGGCAGTGTCCCCGTCGTGATTACGAAGGAATTCAATGCAGTTACGAATTCGGAAAGTTCCCTCGGTAGCTGGTGCCGTCGGCGCAGAATCATCGGGAAGTAATAGCAACGAACACCACAGAGGACAGTGGGTGATCACGAATCCGGAAAGCTTCTTCGGTAGCCGGTGCAGAATCATCGGGGGGAAGCAATGGTGATGAGCAGCACAGCGGACAGTGTTCCCGGGGTGATTACGACGGGGTTCAAGGCGGTTACGAATCCAGAAAGCTTCTTCCATGGTGCCAATATGACGAAGGGAAAACTCCTTCGTGAATATGGCCGCGTGTACGACGTAAAGGAGGTTTGTTTCTACGGACAAGTGGATGTCATGGAGCGCCGTACTCCTCTAACAAAATTAAGCGCGCCCGAAAAAAATGTAGTTGGCGTTGAGTGGACTGTGGTAATTATGTATGTTTATTTCTGAATCAGCTTGACAATAACTAAGCGATTTTTTTTCGCGCCGTTCTGCGATTCTCTTTACTATCTTCCTGTAGGCTGATGGAAACATCCAAGGGTAGGCTTAGGTGAACACCGCATTCCGCTTCTCGATTCCGGTGAAGTATTTGCTGCATACTTTAGAGTTTGCCGTCAGTGTCGATGCTATTCCATCGTTGCTAGAATACAAAAAAAGTTAATTGTATTATTCGTGAGCAGCTTAAACAAAGCGCGAACTGGAAGGTAAGGAACGCCACTAACCTGTATGGACGCACAAGTCGCACCCAAGTCGCGCAGTAAGTACTCCGCCTCGTAAGGCTTCAAAGGGACGATGTAGTGCTTCGTGCCGTGCGTGATCTTCGACGCACTGTTGCAGCCGAACACGCAGCAATTGTTGCGGCTTTCTTGGTGCGGAATAGCCATCTCAGAAATTACAGCGCTAACACACTACAACGCGCAACTAACGCAGCGACTGGCAGAAGCTCCCGATGCAACGGACCCGTTTGCCGCTAGGGGCGCCCTGGTCGGGGCTTGAATTAGATGCGCACGGTTCCTATATCCTGTGCCTGGGCCTTGTCCGGGATCACAAGTCTGGTCCCTCTCATCACGACGTCATTCTCGGCAACCGTCAATTCATCTCGAATCTGGGCGAAAGGCTTCAGTATGTCGCTCTTCCATAGACGTTCAGATGTCTTGCGGTTCCTTGCCTGGAGAGCGCGGATTAGCATCTCCATTTAAGCGTCTCCCTTGAAGGCTTTTTCAATGTCTTGAATGGTCAGTGCTCTGGGTGCAGAGGACTTTAGAATGAAAGAAATATATTCCTCCATTGCGACAGTTTCTCTCGTGGGGTTGTCATTCTCCACTGCGGGCAGGTGCCTTGACAGGTAGTCAGCAGGGTTCTCCTTCCCCGATATGTGTTGGACGTCAAAGAGATAGTGCTGCAGTCTGAGGCTGAGGCGTTCCAGTCTCGCTGAAAGTTTTGCGCTCGGATTTTTGATTATGGACACTAGTGGCAGGTGGTCCGTTTTTACTGTGAACTTTCCTCCAGCGAGGTACAAGCGGAAGTGTTTTATGGTGGACACGATGGGCCAGCATTTCTTTGTTACTGTAGGGGTACCTTCTTTCTGTAGGTGTCAGAGCTCTGCTGTATGTAGTACGCCAGGATGCTGGGATTTCTTCCTTCTGGTTCTTCTTGAATGAGCATACCAGCAATTCCTTCAGGTCCTGGATCAGTGATGATGTAGGTCTTCTTTCTTTCATCAAAATATGCCAGAGTGAGTGCACTTGACAGTTCCTGTCTCACGCTCTTTAGGGCCTCTTCATGCCGTTTTGTCCAGCAAAACTGTGTCAGCATGTATCAGGTTCCTCAACGGTTCAACCGTCTGAGCAAGGTGGGAAATGAACCTACTGCAGTAGTTCACCATTCCAAGAAGGCTTCTGACTTCTGTTGCATTTTTAGGGGGTGACATCTTCGCCACTGCTTGTACCTTTTCGGGATCCACACTGACTCCACTTGCAGAGAACACATGACCGAAGAACTTCAGGCTCTTGGTTCCTAAAACACACTTCTTGGCGTTCACGGTGAGCCCAGCGTCTTCCAGGTGTTTCAGCACAAGGCGCAGATGACGATCGTGTTCTTCAAGCGTCCGTCCTGATACCAGGATGTCGTCGCTGACGTTGATGATACCGCCCTCGTCGGGAAGCACTTGTCGTGTTGCGTCCTGGAAGATTTCGGCTGCAGCATTGACCCCAAAAAGAAGCCTCTTGTACCTTCTCAGGCCACAGTGGGTGGAGAAAGTCGTGATCACTCGTGAAGTCTCATCCAGTCCTCATTCAAGTCCATCTTTGAGAAGTAAGCTGCACCATTTAGGATGATGATGACGTCCTCCACAGTAGGCATGATGGGCCGCTCTCGAGCGATGGCCTTGTTTGCTTCTCTCATGTCGACACACATTCGCACCGCTTGTTTGTCATGGCGTTGTGGGACAATGACAATCGGCAAGACCCACGGTGTTGGTCCCTTCACCCGTTCGATGATGTCGAGGTCTTCTAGTCGTGCTAGTTCAGCTTTCAGTGCTTTTCTCGTCTGGAATGGGATCCGACGATGTCGTCGGGCCACCGGCTTTACTTCTTCCGAAATCTTCAACTTCACTTGAAAGTCTTGCAGTCGACCGAGTTTCCCAAACAGCTTCGGAAATTCTCTTCTGACGTCGACGGTGGTCTTTTCAGTGACCGTCTGGATTATTTTGATGAGCTTCAGGTCTGTTGCCATCTTGTAGCTCATCAGTGAGGCCTGTGGTCCTTTCCCGACGAAGACCGGTGCTTCAACGCTTCATTCTTGGGTGCGGAACGTTGCGATGAACATCCCAACGCCTGGGATCTCCTGCTTGATGCTGTAGGGAACTAGTTTCGTCTTGGTCTTTTTCAATTGCACGCTGAGGTGCTTGTCCCAAGTTTGTTCTCCCATGACATTGACTCCTGCACCCGAGTCCACAAACAGTTCCAGAGGGATCCCGTTGACCTCCAGTGTCACGACCGGAAGTTCGTTCCTAGGGCTCCGTATGTGGTAGATGGACTCGTCAGAACTTGTTTCCTGTGACGTGCTTCTGGGTGTGGTTGACGAGGCCAGGGAGCGTACAGTTTCTTTGGACGCTGCATTACTTCTGCACATCTTGGCAAAGTGATTTCTTTTCTGGCATTTGTGGCACTCGGCACCCCAGGCTGAGCGCCTTGTCTTCCCACTCTTGTGGGGCCAAACTCCACCACAGCACGAACACTTGTCCGCTTTCTTGTGCTTGGACAAATTCTTTGGGGCGGTGCTGCTGCATCTTGATTTCTTGGTTGACAGCTTCTAGACTGTTACCGTTGTCGTGGTGTGTTCTATGCTGGCAGCTTGACGCTCAGCGTTCTCGATGCCATGGCCGATCTCATGAGCTTGTCCAGCTTGATGTCGGCCTCTCGGAGAGCACTACGACGGAGCTTGGCGGATGTGGTCCCTTCAATGATTTGTGAGACAAGCTCTTGCTCGACTTTCGCGAATTCGCACGTCGTGGCCAGTCTTCGCAGCTTCAACTGAAACTGGTCTAACGTTTCTTCTGCGCCTTGTCACGCTTGACGAAAAACGTGGCACTCGTGCACCGCATTCTTCATGGGAGCGAAATGTTCTGTCAGACGAGCGACCACCGTTTCAATGTCCGCACCTGTGTCAGGTAGCGTGGTAAAGATATCGTACACTGCCTCACCGGCGTAATGGAGCAGCATGGTGCACTTGCGGGGGCATCTTTTAAGTTCGCAGCCAGTAAAAAGCTCTCGAAACGCGTGTGCCATTTTGTCCACCTCTGCGTGAGTGATGACGTGCCTGAATGCGGGTCGAACGGTGACAGGGCGGGTAGGGGTGTGTCCATTGCGCTTACTTGACGTTGCCGACGTTTCCAAATTCCCACGTGGAGCAGGTGTTTTTTGCCTCTGTATTGGCTTGCTTGCTTCGGCGTGGCACTGGGAACTTCTGAAGGCCTTGTGTAGGGCTCAAATAGACGAAATCCTCGTCGTCAGGTTTTTATGGTGTGTTGGCCTCGGTGGAGGCGTCGTTATGCAGGCACGCAACGCCGGATAGCAAACGATAACCAAACTTTTTATTCAGCGAGCGCATCACCGTCCCTGCTCCCTGGCTCCATCTTTTCTGCCCCCGTCCTAGGCCTGGCCTTACAGGTCCTATTTTCTTAAAGCTAGGTTGTGCTAGCTGTGCGCCGGCAAATAGTCCGACGACACTACAACGATAATCTTTGTGACCAGTGTTGTCTTAATTGTATGGCCACTTCAAATGCTTGTACCACTATCATAATCTTGCTACTCACAACTTTACAACTGTACATAGTCTGAAAAATCTTGTAATGCTGATGCCGCCATAGTAGAAGTAACTGATAGCCTTCATCTAAACATTAAGCCTGTGCTTGCTTTACCTAGCCCTACGACATGGCCTTGCAGCGGGTGATATAGCTACTCCACGGTCCGTGCACAAGAGTGCGTGCCTCCTCCAGTCTCTAAAATACCCGGGCGTCATTCCCGCAGGAAGCTGAACAAGCTGGCCAAGAAACAGGAGGTCAAGCCTGACAAGAAGAAGAGGAGCAAAGACAAAAAAAAGGCGAAGAAGAAGAAGAAACATGGCAGCAAGAAGGGGAGCTCGAGCAGCGACAGCTCCGACTCGGGTGAGTGCTTGGGAAAGATTGGCCAACCCTGCGAGAAAACCGGACGTCCTCGGTCGACCGGACAGGGGTCTCAGCGAGAGCTGACGCCGTCTAGGAATGTTGGAGCACCCTTCGCGTGAATGTGGATGTGGGTGGGCGAAAAGCTTCTGCGCGACCTTCGAGGCAGAGTAAACTGCGGGAGGAGCCGGCTTTTCGGGCTGGCACCGTATCCAGGTCAAAGCTGAATGAAGGAAACAAACGTGGCATGAGCAACGAGCAAAGGAAGTGCAGAAATGTGTGCCGGTCGGCAGCTCGGTACGGATTCCTAAATTTTTGTGTAGTTGCGGCGACAGTTGCGAGTGCTATACTCGTAAATGTGACGATTATGGTGCAAAAATTGCCGAAATGCGAAGAGATTATCTGCCGGCACTTGGATGCTCGCGTTCTCTTCCCAGTTCGGCTTATGCTTAATGGCCGACCAAGTAAGTTCAAGCTTTGCTCATGAAGCTTAGTGCATGATAAATGTTTGCTCGTTTGGCACGAATAAGACTTGTTCAACTCCGCTCAATTTTTGTTAGTCAAAGGTAGCAAAAAAACAATAATAAAGAAAGAAGATAGAGAGATGAACAAATTAAAAACACAAATGCACATGCACACATTATATACGCACACTCATAGAACTGTTTATGTTGGCAAGTGTCGTCTCACTTTGCAGCACACTTGACTGCAGTGCCTTAAAGTCTTTGTTGAAGATGTGTCTTCTTTATTATAATAATAATAATAATTTGTTATTTCCATCTACATTGATGGAGAGGTCGATGGAAACAGCTGGTGAAATACAGCTTGACAAGACCCTCGACCCCCTACATAGGCACAATAGCAGAGGTATAGGAAAAAATGCTACTTCATGCGAAAGTACTAAACTGGTGGGTCATATACGAGCACAACACACATATGAAAGAAGATTGAATAATCCTGGAAGTAATTAAACAAACGGCTTCAAAGGGATGAGCCACGTCGCAGAGTTCCGTACCGCTCTCACCTGCAACACGGATAATGAGTCCTAGGTGTTTTGCTACGCTGCCGCTAATGGTAACTAGGACCTTAGGCGCACAACGAATGATCCAACTTGACACTTCTTGCCCTGGTATTGCAGGTTGAGGCAGACTTTCTTTCTGACGCACTCTTTGAGTGGCCGAAGAACGTGTTTAGGATAACACTACATTTTCTGGTTGACTTTGTCAAGAGTTGACATAGTATTGCCTTCGAGATAATGCAGCAGTTTGCTCCGGTGTCTATTTTACAGCAAACGGGCATGCCTTCCAGATTTACTGAAACTGTTTAAAGATCTTCACGAGACACAGTACCAGTGGGCAACGCTTCTAGATAAAATGTCTCGTCGTCGCTAGCCATAACTTCGCACACTTCTTTTTGTGGAAGGCTTCTGCACCCTGGCTTTGTATATGATCTTTTGCAGACTTTAGCGAAGTGATTAAGTTTTCCGCTTGATTGAATTTTTCTTGGGTGCTGGACAAACACTAGTCCTGTGCGCAGTGAAAATAAACTTTTGGCATGGACCCTTACTTCCTTGGACCGTGTTGACTTCCATCTCGTGTTTTTTCCTCTTTTCGTATTCGCTTATACCTTTCCTCTCCTTGCTGCCAGGCTCTTCACATTTTCATCACCTTGGTGTACGACATGTTCTCGTTAACCAGCTTCTGCTGAAGTTTCTTGTCTCTAATGCCGAGAATTATTCTACTTCGAAGTAGGCGTTCTTTTAGCAAGTCAAACTGACAGTTGTTTGCTAGGACACGAATGTCCGTCAACCATGCGTTAAAGAGCTCCCCTTCTTTCTGGTCCTTTGTACCAAATACAAACTCGTAGGTCAGGTTCGCGGCAGGCCGGTAGAAGCTATCAAACTTCTCGATGATAGTATCTACGTCCTGCTTCTGGTCTTCGCTCGCAAATGTGAACGTGCTGAAGGTTTTTCTTGCGTCTTCCCCTACAATCATTAACAGGGTCGCCGCTTGGACTTCTTTTGGTTGGCGGTTGAGGAACGTTGCCTTAGAAAACAGTCGGAACTCACATTTCATCGTCTTCCAGTTCCGCCACATGTCTCCAGATATGTCCAGGGGCTTTGGTGGCTGCAGTCGCGTGGTACATGGCAGCGCGTCCAGCTGCTGTGCCGTTGCCATAGTCTGGTTGCTTTTTTATCGCATTTCGGCTCCTAAGCGAGAGGTTAGAATCAGCTCTGACACCATGTAGCTCGTGCTCGGGTACCGAGGTGGATGACAACTTTTACCTCCTCCATCGTATGTCCTTATATACGGTGGTGCCCTAGCGGCATAGCTGTAGCGCTTGTGATGTGGCTGTGTCAGTGACGTCATACCTACAACCGGGACTCTTGTGTGCCCCAGAGGTCAATCGGTGGCTGGAACGGCTAGGACATCCTCTTGACGTCAGCCTCGCCGCAGCTTTGTTCATTCCAAGATAATCAATGTCATCATTGCACCAGATGTCACGTGCTCTCTGCTGGCTGCTCACTGATCACTTGCCAAAGTGGGCCGTTTATGATGAAAAACACAGCTATCAGGCTCAAAATACGAACATGCGATTGTCATTTATGGATATTGGGGATCATATTCAGCCTATTTTTGAACACGACGGCTTTATTTCAAGTTTCGTTGAAGTATCTCTTTAACGACTTGGGACGTGCCTAGTCGCCGAACGAAGATAACAGGTGCCGTAGCTCATATAGCCACCTGGAGTTCCATACCGTTTATATCTGACGGTACTCTGTATACAGCTCCTATGGCTAATTCACGGGTAAAAGGCTCGTAGGCCTGGACAGGGATGCCTCCAATGGGGGTCAGTGCAAGCAAAGCTTTTGTTGCGTCTCTGTTTCTTGTGTCTATAGCGAGTAGATTCAACTTTCAATTTGGCCTGATGAGGATGATTCCATCTGGGGCAGTCACCTCTAGTTTCTCTCTGATTTTCAGCACATTGATTCTGGCGATTATTTTGTATGGACCCTTTGGCTTCAGTAGCACTACGAGGTGGCGATGTGCTTGTTTCGTATTCTTGATGGTCGTATTATTTGACTCGGAGCTGCTAGAAACTTTGCGTTTTTCGCGGCTCTGAACCAGATTATATTCGTCGGAATCATTACTGAGATCATTGGAGATGATCTTGAGTAGGAGATTGTGCTCGAAGCACTTGACATACTCATAGGCAATTTTTTTATTTCAACTGAAGGTATGCCCTGGCCAGAAAAAGGGCCGGCCTCGGCCATGGGAGATGAGCGATCGGCTCAATTCAATGGAGCGGATCGCTCATCTACACATACATGCAGGAATGGGCAGCATTTCAAATACAAGTGTTTGAAATACGTATTTCAAATACTTTGTGTATTTTGCATTTGTATTTAATTACAAATTGGGTAATGTATTTAACGCGTGTATTTAAATACTAATACGTGGGTATTTCAAATACAAGTGTAATTAAATACAATTTTGTGGGCGAAAATACATCCCTCAAATTTATTGTTACTGTCCAGAGCAGGAAGAAAACTACGTTCTGCACCTAATTCAGTGTCTCTCAATCAAACACAAGCGTTTAGCGACTTTGTGATTACGGTACTATCCAGAGCAAGAATAGTGACGAAATCGACGTTCACAGGCAGACTGGCTATTTAAGTGCCTGTGACAACTTGTGATGCATTCCAGCCTGATTTCCTTCCATACTTTTGCCTGGAACATTCTAAATGCGCGAGTCGTCCAGATTTTCGTAACTGGTGCGATTTGCAACAATAAAGAAGTCTCTACCTAGTGCTGCGCGTCTTGGTCGTCTCGGTTCTTTGTTGGTCTATACCAAAATGTAATCGACAAAAAAAGCTGCTTGAAGCTCTGTACTTTTTGCACCTATTACGTCCAAGCTGATTACATTTTTTTGTGATTATATTTCTATTACATTACTAGAGCCTCGCACACTAACTCCCGAGTGTGCGATGCAAAATTAAAATGAGATACCCAGAAACCCGTTGCAGGTGCCCTGAAGTCGCTGACGCAAATTTTGAGGAATGTATTTGGAAAAGTATTTGGAGGAGACCAAATACATTTGGTTGTATTTGTATCTTGTATTTAAATGCTTTTTTGGAAATGTAATTATATTTGTAATTAAATACATTTTTGACGAAGTATTTTGTATTTGTATTTCGATACATATTTGCATGTATTTTGCCCATCCCTGCATACATGCTTTGATTAAATTAAGAAAAATATTAAGCCGAGCTCAGGATCAGCAATGATAAGTTTGACTTCTTCTTCGAACTCCAATTTTTGTTATTGAGAAGGCGATGCAGTTAGTATCATTGAGGGAGATCACAAGTTCAATATTGCAACATCATTTTGTGTTTATGTTATGGAGCTGGAAAGCAAAGCTTGACACGCACCAGATAAATAGAATCTGTTAGTTTAGCGAACAATGTACAGCTCAGCCAATATTGGGCTACCCACGTTGGAGACTTGTTGGAGACTCTAGCAGCTTTTTTTTTACTCTTACAGACAGTGCTTATAAGCAGTTTAGTCAGCAGTGTGCACACGCATATTTGCGATAACGAGCTTTCAAAGTGTCGATATGGCTTTCGTTGTGCAATGTTCACGTGATGTGGATGGTCCCTTTCTCCTAAAAAGCTCCACAGTAGCCGCCACACATAACTGCACAATAATCAACTCTGGCGGGTCGGTTTGGGATGATTTAGCAGTAGCACACTGCCAAGAAGATTTTCCAAAATTGTAAGCTCAAAGGAGGGTACTCTAAGCTTTTGTATGTGTCTCCTTTTCTGCGCCTGTCTCTCTTTGTGTTTTTTTTAGGGGTTATAAACAGTCTTTTTTTTATGGAGCATCTTAACGAAGTAGTCGTATGCAACTGTAAATGCTATTGCAACGATATTGCATTAGGGTCAGCTAACGAATGTTGACTACACTGCAGGTTCTCGTTCTAGCAGAAATTTAGCTTTTCGAAATACTGCTTATTTGTCATAACACAGTATGTATGTGTACTTAACAAGACTTCACCCTCTTTCGATGCTTACAAAATATACCTTTGCAACACGCATGCAAAGGTTGCGGTCGGGCAGGTGACACCTGTGCTGTACCGATTTGCGCTGTAGATCACGTGACCGTTGTGGGCAACCTGAGGATCTAAAGCGTTGGCCCAAGTTACCCATCGGCCGAATTGTCAGTGGGCATCTCTACCGCAAGAGGGCCAAGAGCAACTGGCCACGTGAGCGGCGCTCCGCCGCCGATGAAAGGGCATGACAGTCTATGTGCGGGGGCTTTTGGGAGTGGGGCGCCAGTGTGGGAATGTCCTTGCTGCTACTTGTCTCAGGAAATAACACAGCACACCCGTTCAACAACACATAGACATTTAATGACCGTTATTGCCCACGCCGCGATCCTAAAAGCCCCGACGCAATACGCTGCGACACCCTTTTATCAACGGTGGAACACCGCTCCCATGGTCAGTTGGCCTTAGTCCTCTCGCGGTAGAGATGACCACTAACAATTTGGCAGATAGGCAACCTGGGCCAACGCCTTGGATCCCCGGGTTGCCCACACCGTTTGCGTCGTGTTCGTGACAGTGTAACACCAATGTTTCCCACCACAGCCAAAGTTTTGGTTATCGGCTTGTGGCCATGTTTAAAGTAAAACTGCACGAAAATATTTTACTTCTTGTGAAGCAAATGATATAGGAAAGCTCGATAATATTTCTCTATGAAAAATAATTCATCTTCCCGAAATTCCTGGAATTGAGTTGCACTATTGCCACCTGTGTTGCTTTGCAGCATATTTCATACTCTTTCCTGCGAAAGTCAGAACAGAAGATATGCATGAACAACATTATGTGAACTAGCTCATTGCAACCAACCTTGACTTCAGGAAACCATTGCGGAGGGAAAAAATGCATTGTTGAATGATTCTTTATCGTATTGCATTTGGTAGCCCACTGTGTTTAAATATGTGCTTACCATTGAAATTACCAGTAGCTAGGAATAGCATGTTGAGCATCGGTTCTAGGTGATATTTCATTGCTACGGCACTGTAATCTCTTCATTTAGGTAGGTCATACTAGCGCCACTCTATATGCTCCCGTAGGGAGCAGTGTAATGCCAACTGTGGCCAGAAGCAAATTTGAGGGGGGGGGGGGGGGGGGCGAACCCCCCCCCCCCCCCTTTAAGCTTCCCAATGTCAACTTTTTTCTAATAGAATCATTGATATACACTAGCCAAAAGTTTAGATTTTGGTGACGCAGCAAATATTGGGTCAACAATATAGATCTGGGCAACGTTTTGACCATAACGTCATATCTCAGCAGTCCCTCCCCCTCCCCTCCGCCAGCCGAATGCCTACCACCCCTCCCTGGCCTGACCCATAAATCCGCCTTAGCAGTGAATGTTAAAAAGGCTCCAATTTTTCCACGGTGGACGTACCTGGTATAGAAGAAAGCAGCAGTTTCGTTATATCTAGGCTATTTATCATGTTGAAACTAGGGGGTGTGCGAATACCGAAGGGTAGTTATTGAATTGAATACCAGATCGAATTAAGAAAAAAAAAAGCCGAATATTGAATCGAATATCGAATAGTGATTTTATTTGTAGGAATATTCCAAAGTGTGCTGTGAATGAAATGATTATATGTGCAGAGTATGCTCCTGGTGCAGAATATGCATCTCGTACAAAGCAAAAGCACAAACGTATAGAAGTTCTGGTGGAAAAAAAAAAAAGCAGCTGCTGATGGACGTTGGGCACTAAAGATCCAATTTTATGGCGCAAACATAATCTATCTACCCTAAGCGTCACAAAAAACCCCAAGTTACAGCCACGCATGCCTTTTTTCTCGTTAAAAGCACGACCTAACACCGCGACATGTCCTTTTTCATATCTATATATCTCAGAATAGGGGCATTTTGCGATATTTGGTCTCAATTTTAAGGGAAAAAAAGGGCACCCGGGATTTTATTTTATATAAATAAATAGATGGCTGTTAAATCTGAGTAAACAGGCTTAAACAATTAAATCTGAAGTAAAAAAAAAAAAAAAACCTTTGGTTAGGTGGCGCAAGTCAATGTCCGACTGCCGCTATGCACCCATCCCTCTGCCCATTTATCTTGTTCTAGAGAGCTTAGATTTAAAAGAGGGAGCAAGCGAAACTGAAACCACGGAGGCGGCTCCTGCGCAGATCGGTCGTAAGTGCGCATGTGCTGTGTTGTCACGTGGAAAGAAGACGAGCAAACGGAAGAGCAACGACGCCTGCTTGATCGACGCTTTCGTCTTTTCGTCATCTTCTCGCAGTTCGTAATTCAAACGCAGCTCTCGAACGGTTGGAAACCTTCTCAAATCTAGGCACACTATTTTTCCGTTCCGTTTCATTCCGAATCAGAATTTGCGGCTTGCAGTTCCAAAAGAACAACGGAGACAATTCAGCCGGTTTCACCGACGTGGTTAACATGGTTTTCTTTTTGTGATCTTGCAGTCGGCGATTTCTCTGAGTGTGGCAAGTGTTTTCTATATCGGCACTTCAGTTTGAAACGAGGGGCTTGACTCATCAAAAAAATTAGGCATGGCCCGAAATTCCGGCCTCCTAACAATTCCTTTCTGGAAGCGGCGCAAACGGGATGTTTCGGTTGTGATTCAAGGTTAGATAGCGTCACGGTCATGAGTAAATCTGCGTGCTGTGAAGTTTATGACGTTCGTTACTTTGCTTTTTTCTAACCTGTGCGTTAGATTTTTGTGGAATGGTAGGACCAAGAGGTGTTTCTCGCATGGTCTGTCTGGTATCGCGGCACTAACATCGGGAGAAAAAACGACTCCTTTGTCAGCTCCGCGCCAACCGCGTGTCTTTGGCCGAATATATTGAATATTCGAGTGACCGAATACTAGGAATTCGATTCGAGAATCGAATTATTTGGGAACTTGCTATTCGATTCGAAGTCGTATATATTTGAGTATTCACACACCCCTAGTTGAAACTGTTTTTAGTACCGTATTTACTCGGTATTAATTTAATACCATGTATGCTCAGCAGAGTAATGCAAGCTCGGGCACCACCTCTCCGAGACTGACGGTGCGAACTCCACTTGTGAACACACTGAGACCGGAAGTAAACCATGTGTTGCTCGCTCACTGGATAGCGTATGGTGTGAAAACTGGTTTTACCATCAATATATGCTTTATATAAAGAAAGGAACATTGTTACTGAGCTGTGAATGACCTCCGAAGGTTGTTCACAGCCTTCAGAGTAGTGTGTTGCCGAAGACATCACACAGAGGAGACAGAGGTGTGGGGCACTGTTACATACATATAAAAGTAAAAACATTGAAAAGGCAAAAATACAGAAATTACTGTGAAACATTGTTTAACAAATTGGTGATTGCAATTCTAAGATCAGTAGTGTTAGTATACTTGCAACCATTACTGCGGGAAGGCAATTCCAATCAATGAAAGTTTGGGGCACGTTCAAAAGTAGGTGTGCGTCAACGGGGGATCCTAACTTTTAGTCAATGATTGGCGCGTGATGACATGCAAGAAGCATCCGAAAACAGCGCTTGGCGAAGTGTTGGGTTAGGCTGATAAATCTTGTGAGATAAACATAGGCTACATACTTTTCTACGATGGGAGACATAGGCAAGGATAAGGAATAGGCATGCTAGGAAGAGAGATAAGGCAAGGAGAAGGCAAAAATAGGAAACATGAGTCTCAGCTGAGTGCTGATGCAACATTTATGACATGCACTATGGCCTCATTATGTAGGTGGTGTTTCTATAGGTGCCCAGTTTTTCCCTCGCAAACATTTCACGAGTACCAAATGTATTCCAAATTTTTTTTCGCACTCTTAGTGTTTTGTATTAGTTGCAAGTTAAGGATAATTGTAAGAAGCATATGGATTGCTTCCTATTTTCTGTCTACCGTTCTTCCAACATTTCGTCTACCGCCATACATTCTCCCATTACGATACACCTAGCAAGCGGAATCTGGAGCTTTTAGAAGAGGACAACGGGAGTAGAAACCATGTGATCAGCATTGGCCACTCTGGAAGTTCCGGCACTCATTTTGTTGTGAAGGCTCGCAGAACGAAGAAATGCGCTGCTCTGCTCCCTTCAGGAGCATATACAATGGCACTAGTTTACGTTTCGAGCCAACTAAGTTTTGTATAATGCAGAAATTATTCTGCAGTTTCCCTTCACTGGTTTGTCAACAAATAATTTTAGGTATTCGTGCATTTGGGATTTTCTTTTTGTTATGTAGAGCTACAGAGTGGCAGTTTGCTAAATGGGTCCAGGATTTTTCTGAAACTAGTTTTTCAGTTGCAAGAGGGCACAGTGAAAGAGGGCCAAGAATATTCTTAATTAAAAATTCAGCTGCTCAGTTTTTTGCGACATTTTGAAGTGAATATGTCTTCAAAAATTAGGGCATGTAGAAGCTAGCAGCAGTTGGAACCAAATCTTTTACTGAGAACCAGAGAGAGAGAGAGAGAGAGAGAGATTTTTTTTTAATGTTTATAAAGGGGGTACTTTGTAAAAAGCCGATTCAAATGTGAGATCTCACATGCACATCCACATTCACGGTTGCTTGGTGAAACCAAAACCATGCCGTATGACATCGCTCGAAAGTGGTTTGGTTGGAAGCCGCTGCTTTCCGTTTCTAGGTCACCAGCCAGGAGTGGCGATTATCGTTTGCTGAACGCACAATGTTGACCGCACATAAACCAGTATGTTTTCTCCATTCTGTGCACATTGATTGTTGAAGCCCAAGGTTATATACAGGCCAGAAATCGTAGTGACCTAAATTATAAAAACCAAAGAGACAATTGCAAGAATGCTAAGGGCTGCCGAGGTGACCCATTCTTAGAGAAACTGTTTCACCGCCTTGTTCTTTGATGTTGAGTAGTGTTATTCATTTGCAGACAGGTTAAGTAACAAGGAAATTACTATATTTTCCGGTCTATAAGTCGCACCCCCTACTATCATCCGTTTTATTTTTAAAAGAGTTATATATATATTATGTGCATCTTTGTATAAGTCGAATTTCTATGTACAGTCGGCGCTGTGAGACTGCATTGATAAGTCTGGATATGTATTCTGATGGCAGTATATGCACGGGTGAGAGCAGTCATTTTACGTATTCTCACCAATAAACCGAATGACGAACATAGCCGCTGCAGTTACCTCAAGTCACAGCTCGTCCCGTGATTATAAAACAAAAAGCACACGAGTTTCACCATTGTATAAGATGCGCCGACAGAAACTTGGGAAGAAAACTGTGACTTATACACCGGGAAAAATGGTACATTGATTTACTCGTGTTTTTTAAATGTCATTCTCTAGCCATAAAAGGAATGCTTGATATTTTTTTCCCTTGTTCATTAGCTAGCTCGTTTATTACAGGAAGAAATGGAATCAGTTCTGACTTCTTGAACCTAATTGCAATCGCAGCTAGTGTGTTTTTGTGAGAATGCAAAGATGTGGCCTTCATGCAAGCTATTTGGGTGCTGATGAAGTACATAATTTAGGACTGTCTGTGCGAGTGAAGTTCTGACATCCTTACACAATTGATGGCATTTATTACTAGTAAAAGTTGTTCAGTGCTGAAGATGCTAAGCCCCCTTTTTAAGCTGAGCATGACAGTGTTTAAACATCTAAGTTAGCTGCACCATCTAAGAATTGTTTTTTCGTGAGATTTGTTTTTGCATTGATGTTCTCTCTTGCCTTGTTATTTTTATTGTCCTATTTACATTAGCATTTCTTACTGCATCAATGACTACTGTTGTTATGCTTGGATAAATAGGGAAAATTGTTGAGCAGTGTTGCAAGTGATGTACAGCCGAATCACATTCAACCAAAGCACGAAAGGTGTTTTTTTTTTTTTTTTTTTCATAATCTGGTTGGAACAGGTTAGGGGAATTCTGGTTAAGTGTGATTTGCACTGTACAATGCCTATTTCACGCTGCATAATTTAGGAATGAAATTACGTTTAGAGCTCTTGTCCCACGCATTTCTCACATTTCTGAGAAGGTTAGTTGAGGTCATTATGCCCGCCCGAATTGTTTGTTGACATGTGTTGAAAAAGTGGGAACGCATTGGTTTCACCTGTCAGATGTGGCAAAACGAAGGAAAGATCGTAAAAAGAAGAAGCACGGCGGCAGCTCCTCCAAGAAGAAGTCCTTGAAAAAGGGCTCGAGCGTAGAGAGCAGCGGGTCGAGCAGCAGTTCGGACGAATCAAGCAGTTCGAGCAACACAAGCAGCCCCTCCTCCTCCTCGGGAAGCGACAAGGAGCGTCCACGCAAACGGAAGCATTCCGAGGAGCCTGCAATGGCTGCTGCAGCTGCTGCAATTGCTGAACATTCATCATCCAAGAAGGCCAAGCACAGCCGCAAAAAGAAGGACTCGAAGAAGGACAAGCACCGTCACGGCAAGAAGCGTTCTACCTCGAGCGACTCCGAGGACAGCTCCACGGCTGAGAAGCACCACAAAAAAAGGAAGAAGCACAAGTCAAAGGACAAGAAGCACAAGTCATTCAGCAAAGAGAAGACTACCATAAAGACTGCAGGCCTCTTTGAGGACTCCCTCAAGGAGCTACTTCCGAGGGCGGGAGTGACGCTGGTGCCAGACTCCGCGAAAGAAGCAGTCCTGAAGACCACTGCCCTCTTTGCCGATCCCCTCAAGGACCTGCTCCCCAAGGTGGGGGGATCACTTTCAGATGACCTGATGAAAGATGTTTTGCCCAAGGGAGGAGGGTCACGCTTCAAGGACACCATGAAGGAAATAACAGTTTCCAAATCATCACTCCTATCAGATTCCTTGAAAGACTTGAAAGAACTTCTCCCAAAGACCAAAGGGTCCCTTTTTGATGATCCTATGAAGGACTTATTCCCAAAGACTAAAATTTCACTCTTTGATGACCCTATGGAAGACCTGCCCCCTAAGACTAAAGGACCTCTTTTCGACGATCCCATGAAGGACTTGCTCCCGAAATCGAAGGGGTCTCTCTTTGATGACCCTATGAAAGATCTGCTACCGAAGATGAAAAGCTCTCTTTACGATGATCCCATGGATGACCTGGACATGATTCCAAAGACAAAAGGATCTCTCTTTGACAACCCCATGAAGGACCTACTTCCAAAGCTCAAAGGGTCTTTATTCAATGACCCAATGAAGGACCTACTTCCAAAACCAAAAGGGTCGCTGTTCGACGACTCCATGAAGGATCTGCTACCGAAAACAGGACCATCACTGTTTGATGAACCCATGAAGGACTTTCTTCCAAAAACTGGAGGTTTGCTTTTCAAGGACCCCATGAAAGACTTGCTCCCGGAGATGGACATGTCCAACGATGAAGCTCGCAAGTCACCCACACCTCCGGCCAAAAAGGAGGGCGCAAAAACCAAGCTGATCGACTTTGACATCAACCTTGAGGCTCTTGATCAGGAACATGGTTTTGGTGGCAACAAGGCTGCATCCAAGCCCAGCCAGCTGATCCAGTTTGATATAGACTTCGAGCAGATAGAGGCCAACCATGGATTGGGCAAGAAGGAGAAGTACAGCCCATCTTCACCCACATCAGTGCAGAAGAGAAATCAGGAGAGCGCTCAGTCAGACAGCGAAGGGGACAAGATTGGAGCGTTTCTGAGAAACCCGTCGCCACCACCATGCAAGGGAAATGTGAAGGCCAGCCCCGGACAGTAGATACAAAGCAGTCCAAAGGCACCTGAACTTGTTTTAGTCTTAAGTTTTGTAACATTTTTTTCTGTGGCTCCTTGGAAGATCATGTCCGATTGTATGCAATGTCCCTTGTGTGCATTGTAGGCGTCTGGTGCCCAACATTGGCAAACATTTGTGTGACGGTGCACGGTTTGGTTGACCTGGTATACGAAGGCATTCTTGTATGCATTGTATATACCGCAATTTCCAAAATCGTTATCAGTGTACCTGCATATTGAAATCCTGTATTTTTCCTGATCACTTTAGCGAGGAACAGAGCGAAAAGCACAGCTTGCATGTCGGCACGACCATTGTGCTTAATTTGTTTTGTTGAAGGGAATGTTAAAAAGCTAGTCTTTACAGATCACTTTTTTTGTATCCTTTCCTCATTGCTCTCTTATATGGGAGGACAGGGCTTGTCTATGCATTGTCTTTAGAACCAAGCGATCTTATTGGCAAGCAAAATTTGTTTCTACTATTACGGTGCCCAATTTTGACACATTGAGCAGCAAGCAAACTTAACACGATTCATTTGAAATTTCACTTTCCTTTCAGTCTGTTTGTTTGGTATACATCTCCCTTTTTGTGTGAGGGTGTCTTTTTTTTTGTATACATCTCCCTTTTTTGTGTGTAAGGGTCGTCACCATTCACAGCTAAGTTGTTTATGCATTGTTTGCACTTTTTTTTTTAAGTTGTCAGTGATCGGTTGCACTTTTTGTTACTTGGGCCGAAAGGGATTAGGAAGTTTTAGTGGATCGTTCCGGTAATTCCGATAACTATACCCGATAATTCGACGACACCTCTGCGAATGCATGGTATCGTTATCAGGTATTGTTACGAGAAGTATGGGAACGACCAACTAAAACCCCCCTATGTTTTGTTATTTGGGGAAAGGGGGAGGGGCTGAGGGGAAGATATCTGCTTAGCAAGTGTTCTGTAACCTTGTGCAAATGCAGAAACCCGTGTTACTGCGTTGTCTGGATTTAATAAAATTGTGGACCCTCCAAAAGCTGTCTTTTGGTTGACCTTTGAGCCGGCATTGACAGCCGTGTGTGAAAACAACAGTTACACGGTTGCCTTCAAGAACAACGGAAAGACTGTTTTTGTAATTACGGTCACTACACAGACGAGCTGGTGGAAGTTTACCATGATGATTTTAACGCGAGAGTGGGGAAGAAGGAGAAAATTTGTTTACAGTTGAAGTGCCGCAGTCTCGGGTTAAAGTCGCATTTTGTATTCGCCCCCAAACTACGTCCAGCTTGCCCAAGGATCAACGCCCCGCGGATCCCGACAAAAGAAGTTGCTCGCTTCCCGCGCTTTTCCTGGCTACATAGCAGCCGCGGATCACTATCTATTCAGGCGTGCACGAATCTGAAAAGTAACACAGATCAACAAATGCAGAACTGAACTTTCAAAACGAGCAAGAACAATTCGATTTGTGTAGCGTGCGAACCGTCAGCGGAGCGCGCGCGCCCTGTTTGCCGCGTTCTTTTCCAGCAGCCAACCGGCGACAAGGGACCCACAAAACCGCTCATCCATTGTCATCCGCGGCTCGGGGCTATTCAACTATCGCAGCAGCTCTTTTTTTTGATCCACAGAAGCTGCACGTCGGAGTTCTGACTCCAAAGCGGTCTTCGGCGCGCCGCACGAGGCTAGGTCGTGACGCGGAGGCCGCTCATCTACGCCAAGACCCACGGCTCGGATTCCGCCCGATCGATCGGGAGCTGCGCTGGCTGCGCGGACATCGTTTTGTTTTTATTTATTTTGTTTTCTTTCGCCGTCGACATCCGGGAAACGAAACCGACGAAACGTCGGTGATGGCGACCGTGGTTGGAACGGCGCACTACGGGTCGGCACTTTGTCGCCCGCGTAAACCGAGGTGGGGTTGAGACCCTGGTTCGGGCCGTGGCCGACGCCGAACGAGACATGCCGTAGAACTCTCCGCTTTGCCCAGGTATGTGTGTTTTTTTGTATGTTCGCCGCGTTTTTCGGAGGGAGTCTTGGTCGCGCTCCGTGCATCAGGTGGCTAGTCTATGACTGGAGAGGTGGAGGGGCTAATGTCGTGGATTACGGAAAGGGCTTGTGCGAGTTGAGTGGCGCTGTAAATACGAGTTTCGCTTATATCGGAGGTTGAGGGATGATGCCGTGGGATCCTTTTGTTCCTTGTTGAGATCACCGATTTTGGGGATTTGGGTTGAGTCCTACCATATTGCTTCGTAGCGTGGGAAAAAAGTCAGCTGTCCGGTTTCGACGTGAAATGATGCTGCGCATAATGTCTCTGGTTCAGAATTGAACTCTTGCCATGGTGTATTCTTCTGACTGAAAATTGGGTTTAACTTGTGGCTGGTTAGCCCAAGTGGGTGCCAGCAATTTAGACTAGTTTGATCTCTAATGTAACTCCCGAATCTTCAGCATGCGTCAATGGCAGTGTACATTTGCTTGTTTTTTTTTTTTGTTTTTATTTCAACATTCGGTTGTTTGCTGACCTAATAATAGAGGCATCCTTTCTGTACACCCGCGAATGAAGTGGTTTTAAAACGACCAAAATGCTACTGATGCGACCTGAAAAAAAAAAAAAAAAAAAAAGGTTTGAGGTGTGAGTAGGTGTTTTTCTGTTCGAATGCCTTTACCGTCGAGCTGTTGTAGGACAACTCTTACAGTCGTTGACTTACGCATCCTTCCTTTTACAGGGCCATTTTCGAACCCCAGCAACCCTAGTCAGTAGGAAACCAGCAGCCCTAGATAATCCCTCCCAGCAGTCAGAGGCACCCTAGTCAGAGGCACCAGTAGAAGGAAGAGCACCAGGAAGCTAAACCATGAGCGGAATGACAGAAGACGTGGCGGTTCCCGAAGAAGAGCCCGACTACTCTGTCTTCGAGAACAAGACGGGACTGGCCGAAGACATGAAGTTCCTGGCTAGCATGCCGGAGCTCTGTGACGTAACGTTCCTCGTGGGGGACACGAGAGAGCCCGTCTGTGCCGTCAAGGCAGTGCTGGCCGCGCGTAGCAGGTAACACCAAACTCAAGGACAACCTCCGACGGAAAAGGCAATGGCGACTTCGGCTTGCCGTTGCTTTTTCGCCCGTTTGTTCTTTTTCCTCCCCTTCTCGAGTGGCCACGGCAGCCCGCGCTGTGGCCACGGCCTCGAGGCTGCGACCTCGCAACCTCTCCCGTGATCTTACTCAGTCCTTTGGATGTGGGCAACGGGAGAAAGGTGTGGCGAATGGGCGTCGGGAATTGACGTTTGGGGGTGCAGCGGTTCAAGTCTTACTTTGGAGTTTGTTGGAAGGGATATGACTGATTCGTGTCTGTCTTTTGGTGTCCCCTTCCTATCAAGGGTGTTCCACAAGATGTTGTACGGTTTCCAAGGAGTGCCAACTCGGGAACGGGACACGGCGTCCAAAAAACGGGATCTGAGCAAAGAGACAAAATTGAAGTTGTTTTTGAAGAGGAGCAGTGAGCCCATATTGAACATACAGTTTCCTCAAGTAAGTTATTCCCTTACATGTCCTTGTGCTACGCTTCGTATCGCATCGTCCACGCAGAGCACGCGCGTCTGACAAATCTTCCGATTTTGAAGTGTACGAATTCAGTACTTGTTTAATTTTGGCGAAAAGTAGTTTCACGCGGTTATTGTGTAATACTCGCAAAGCAAAAGCAAAAAAAAAAAAAAAAAAAAAAAAAAAAAACCCGGCCTACGTAACTACAAACATGCAAACACCGGTCTCTATTAAAAAAAAAAATCGTGCTGCTCTCTCGGTAGCGCCACAAACTAAACTAAACCACTTGCCAAGGGGCGAGCGAGGGTGCGATGGACGAGGTAGTACATCGGTGCACTCGTCCTAGGCGGTTTTGGGACGGCTCTAAGTGGACGAGCTTCGCCCGTCCAAAACGGTTACGAGGTTAAGACCTGCTCAAACAGTAGCATTCGATTACGTTAGGTTGTGATACGACCGCGAGTCACCGGCACATCCGTGCTTTGTATGCCGCGTGCCAAGCTCGGCGTACGAAGCGTGACTCGCCGTCATAACTCGATGAAAGTTCTCACAGCGTAGTCAAACGAAATCAAACGGTACTGTGTCAATCGGCTTTAATCAGCAACACACGAATAGAGGCTAGGAGCAGTACGCGGGGACCCTTCCGTTGAATGCGTTTCCCCGCCGCGCGTTTTGTTCGTTGCGCGTGACGAACTTTGTCCTCATTTTCGCCGCTTGAATTCGCGCTCCGCGCGCTTCCGATCTCTGCATTTCTATTCACGGCGAGGAGCTCGCTAGGGGCGCTTCTGTTTTCCTCACCATGAGCAGTGCACGTGCTACCCACGCGGTTACGTTTTAATTTTCATGGAGCGCTTAGAAGCTTGGCATTGCACGTGCTTGTACCGGCAGAGGAAGTGTCCTCACTCTGGGTTGTAAAAGAAATTCCACCAGGCGGCAATACCAACACTTCTTGCCGCGAAGAAACATGAAGCGTTGGATAATGTAAGCAACAGCGCATGTTTTGGCTGACTCCCTATGCGTCGACGGAGAGGAGGAGGCGAGAACGCCGAGCCCTGGTGGGAATGCTGGGTGGGTAGAACTAAGGCTAGCTGCGGCGTTTCGCGTAAGAACGCCGTCGTTTGGCTCTCGCACTCGAACGCGTTCGACAAGGGCAGTAGAAACAGACAGGTCAACATACAAATCGTTAAAAAAAGAAAACAGAGCTCTGCGTTTTGACGTTCCAGCGCTCTCGCCTCCTCCCTCGGTTTCTCAGCTCTTTAGCATTCCGAACCTCACATCAAGAACTTCTCAAACCCGTCCAATAACTGCGAGTATTTATTTATTTATTTAGTTGAAAATTTGCGTAGTTGCATTTATGTCGTTTAGTGTCACCCTGCGCTGCCGCTTCCCCGCAGTTCAGTGGCGGGCGTTGGGAGAAGCACCCTTTACAGGCGAGTGAGCTCGCGTGCACGTAAATGGAGGAAGGAGAAATCGAGAGATTTTGTTTATGTTAATGGGGTGACTCTATACCACACGAAAACGGTCATAGTACTAGAACACTATAATCTGTGGTATTATAATGTGCCGCAGTTCAGTTTTTTATTTATATTTTTGCTCTGATGCGAGTTTGATTTATCGGTACATTTGGCTGCAAAATATATATTCTTATTTGCATCGAACCCTGCCCCCTTTAGGTTTCTTTTTTTTTTTTTTTATTTCAATGGCAGGCATTACAGTTTAAACTTTCCTACACTTTCACACCTTCAATAACTTATGAATATAATATGTTAGCATCAAGACTAAAACGTGTATATGTTCAGATGGGTATGTTGTCTTTAACTATGCTTTTGTTTGGCATTAGCTTTGGTTATGCCTGCAAATCCAAAACAGTACTGAAACGAGTGTGTTTATGCGCGAGGCAGCGCATCTGCATATTTGGGAGGCAGCAGATCTTTAAAGGGTTCCTTGTCCCTGCTAACTGCCCGTCTGTGGCTGTAGCAATTTCTCCCGGGGCCTTTCTGTTATTTTTGTATAGCCAGATAATTTATTTTTAGTTACCCTAGTAGGGAAACAAGTTCTGGAACAACACTACACTGGTTAAAAATGTGCTTGGATCTCTCTTGAAGCATCTGTCCAGCACTTGAATGCCATCAAGCTCCACTGTTTCTCTCTAGCAAGAAGCTGTTGCATGAAACATATTTCACGCTTGCCTGCACACTGCTTTACTGGGTTCTACCTTCTTTTAACCAGCCCTGCCTGACCTACATTCACTGGCAGCTTCAGAAACGGGGCGTGGCCAGCCCTGAGCGTCCGATCATCGCTCCTGAGCCATTGAGATTGTGGCCTTAGCCAATAAGAATGCATGTGAATGAATCGCGAGGCATGAACATAATAAGCCTGACCCTGCATTTCTTTAACTGTCAGTGACCAGAAATGGCAACTGATGCAGAATAAGTAAAGAGCCTCCATTGTGTCCGTCGTCCAACTGTCTACCACCCTTGCCCGAACCATTTTTCAGGCACAGACCCACCAGACTTTGATCATTGAAGAGTTTGAACCCGATGTCTTTAGGCAGCTCATTGAATACATACACACGGGGTGCGTGACCCTTCAAGCACGGACCTTGCTGGGTGAGTGCGGACGCCGTCTAATCCAAGCTTCCTGTTGGAGCTTCTTCTTGGAGTCTATTCTCAAAACTTCCTCTCGTAGAAGGGATCGTGCCCGTGGCGTGACATTGCCCTTCACTTCCCTCGCAGGTCTGATGAACGCTGCCGACTATTACGGACTGGAGGAGCTGAGGAAAGGTTGCATGGGTTTTGTTCAGTGCTGCATTAGCGTTGACACAGTGTGTGCCCTGCTTGCTTCGGCTGAGCGGTACATTCAGTATAAGTGCACCAAATCGTTGGTCCAGAGGGTGAGTGCCATCGTCTCATCTGCCACCCTTGTCCCTTCCTGGTGGTCTTTGACATCTCTCGGTATTTCTTTGTCTGCTCTTTGTGAGTGTTATGGAAGTTGTGGAAGTTTTTAGAAATTAATATAGAGTGGCTGGTGGATCATTGTTGAGATTGGTACGTTGACCAGATAAGTCAGCCTCTTAGCACTCGGGGTGCACATTGCAGTCTTACATGGATCCGACGTGAGGTAGTGGATCATTTTATCTATTTTTTCCTGGGGATCTGAACGGGCATTATGCGAGGGGATCCAAGGGTGGGGTGCTGCCGGCACAAAAAATTGGCACAAAATTAAAAGTGGTCCGGCTCCTCGGTGGTCGCCGCACAAAGCCTTGCTTATAGGATGGAGGTGAGTAGGGTGCGCGTGTGTTGCGTGTCTCTGCCACTGGGGAGCAGGACCACGGGTGCAGAGTAGTGCTCCGATAAAAAACCGAATTCTAGAAATGCGTCCAAAGAGAGCGTTTTTACAAAACGGCGTAAGATGCTGCCTCTGCGTTATATCTTTTAACAAAGAGTTGATTTAGTTGTTTTCGATGATGCTTCACAATTTTCTAACAGAACCATATGTCTATTTTCACTACTTAAAAAGTTAATTAACAAATTTTACTTAATTATCCAACTGATCATAACGATTGGCCCCCTATACTATGTCCCCCTGGCAGTATAACTCACCTGCACAAAATGCATAAGTGTAGGTTTCACTGCTTTTTTAAGCTGTATATAAAAAACAATAATTCTAACATGAATGCAGTATTAAAACACTGGAAGCTGTATTAGAGGAGAACAGGGCAGTGGCTGCCACAAGGTAATTAGTGTAATTTTTTGGGAACACAGTGGTGAGATAGTGGACTAAATTCCTTTATTCGCGACTCCAACTGTCTATAGGTGGCACCACTCATTTTCCGAAATGGTAGTAATAGTGAGGGTCGGAGAGGCATGCTGGTATACCATTTGTTGAGCCTGTCTAGTGCGCTGGCTTCACTGAGTGACACAAATTATACCCGTGGGCTCTGAAATGCCACAGAAGAGAACTACTGCGCACACACGCAACGGCTTCCGCGGCTTAGTGGACAAATATTGCAGCACAAAGAAGGCGGTTTTTGGAGCGGTCTATGCTAGACGGAGGTTATGCCACACTCTGCAGTCACTGACAGTTTAAGAAACGTAGGGCTTGTCAAGTCCCAAGCATCTCATTATCGCTCCACAGCCAATGAGATTGCGTCATCTGCCAAGAAAAACTCCGAGGAACGAATCACGAAGCAAGATATGTGAACACCATAAGTCACGTCGTGCATGGGCTTGTGCCCAATTAATGGCTCGTCTGTTATCTGTTCCTTGGTTGAGAGCTCCACCTGTGAGGTGCACGAGCAGATCTCGCGTCGGCATTCGTGAATGATCCTACGAGAAGCATTTCTTGCATCGACGCCGCAGATTGATCTGACTTTCTGTCTTCTAGGTGCTCGAGTTTGTAGACAACCATGGCAATGAGGTTCTGAGCCTTGGCTCCTTTGCCCTCTTACCCGAGCACGTGGTGAGGCTCATCTTGTCTCGTGAAGAACTGACGGCAGATGAACTCACCAAATTTCAGGTTGGTGTCTCTAATTTGCGTCTTCTTCTCCTCCCCCGGCAGGCGTTCTGCTTCTGCCCAGTCGGGGTTTCTGTTTTGGCGTGATACATATCTAGACACAATATTTGGACTGAGCATATGATCCAAGAAGCCCACTAAATACCGTCGGCATTTATTCAGTCTTCTTCTTTTTAACTTTTATCCGTGTCAGAGAAGGTGAGGGGGGAGTCCCAGGGGGGGGGGGGGGGGGGGGGGGTCAAAGCGTTTCATTGCCTTTAGTCTCTGCTCTAGAATATTCACAAGGACCGCCGAATTTTAGAATGTCGGGCAGTCTGAGACAGTGGTTCCTAAATGGGGGTCCGCAAAAGCAATTTAAGGGTCCACGGAGCAACAATAAAAGTTTTCTTTCTTCAGATCAAAAAGAAATGTTTCAATTTTTGGGCGAATTTTCTCGTGTGGATGTCAATAAGTACTTCACACTAGCCCTCAATTATATCCATTTATTGAATCAATTTTATATTTAACCTATACCTTCCCCCTCCCCTCACCACGAATGGGTCTTCCATCATCTCCGCGGATTCACATGGGGTCCGCAAAACATTGATGGTTGAGAACCACTGGTCTAAGGAATCTGGTGCATCTACTTTCCCACAAAGCACTTGGGGGAGCCAATTGCTGTGACCTGTTGAGGGTACTCAGAAATTGACGGGGCTTAAAATATCTTTAGATTTCAGAAAACGGTTTGTGCCCAGACACCGAAAATGGTGGAACACCATGCTCGGCGCCACAGCACAGACTGTTGTTCTCTTGAGGTCCAAACATACAACAGCTTCATCATTGGCCGAGCTCCCTCCATAGATCGTAGCAATTGGCGCTCGCATGTGCTTCGCGGAAATGAAGACACTCCAGATTTATAAAGGCTGGTTTACTGATTTGCGCCCGAGTACGGCCAGGCGCGCTGCAACCGTTTACGACCGCCTGCGACGAGAGACCAGACTGGCGCCATCTGTTGGTTATCCCAGGAACACTTCCAATCAATGTAAATTTCTTGGAATTTTTATGCACCATTCTTAAAATATGTGCGACAATATTATGTGCAACCATTTCTCATAGATAGTTTATAAGTTTGATCACGCAAACACTGCAAAACCTTCATTCTAGTGTTATGCAGTTTCAGGACTCTTTGGCAGATGGGGCCAGCGTGTTGTTTCGTGTTAGGCCGTCACACTCGGATGCAAATGTGTGAACCGTCTTTTAGAGTTTGCGGGCGAAGCACACGGTATGCGGCCTCTGTCCGCCGTCCATCCCTCCGACACCCACATCGCGCCCCGGGACACCTATTGCAGGCGGCCGTGCACTGGAGCAAGCGCTACTGCGACACCATGCCCGAGGCTGAACTGCGAGAGGTCATGGGCAACTTCCTCGAGTGCATAGAGCTGTACAAGATCCCCGCGGGGATCATCATGCGGGAGGTCCACCCCCTCGGAGTTGTGCCCGACCACATCATCATGAACGCCCTGGCCTACCAGGCAGATCCCTCGAGCGTCGACATGAACAAGATCAGCTCGCCCAATCGTTTCCGACGCTCCACCGTCTTCAGGTGGGTCGGTTTGCGCCGCCTGTGCGTCGCCAAACTCCGTGACTGTACGCCAAAATTTACACGACCTTGCTCCAGAGCACGGTGGAAGATATACGCATAGGTGTGGACACTGCCAGATAACGTCCTCTTCTCGCCTTGGTTGCAAGCAACGCTGCTGGATGACTCTTCGATAAGTGGCTTGTGGTAGCCTGTCGCAGGCCCAGTTTTCCACGCTTCTCTCTGAGAGACATTCTCGTTTTTAAAGTCATTTTCTGGGTGTGCTGCATTACATAGAACTTGGTACTTGTACTATGCACGCTGCTTGGACACAGCATCATTATTGAGTCTAGTTTCGCGCCTCAATGGCGGCAGGAACAGTTTAATGAACACGATGAAGCGGAGAGATTTTTAGCGCTGTGTTTAAGCAAGCGTTAATCGGGGTTAGAGTAGATGCAACAAGTGGAAAATGCCTGCCCAAAACATACAAGAGACAGAAATTAGTCAGGACAATGTCTCAAACTCAGCTAACTTGTTTATTTAGTCCACCTTCTTACATAGTCTCAATCTCAAGGTCATCGCCACCAACACAAAAAGATGAAGTCTATACAGTTCAGGCGAAACAGTGTCCTTCACACAATGCAAGAATCTGGACAACATTACAGATTGATGCAATAGCGCAACATCCATCCACCTTCAGACTTGAACAAAAGGATATCTTCCCCTTCTATTCTAAGCACAGTTTCCACTTCTGACTCAAAAAACACCCTATCCACCTATTACTACCAAAAAAGGAAAAAAAAAAAACACACCAAAACGGTTTTTGGGCCAACACACGTCAAGCCCCACCCCCCAAAAAGTGTGTTTTACCGTTTTTTGAGACAACCACTGTCAAGGTCATCCTGTCTATTTTCTGCCTCTTCTACGTTTTGATGTTTCCTCTCTACCCCGGTCTCAGGTTGATCCAAAATGGTTAATATTCACCAGCTCGCCTGCACCCTTGCGATGTTTTCACTTTGTTTCGTTTGTTCCTCCTTTCTCCAGTTGTGCCTTCTGACTTGCGGAGATGCCGTCGAACTAGGCCACTTGGGTGCGGGCCAATAGGACTTTATCTGGTTGATCACGTCGCAGCATTCGCCATGCTGCGTGTTTTCGCCTAAAGAATATCTTACACCGTGCTCGAGAGTAGAGATTTTGTAGCTTGGAACTCGAAAACCTAGCCACACCTGGCTTTGCTCTGTCTGGTGTTATGCGACACAGCTCGTCGGTCGAGCACAGACAGGGTCATCATTTTCTGTCTCCATGCATGCAGTGTTGTGGAAGGCATGGACATGGGCACTCTCCCAACCACCCACATGCTTTGTAAAGCATGTCGGTGGTTGGGCAGTCAGTTTGGTGATCCTGCACGCAGTTGGTGAGAGCGAGAGTAGGTCAGCCTGTCGGTGCATTACATGATGACATTATAGTTGCTATTGAAAAGGAGGTTAAATAAAATGCGCAGTGTGTGTACCCAACTCATTGAGAATGTTGTGTCGCTGTGCAGGGTGGTGAGCACTAAAATCAGGCGTGGAGTTTGGATCATTCAGCACTGACAAGTGCTTTTCACACACTCGGAAAATTGTGCTGGAATTCTCGATTGTAGGGGATGTGTGAAGGAAAGCTTGGATGCCTATTTGCTGCACTTTTAAAGGCATGGCGAGGAGAAAGCATGAGGACTATAACATATATACAGACATCACATGTGAGGTCAGCTAAATGTTTAATCATGACAAATTGGCAGAGTTCTTTTTTAGCTGAAATTTGTTGTAGATCTCTCATGTAGATCCTGGCCGACTGTGTGGAGAGGTCAAGATGCACTTTGGGGTAATTACAATACCTAAACGACTACTTTTGCTCTTTAGGCATCTCAAGTTTAGAATTTGCTCGATGCTTATACAAGTAATAAAATATTTATATTCTTGAAGGCTGTTTACATTTAGGAACAGAATGATATGATTGTAACGGAGAGTATTGTGAGAGGGTGTACGTTTAGGGGTTAGAACTGCCATCACAGCTATCCCATCGGATTGTGGGATAGGGGAAAGCCCATTCTCTTTAAGTATAGTCATTACTGACATGAATGGCAATATGCCGTGCCCTGTGTCCCTTGTTTGCATTCGTTCAAAACATTTTGATGCCCATTCTTATACCCTTCAGAAATGAGGTAAGGGTCATTATATCTCATACTAAACACTTGTCAGCAATAAAATGTCTGCCTATGATCATTCTACTTTAATATTTTGATCGTAAAACAACTAACTCTACATAACTTTTTTTTTCTTTTTTTTTAAAGTGGAAGCAAATTAGCAGTGTTATCACGACCTCATTTCACTTAAATCGAATCGCAGCTGCCAGCTGCCACTGCCGTTATAAATGGGTGAGGCGGCCCATGTTCTAAAGCAGAAGTCCTCAAACTGTTCCATCTAAAAAAAGAAAAGCTTTTTTCTCTCTATTGATAGCCAAGGAAACCTGCCTGGTTTCAGTATTGATGCACTAAAGTAGTGCAGAATCCTGCAGACCTTGTAAAGAATGATGGACATACTAGAAAGTGTTTGGCACATAGTTATGCATCAATAGATGGCTTTAAGTTTAACCACTATTTAGAAATATTTAGGGAGCGAGTGACGCACACACTTTATTTTAAGAAACTCGAACTAGGTGTTGTCTTAAAATAAAGTGACTTTCTCTCTCTCTCTCTCTCAGGTCTTTGTAAACAGTGTTTAAACTGGAAGAACACTTTACATAAGGCAGGAGCAACAGGAAATTTTGGAGCTTTGGGAACCCCCGGGTCCCCAGGAAACTTGAAATTCCCCAGACTACCCCCAGGGGTTCTCCGAGCTTCCTTATTTTCCTTGGCCGTCCTTACCCTTAACGAAAGCCTTCTTTAAATTTAGACACCGTTTTAGATGGTCTGGGCCCTCAATTGATGTGCAGCAAACAGTCTCTAGTATGTGCATTATTGTTTACTAGTTCTCTAGGTTTCTGCACTGCTTTATAGCATGAATGCCGAAACCGGGATGGCTTCCACGGCTATCAATCAAGGGAGATAGGTGTTCCTTGATATAGAAAACTTGGAGAACCCCAGGGTATCAGTCACTTAGAGGTTCCACCAGCTTGACTCCAATTTCGAATTAGGCTTTTCGTGCAGTTGTGTGAAGAGCAAGGGGGGGTTTCGGTGTTTTGGGAGCGCAGTGTGTCACCACTCAGGTCGATGTCCATCGCGGACCCGTCCCCCGAGAAGCCCCCCGAGAGCGACAACCAGATCAACGCCGAGGTGGACAAAGCCAACGTCAAGACGCGGGGCCGCAGCAAGAGCACCTTTTCTCGTCCCTACCGGCGCAGCAAGACCCTGGCCGAGAGCTAAGTGGGCCTCACGGGGCGACAGGGCGGAGGAAGGCACACGTGTGCATGTGCGCATGTATGGCGGAACCACGCACATCGAGTCTGCCAGGCATGAACGCGCCTAGGGTCTCCGAGTACTCCTGGGGTCATGGAAGAAGCGTGGTTGTCGAACTGATGTCGGAACCGAACTGCTCTTCACATTGAATGTGTACACATCTACACATTTGTCATGTCTTGGAACTACCGAAGGCAGCTAGCTGCTTTTCCCTTTAAGCGTGCATGCACGTCCACATATTCCGGGGGATCGGTGGCCAAGTGTGTTATCACACCGCGGCTTGGAGCATGTGGAGCGACAGCTTGCGCTGCTGAACCCACCCCTGCCCTACGGGCAGGGGTGGTGCTGATCCAGATCTGGATCAGCATCGTATTGGCAGCGTGTGGTGGTGTTTCACTACCGCGTGATGCACAGTAAAGAACACCAGACCAGCAGTGGTACTGCACTGGCAAAATTCTTCATCTACAGCGGAGACACCAGCTGCCCGTCGGGGCTGACTAACTTCCCACGGTCTAAACTTGCAACACAATTACCTTTTTACACATTCATTAAGTCTTGGCATACATTCACAGTAAAAGGTTAGAGAAACGTAGATGCCGACAGGGACGAGCAGAGCGTTTGAAAGAGACTTGTAGGTGTGAAATGTGCGCATTTCACATCTGGGAGTTTCCTCATGCTCACCGCTCACCTCGGCAAAATCAGCTGGCATCATTGTGGCTTCGAGCAGTCGACATTGCGCAGTGCAGTGCCCTGGGAGTACTCAGCGACCCTGGGCTTGCCAGGCCGAAGGTGTGGAGTGAAGTCTGCCCTGTTGGCACAAGTGGTGGGGAGAAAACTAGTTCATTATGTCCGTCACTGCCGAAATTGGACTGTCGAGGAATGCCGAGTTGTTGCCATTAGGGTGTTGTGGATTGGTGTTAAGCTTTACAAACATTGTTGGTGTATTTCTGTGATGTCCCTATGGAAACCTATTGAGGTGTTGCAAAGGTGTTTGCATGCCACATTCTGGAATTGTGCATTCAGATTTTGGGGAAGGATAATAATTTTGCAATCTGCAGCAAAGCTTGAAATTTCAAGTTGATCAGGTGACTGGTGTTTCCTGCATCCTGTTGCATAGCACAAATGCTGAGTGCTTGTTGAGTAATGGAGGTTAGTTTATCGTCGTAACAAGAAATTGATGAGATATTGGCCCATATTCACCCCCTACCTACTGTGAGGCGCAAACGGCTCCAGCATCTGACATGGCGGCACTTAAAATCGTGGGTTATTCAGACACCTTGTAGTGTGTTAAATGGCAAAGATTTGACATTTGGGATATTGGTTGTGTCTTACAGTGACACACACTTAGTGCCACTCTCTCCACTGGAGAGATATGTAAGTCGGGAGAGGTATGCAATCCACTGCATTTATCACTATGAACGTGTTTCTCCACTTCTCATTGCCTAAGTTTGTGTGAGTGTTCTTTCCTTTTTATTTGGGTGACTACTATGCACTTCCCATGTTTGGTAAGAGCAGTTGCCTGCTTGTCTAAGCCCAGAAGATTTTGCTGAGAAGTTCCAAAGTACTGGTGAGAGCATTGACACAATGTCTTCACATTGGTAGCTCTGTTCCAAGCTAATTGCTCAAGCCATGCTGTGAAAATCGGAGCAGGCAGCTAATCTCCACTTTGTCTGCATGTCCACCCATTGTTCTGTGTTGTGAACCACTTTTTTTTTTTATTGTAAGCCTGTGCTTAGAACCTTGTTGAGATTGACTTGTGCTCCACATATCATTTTTGTCAGTGCTGTAACGTCTCAGATGTCACATTCTGATCTGTTTATGTGGTCCTTGGAGTGCAATAGATTCTTCTCCCCTTTTCTGAGCTAGTGGGAAAATGGCACATGAGGATGTTTGCGAAGCTAAACTTTTGCAGTAAATTTTCAATATTAGTGTGCTACAGTGCAGCTTTTCAAAGTTAACCATTGCATTACAAACATTTTTTTTTTTTTTTCAATATATGACAAAGGTTGGTTTATATTGTCTGGGTGTTATATATTTTCCTTTTGAAGAACGTTAAAAGGGGAATGAATGTAGCTATAGGTTTGAAACCGCATGTCGTTTTTCCGCATTTCCATATTGTCACTGAAACATGCACTAGATGCAAAGTAGCTCCGAGCAAAGTAAATTTAGCTCCTGCGAGGACTTCGGCATCACTGATGTTTGTAGTTTCACTGGATACTGTATAACTCAATCTTTGCAGCTGTTACAAGGACACAAAAGTGATACTGTTGGCATAGTAGCTCCTGCCTGCATGTTTGTTTTAGCATTGAAGATGTTGCAGCTCGGAAACCCGTGTAATTCACAGGAAAAACAACACACCATCGCACCACATTCCGAGCACAGTTGTGTTGTACAAGTATTGTTTCTGGCTATTTTGGAAAGACATTAGGCATTTTGTGCTGTGAACTAGTTCCTGTCCCTTGTGGAATGTTTCCCGTGACGTAGTCTATTTTTCCAAAGATGTATTTTTGTAAAGTCTGTTAAATAAAGTGTTGATGCGGTTTCCCTGGTTCCGCAAGCGTCGCCACCGTTTCTTGGTCAGAGTAGCACACTGCCAGATCCAATCGCCCAGGAAGGCGATATCAGCTTACACCTTTCCCCTTGCACATCAGAAACCTCCGCGTTTGAGCGGAAACCACTTCACTCGTCTGCACGCATCTTCTCTTTCACTCTATTTCCAGCACAATGCAATGTCCCTTTGTTGAGCACCCAAGAGGGACAGCGACGATTATACACCGTTTCATCTTACTGTGGACCGTAGTGGACGCTATGAGCCATCAGAGCCAATCCAAGGCCGTGCGAGTATCACGTGACTTTCGATGACGTCAGTCCGCCCTTTCTGGTAGCTGGAGGCTCCCCTTTCCCCCCAATTCGTCCTTCTTTGTGGTGGCAGAGAAATGTCTGGTTAAACGCAGCAGAAGCTACCTTTCCCACATTATGGCTGACCAAGTGACGTCAGTGCATGCTCAGGGCCTGTCTTCTACTGGGAGTGTAGTCACGCGACATGTCTGCAGCGCGGGATTGGCTGGGATGGCTTTTGTAGCGTCCGCTGTAGTCCATTGTAAGGAGAGGCGGTGTATGGTAGCGGTAGAGCACCGCTCGAAAAACGGACAACCAGCTCTTTTGCCCAACGAACCATGAAAGGGCTGCTTCTGCCAGCCCTGACTCTGCTGTTAGCGTTTCGGGACGCTGGGTCAGAGGGTTCAGGCTTCTCGGCGGAGCACGAGCTTCTGGATCAACCGCTCTACCTTACCCCGTACCTGGTGCGGGGCGACGTCAACACAGCGAGGGAGCACAGCCGCGTGGGAGCTTTCGGCGGGTCGCCCGACCTGGAAAGCTACGCGGGCTTCATCACGGTTCGCGACAAGCTCAAGAACCAGCTGTTCTTCTGGTTCTTCCCTGCCATCGTAAGTGCCTGGCTTTCCACCCGCGCCTGCTGCTCTGCGGTAACCAACATAGGTGATGCTGTCTGCGTTAGGATAGGTCATCTTAAAAAGGAGTCATGAAACGATATCGGGTTGGAATGTTCATGAATTTTCAGAGGCATACTGGTCCTAGTCTGGCCCAAGTATGCTTGCACGGACTGCCTCAGATTCAGAAGCATGGTCGCGGCAAAATTGCGAGGATAAAAGGGGACTATTTCTTTCAGTCTTGCCTTCCCAAAGCTTGACGTAACTGTGGGATCGAAACCACCCGCCCGACGACAGTCCATGAGCACTCGACTTCGGCTGGTAACAATACCTCGGTAGACACTCGGGTAGGGGCTCGTGACCAACCACTGCGGTAGTGAGAATAGCCGAACTGTGACAATGGCTGGAGCTCAGCACGTGTTTTCTACTTTGCCGAGCCTAAAGTCACTGGATCCTGGGAAAGTAGCGCCATTGCCTTCCCTGCCTGCTAGCGGGACAGAAACAGATACTAAAGGCCCGTTCACACGATGCATTTTTCTCGCGCATCTAGTGTCGCGAAACGTAGTTTCGCGAAATGGTTGCGCCGTCTGAACGAGTCCGAAAAGGACGCCCGCATCTAAAAAAAGTTGCGCGCACACCTCGCTTCTGAAGCGAGCTTTTGCTGAAACTTTGCCGAGTCCTGTCAATCGCTCTGAGGGCGAAGCCAATGGCCACTCAGAAACGCTCTCACGTGGCCTTTGAGGGGGAGCGAGCTCTTTGAGAGGACCACTACACTGCCGGTGTTGTAGCCGAGCCAAATCCGAAAAAAACCGAAACCACGAACGATGGATACTGCCGGCGCTTCCGCAAGCACGTCAAGCACCACTGAAGGAAAAGTGAGTGGCATATCGGAAAAAAATCCAGCGATGGACGAAGACGTAATTGGTGATGATGATAATTCGCGTCTATTTTTAGTCATAATTAAGAAATAAAACCTTGACAAGGAAACAAAAAGGGACGTACACAGTACCGTCTCAAAACCAGCACAGCGTACAGCTCTCATTTACTTCCACAACAGTCTTCTTCCTTGTCAACCTCCATCCAGATTATACATATTCAACAGTAAATAAAGTAAATGGCAGTAAGTGACAATTCAACAACTAGTTAATGACAATTTAAGAGTAAATTAAGTAAATGGAAGAAAATGACAGCTGTATGCTGTGCTGGTTTTAAGACGGTGGTGTGTATGTCCCCTTTTGTTTCCTTGTCTATAAGGTTTTATTTCTTAATTATGATTGTTCACCAGCTCGCCTGTGTTTTGACTCTTAGAATGTGGCGGGAGATGGAGAACACGACGCTGAATGGCTAATAATGATGATGTTGATGTTGGCTTCCAACTGAAGCGCCACTTTATGGTCAACACCCAAACTATTTTCGCGAGTCTAAACGTCATCGTTGTTGCACATGAAGCGGTACGTGTGAACGAGCACATTTCGCGAAACTTGAGTGTCGCGAAACTGTTGCGCGCCTAAAAGATGCATCGTGTGAACAGACCTTAAGCTGGGCCTTCTCTGAGCGCTTGCCAGAGTAGGCCGTTTATAACGAAAAATACAGCCACCAGGATCAAAATACGAACGTGCGATTGTCATTTCCGGATATTGTGGATCATATTCAACCTATTTTTGAACATGACGGTCCACTTCACCACTTTATTTCACAGTGGACCATGGTTACCACCAACAGTCATCCAGACAATCATGTTTTTTGAACCCCTTACAATGCTGTCACTCTTTGTAAACACCAAGACAACACGTAAAAAAAAATCCTGCTGCAAGAAAATGCGGTACCCCCGTTCTTTCAGGGGCTGAACTAAAGTCAGTAAACGCCGCTCCATTCCCCGATGTTCTTATGTGCACCGCCAGTTTCTACTTGTAATCTATGTACAAGCTGTCCCCCCCCCCCCCCCCCCCCCCTCCAAAGCTCATTCTCCGCCCAAATATAGCGCTAGATGATTGCCAAAGTTTCCGAGCACCAACCGTTATCTTATTCAAAAGTTACAAGCATTTTTTTTTTTTTAATTATTTCCATGGGAAAATGGCGGCCGAAGGACCTCTTACGATACACGGAGCTCTATGGCGCCAGTGACCGAAAACGGTCGAAAATATGCCCCATTTCCCCATTGAAAATTTCAGAAAATTACTTATAACTTTTGAAGAAGATAAGGGTTAGTTCTGAAACTTTGTCATTTGGTTCGGAAGGCTAAGGCTATATTTGGGTGGAGAATGAGCGTTCAATGACGCAACCCTTATTTTTGCAATAAAAAAAAGAAAACATTGTAAGGGACACCTTGCACATGACTGAAGTTGTTGCAGCGTAATGACCCTGTCCAAGCTGCTGAGAACTAACAAAATGTCTCCCCTAGAACTTTTACTATCGTTGTCACTAGTGCAAGTTACCGCAAAAGACAAAAAGGGTGCGAGTAGTTCACACGCGTGGTTGCCAGAGGAGAAAACGACGCTTCTTACGTCTGAAACGTCTATGTCTTCATAAACGATAAATAACTGATCTTATATGCATATATTTCGATTCACCATGTAAAGGGAAAAAGAACGGGGAATCCGCGAGGAGCCGAACTTCTTTGACTAGATTCTTCAAGGGGCTATGAAACAATTTTTTTTTTACTTTTGCTAAATACTACTGATTCACTCACTAACGGTAATAATCGAATAAACTTGCCTTCATTTTTTTTTTTTTTTTTTCTAAGCAGTGGCAGTCGGCAAATAAATTCGAGAAATATGAGCATTGTTCATCCCTTCAACTCGGAGCCAGAACAAGCGGCCACGTGGCTTGGTGCCTATCCTATGTCGCCAAAGTTAAAGGGGCCATGAAACGAATTTTGGGCTGGGCACGTACCGCTTCACTTGCAACAACGATGACGTTTAGACTCGCGAAAATAGTTCGGGTGTTGACCATAAAGTGGCGCTTCAGTTGAAAGTCAACATCATCATCATCACCATTAGCCATTCAGCGTCGTGTTCTCCACTGATCTCAATGACAATTGCTGGATCGAGCTTGCCGCTCCCGCAAGTGAAGCCACCGGACTTCACTCGCTTGGGATACGATTTGCCGTTTTTGCTAGCCTTTGCTGCGGTTTTCCAGCGTGCTGTGGACACGTTTTCTACTCGTTCGTCGTCATTCGCCGAAGAAGCTTTTTGAAGACTCTGTGTATTGTTGAGACTTGCCGTCGTGAACACGTGGAAAATTTTACGAAAGTGCAGTGTCGCAGGAAAAAGTCACAACGCGTCGAAAGGAAGGGCTGGCGGCGTGTTCAAATCTTCCTTACACGCCGAAGTGCCGTGTCTCTGTGCCTTCGCACGCTTGGATACCGACCAAGAATCGACGCCGTGTGGATGTGTTTTGCGAGTGCAATGTGCGTGAAGCCGTATCAAAAGGTACAACTCGTCGAAAACAAGTGTCGCCGGTGTCGCGGCGTGATCAAAGCTTCCTTGGCACTCCGAGTGATGCATCTTTGTGCCTTCGCACGCTTGGATACCGGTCAAGAATTGACGCCGCGCCAAAGTTCTGAACGTGTGTCGCGCGTAGAAGCCTTTAGATCATTTATATATATCGGCCACGGAGTTCTGGATCGTCCAGCTGTTCCGGTGAGTTGCTATCAATAAAAGGGAGAGATCTGTACGTGTTCTTATGTACTATATTAACCATGGCTATGCCCCAAATCTACTCTAATAGATTCCGTGGGAGCACGAATAGGGCAACGTTGTGGAGCCAGGGGGGTTTTCGAAAGCAAAAGTACAAGACGGCGAGAATGAAAATCTTTGAAGCGCGGCCGATATGGTCGTGTGCAATCTGCTGACCAATTGCGCGCTCAAACGTCAAGTGCAATTAAGTAGGTTGATAATAAGCCAGCACTGATCAGTGATGAGGAGCTGTTGTGCACGGTATTGTGTAAATCGTCTAAGGACGAAAAAAAGACGTACCTTTTCCCATCTTCCGTCGCTAGTGGACGCTGGATTAAGCTCGTTCCTAAACCGCGAGGGGAAAAGACGCTGATCCAGAGGCACGAACAGCTTCACGCACATTGCACTCGCTAGACACATACACACGGCGTCGGTTCTTGGTCGGTATCCAAGCGTGCGAAGGCACAGAGACACGGCACTTCGGCGTGCCAAGGAAGCTTTGAACACGCCGCCAGCCCTTCCTTTCGACGCGTTGTGCCTTTTTCCTGCGACACTGCACTTTCGTAAAATTTTCCACGTGTTCACAACGGCAAGTCTCAACAATACACAGAGCCTTCAAAAAACTTCTTCGGCGAATGACGACGAACGAGTAGAAAACGTGTCCACAGCACGCTGGAAAACCGCAGCCAAGGCTAGCAAAAACGGCAAATCGTATCCCAAGCGAGTGAAGTCCGGTGGCTTCACTTGCGCTGCAGCGAACAAGCGGGGAAGCGCGATCCAGCAATTGTCATAGAGATCAGTGGTGTTCTCCATCTCCCGCCACATTCTAAGAGTCAATACGCAGGCGAGCTGGTGAACAATCATAATTAAGAAATAAAACCTTAAGAAAAGGAACATACACACCACCGTCCTAAAACCAGCACAGCATACAGCTGTCATTTACTTCCATTTACTTAATTTACTCTTAAATTGTCATTTACTCTTTGTTGAACTGTCATTTACTGCCATTTACTTTATTTACTGTTGAATATGTATAATTTGGATGGAGGTTGACAAGGAAGAAGACTGTTGTGGAAGTAAATGAGAGCTGTACGCTGTGCTGGTTTAGAGACGGTACTGTGTACGTCCCTTTTTGTTTCCTTGTCTCAAGATTTTATTTCTTAATTATGACTAAAATAGACGCGAATTATCATCATCACCAATTACGTCTTCGTCCATCGCTGGATTTTTTTCCGATATGCTACTCACTTTTCCTTCAGTGGTGCTTGACGTGCTTGCGGAAGCGCCGGCTGTATCCACCGTTCGTGGTTTCGGTTTTTTTTCGAATTTGGCTCGGCTACAACACCGGCAGTGAAGTGGTCTTCTCAAACAGCTCGCTCCCCCTTGAAAGGCCACGTGAGAGCGTTTCTGAGCGGCCATTTGCGGCGCCGTCAGAGTGATTGACAGGACTCGGCATACTTTCAACAAAAGCTCGCTCCAGAAACGAGAACTTTTTTTATATGCGCGCGTCCTTTTCGAACTCGTTCAGACGGCGCAACCATTTCGCGAAACTACGTTTCGCGACACTAGATGCGCGAGAAAAATGCATCGTGTGAACGGGCCTTTAGAGCACGTGACATCCAACGCAATCTTGACGTAGGTCGTCTCAAGACGAGCAAAGCTACGGCGAGGCTGACGTCGAGAGGATGGCCTAGTCGTTCCAGCCACCGAAGCGGCTGCTTTTGTACGAGTTTTGAGTGACGGGTTAATCCTCTATAATCTTCTAGGGGGACAATAGCGACTTCTGCGACACACAAAAGGTATTCTCGGGAAGAGGGGAGTTCCTCCTTCCCCCCCTCTCGTCGTGGCCGGAGACGAGACAACCTCCGTCACTAGCTGTCAAGGTTCCTAGACGAGCATTACAAACGAGGCGTTAGCGACATCCACCAGGTGCTCTTTGCTAATCGTTTAATTCGTTTTAAAATTCCTTTTCGCGACTTTTTTAACAAGATATTGGTATGTTCCATGTGATACTGTTCTTTTGAACACATATAGACCAAAAAATGAGCGCCAAAATTTCGTTGTAGTATCCCTTTAACACACTTGTAACTGAAACGGGCGCGCGGTAATGGAATGCGCCAAGTGAGAGCCCGACTCCGACTGCATTAATCGGTCTCTTGACGTATCACTCCAAAATGTGCTGCTTCAGTGCCGGGGAGTGGTGCTATTATTTGAGAGTATAGAGCAGCTCAGTTAAGCAAAAAAAGAAAAAAGAAATCATGAAGTATCACTGCGGGGTGTATCATGACCAAAACGAGCGGAATAAAAAGGAAATAAAATTGACTTTTTGTCGCCTTCATTTTTTCAAAATAAACGCCAGAGTTGTCATGTCATTTAACGGTTTCCAACAAACTAGGCTTAGCTAAAAAGAAATGTTTGTCCTTTGCCATTTTTAGCTAGGTGAACTCGTCCTTCCATATTTTTACAAAAATGCAAAATCTAAATACACGGGTCCATATCACAAGAGCGAATGACGTTTTATCGAACAGCGACATTTGAGCGAACGTACGAACGTCGTTCCGGCGCTTCGCACGTCGGATCGGATGGTTTTTTCGCGCATGTGTCTCGCGCTTTAACCCATCCGCCGCGCTGCGTTTACGCCGCTTCGCGGCGACAGTCAGCGGCGGCTCATTACAAAAATGTGAACCCATTTGGCCCACCCGAAAACGCCGCTTCGCGGCGTCCGGCTATTCGCTAAAGTGTCATTCGGTGAAACGTGGGCGTTCGCTAAAACGTCATTCGATCAAGTGAGCGCCTCCCCAAATGACCATGTCTCTAGGGGTTGTACAGTGAGGTACAAGCCGCATCACTGTTAGCGCTATCAAGCCATCGCGTTTTTTCCGTTTTTCTCTGAGTATTGAAGGACTGTAGTAGTAAGCTTTGCTGCCCGCCAGTACCCTTTCGAATTCAAATGCGAGAAAACACTGAAGTGGTGTTCGTGTAAACAGTGTCGCGCTGTGTAGTACACCTCCAATGTTCAGTAGAAATATGGGCCATTAGTAAACTTTGTTTTCTCAAAACCAAAACTGCTTATATATCTCCGCTTTCCCATGATGCGGGTGTGCAAATGTTTGAGACCTCGAATACTGATTCGCGTTAGGTAATAGTATCTGGTTAAACTTCGGAATTTCGAGTCATCTGTAACTGGAGTGTTTGAATATCTGGCACATAATTTCGAATCGTTCAGACTCCTTCGACGGGTTAGTTTGCTCCGTTAGGGGCTCTTCCTGTGCGAGACATGTGGACTGCGGGAAAGAGACAGTCTTTTTTTTTTTTTATTGCGTCAGTTTTGCCACGGGGCATCAGGAAAGGGGGATAGGGTTAGGGAAGTAAAGATTATAGGTAGGCATGCAACCCGGTTTCGCGCAGGTACGCGCACAATGAGTCAGTGTATGAATTGTTTGTAGTCCATTCATCATAGTCCGAGGGACGATTGCTGCGAAGGCCCACTTCTCTGAGCAGGCGATCGCGCACAGGGGCTGTTTCGGGGCACGACCACAAGAGATGTTTTATGTCACATGCATCAGCGGGAGCACTGCAGTGTGGACAATGACCCGTCGCTGGTAACGTCCGATCTCTCCAGCGGTGACGGACCGCGGGGGTGAGCGCCACGCCTGCTCGGATCCTCCGCAGGGAAGTCTCCTCCTCTCGGGTGAGGTTACGAGGGAGGGGATGTGAACACGGGGGAATGAGAGCACGTGTTCGCATGCGGAGGAGGTGAGAGCTGGAGATGTGAGCCAGGAGTGGGTCAGGAGGGAAAGGGGTAGGAGAAGAGGAAGTAGCGGTTGGAGCGCGTGCAAGGGAATCTGCTAGCTCGTTGTTTGAATCGCCGTTGTGGCCGCGCACCCAATGAATGCGGACTGAGGTGGGATAAGACGAGCAGAAGGTATGAATTTCCTGAGCTACCTTCAGGGTGCCGCGGGTAAGCTTTAAATGTTTAATGGCGGCGAGGGAGTCCGTGTAAATGTTGACTGAGCAGAAACGGGGGGCAGAGGGCAGGCGGCGTAAGGCATCGAGGATTGCTTGCAGCTCCAGTGCAAGTGAGGATGGGTGATCCATCGAATACCTATGTTGATCAGTAATGGAAGGGTGGGAAGGGCTGTGGAACGCCGTGGTCCCACAGAACCCCTCAAGTGATGCGTCGGAGTAAACCGTGCACACGCCGGGGTAAATGTCAGGAAGAGGAGGAGTCTTGTTCGTGGTGGGTCTGTTAGTGGTGACCTGGCAGTAGGCCCAGGGTGGCAGTGAGGGACGTCGATGAAGAGCGAGGCTACGCTTGCGTGCCCGGTTCGTCTCCCGCTGTTCAATGAGCTCTGTTAGTGTGTTAAGTTGTGCGTGTTCCTGCAGCACGGGAATGGGCGTGATGCGAGGTAGTCCAGTAATAATTCTCATGGCCTCGCGGTTAAGGGCCTCAAGCGATGACCACTGCTTTTGAGTAAGTCTGTGAAACTGAGCTTGGTACAATATTCGGGGCTGAAAAATAGCACGAACAAGTTGACGCGCTGTATGTGAGCGGGCACCGCCAGCTCGGCGCGCGATGCGGCGGATGAGTCCGAGAGTGGTACGGGACGACTTACGGATGTCAGCAAGCCAGGGGGTGCCCGAGCCAGAAGCATGGAGCAAAAGGCCGAGTATACGGACGCGGTCCACTTCTGGGATAGGTTCGGAGTCAATACTAAAAGTCATGGGTGTAGTGGTGAGTCTGCGTCGGCCTGCTTTGTTGCCTATATGCACGTAGCATGTCTTGGTAGGCGACAGTGTAAGCCCGAGTGGTTGAAGGTGGTGGGCCATGGTGTCAAGGGCCACTTGAAGGGCAGTCTGTTGCCTTGTTAAGGACGGCTGTCGAGACCACAAGGTGATGTCATCCGCATAGGCCATGACGCCAATATCTGAAAGTGAGGATAATGCTTTCACCATTGGGATGAAAGCAATGTTGAAAAGAGTCGGTGCCAAGACCGAGCCTTGGGGAACACCGCGATTGGAGACAAAATGGCCCACAGAGTGCCCCCTAATGCGTATGCCAAAGGTGCGATTCGAGAGAAGGGAGTAAATGGTAAGGCAGAGGCGGTGTGGGACACCGAGCGTTGCCATAGAGTCTAAAATAGCATGGTGCAGTCGCAGTGTGCTTTAACCGCGTAAATGGAAGTCCGAACGTGAACGCGCTATTGGGCAGGAAATCGAACTATAGGGGGCGCTCTGACCCGTTTGTTTTCCCCACGCTCGGTGTTTACTCAACACAGGCCTGTGCACATGCCGACAGGCCTTATGGGCATGGGCATGTCATCTTCTACAATAGAGCGCGGGGCACAGTTTAATGTAAAAAATACTAACAATCAACGAAGCTATGTTAAGTGCCGGATCTATCCTCAGAGAATGCGAGCTTGACCCACTTCGGCTTTTGTGCTAAGCTGGGATCGTGCATGCTGCATTGTTCGTGCAGGCCCTAGTGGAAACAAAAGAGCCCCTCCTCCCCCTCGCCGGAGAGCACGAACTCCAGCCGAACGCTGACGCCGCGTTCGGTTATGTCGGCCGAGCGCTGCGTCATTGTATTTGTTGTCCCCATCCGTGTAGTTGTTAAGTTAACCGCTTGGGGCGTCACGGTCGCTCCTCCTCCCCAATATCTCCCCTGAGCGACTCGAGCACACGCCACCCCTTGCCTAAATGATCACACACACACACACCTATTTCAGCGTGCTCGGGCTGCACGCAGTAACAAGCCGCCTGGTTTATTTTCTTCACTCTCAAAATCTCGGCGACAGTGTATGTGCCCGCATTTCTACTTCACAACAATAGCATGCAATTAGGCATGCCATCAAGTAGACTGAAGGTGCTATTGTATCTTAACGAGGTTTTTAACGAGCAGCACTTGCTATCGGAATGATATGCAATGTGATACGTGGCGAAGGAATAACGAATGTATAAAGGACTTCTCTTCGTCCCCGTACCTCTTCCTAAGGGGCATTGCGTCAGTTTCTGACAAACGCCACCACGCACAAAATCGGACCGTGCAATGTTCCCGCACCTACGAGATTATTCTAATAAAATACGCCGTACTTAACCCCGTTCCTACGCAGCGGACCAGGGGGGGATTGAGCGCACCCGCACCGCTTACCCCCCCCCCCCCCCCCAACCCTCTAACACACACACACACACACTGCAGTTTCCACGTAAATTGCTACCGCTTGAAAACAAACAAAAAGAGTATCTGAAAGTTCGAACGACGCGTGGGAGAAAACATGCACGAGGAAAAGAGCGAGCGTAAGGAAGAGATCGTGAACGACACCGTTCTTCCTGCATTTGTTTCTAATTTGCAGAAGACGCAGAAGCGAGCGACGGCACCGCTGGTGCTCTGGCTGCAAGGCGGTCCCGGAGTCTCGTCCATGCTCGGCCTCCTGGTGGAAAACGGCCCGCTCGAGTTCTCCCCGGGCGACAGTTCGGCCGTCTTCCGGCCGCTCACCTGGGCGCACTCAATGTCCATGGTGTACGTGGACCAGCCCGTGGGCACCGGGTTCAGCCACTCTGAGAGCGGCGACCGGGGCTTTGCCAGGAGCGCGGCCGACGCCGCCGGAGACCTCTACGAGTTCCTGGGACAGTTCTTCGCCCTGTTCCCGGAGTACCTTTCGAACGACTTCTACATTGCCGGAGAGAGCTACGCAGGCACGGACGCGTATTCGATAGTCGTCTGCTTCCGCAGAAGTTGTGGTATGGTGCCTGGAACGCGTCTCCGACTGGTGTGTTTAACCGGGTTCAAAAAAGTGGTCCCTCGATTTCCGCCTGATGACGTCATAGAAGTGTCATGCTGTCGCCTGTTGCGACACTGGCGGCGCCCCAACAGTTGTGGTATAAGTGGCAGACGCCTGTTCTGCTGCAGGTCGCTTTCCACTGTGACAGTTCAGGGAAGCTGAAGCCGCCGGAAGTTGGGACGCCTAAAGGGACGCCGTGACGAAAGCGACACTCGCGTTCGCTCGTGCTTTTCGCCAGCATTTTACGGCCAACCGCCAGGATCGCGACAGGCAACAGCATGACACTCGCGTCATTTGTTGCCACATTGGGACCACTTTTGATGTATGGGCGGGATAGGACGCTAAACACACCAGTCGAAGACGCGATCCAGGCACCATAGTTGTGGTGACGTCAGAACGACGCCGAGCTCCGACTGGTTTTGATTGAAATAATAGTGGGTATAATCTACCCCCTGTTTTTTTTTTTTTAATTAGCCAATGAGAGCTCGACGTTCTCACATGATCGCAACCTCTGTGCAAAAAGCAGACGGACTTGCGCTCCGCATACCACCTGGAAGACAAGGCCTTCCGCATGACGTCATCGTTAGTGGATCCTCGCACCAAGCGGCAAACACGGTGGAGCGAGGAGAACGCCGCAAAGCGGCAGACGCGTCTGTCTTGGCGCCCATGAAACGAATTTTAGGCTGGAGTAAATCAATTTATATTGGGATTTTACTAATAGCACATCGTTCAGTGGGCCAAAAGAACAAAGGTAGAAAGTCAGAAGCCTGACTTTCGCTACGAAAATTTGCAAAACATAGCGGACTATTTCGTACCTCCTTCCCTTCGTAAACTCTCCGCCTTTTCACTGTGATACATCCGCGGACCCCGCAGCGCGTCACCGGGCTACTAGCCACCATAACCGGGCCCCCGCAGAGCGTCACCAGGGCCCAAGCGCACGTCACACGGCACCGGACCTCACTTAATCCCTTTACCCCTAAGCTGACATTGCGGTGGAAGCTACGCGCTTGCCGGACCAATCAGCCGTCTCCCTTTCATCACCTGACCTCATTCTCTGCGGGTCGGTATGCGCGAGAGGGCATGATCACGTGGAAAATGTGTGGCTGGCCCAACGAGCACGTAGCTTCCACAGCACTGTCAGCTTCGGGGTGAACGGGGTGGGGAAAGCAACTATAGTCGGAATTTTGAGCGACGGGCTAATCTTCTAGGGGGACAATGGCTGTGTCCGGCTAGTCAAGCGAGATTCCGAGCAAGAGGGAACTCCCCCCTTTCCGACTTCTTGAACTGTTTGGTACAATGCGCGATTTATGAGTTGAGAAGGAAAGCTAAACAGAAAAAAGTTGAAAAAAGAGGGGAGCAAGGCAGCATCAAACGCGATCTAAAAGGAATAGCCTTTTTTGAGCTCGCAAATTAGCGTGATAGTTATAATTTAAGAAGATCATCCCACTGAATCTCTGACCTCTCGGGGGAATTTCAAACAATCCACAACGCTCACGTGACACGTGACGTCAGGCGTGGAATGAAAGGGATTAAAAAATGAAAGCCGCTTACAACTCCCTGTAACGCCGAATTGGAGCGCAGCTCTTGAGGAGGAGGAGGGAAGGGCACTGGGGGGGGGTTAAACTAACCAGGGGGGGGTCACGTGACCCCCAATGCCGATGATGTCATCACTGACGTCCCTGGTGACGTCATCAGTGACGATGACGATGCGGGTACCGATGACGTCATTAGTGACGTCACTGATGACTTCACCAGTGATGATGACGATGACGATGCGATTGTCGGTGACGTCATCAGTGACGTCGCTGATGACGTCATCAGTGATGATGACGATGCGGATGCCGGTGACGATATCAGTGACGTCACTGATGACGTCATCAGTGATGATGACGATGACGATGCGGATGTCGGTAACGTCATCAGTGATGATGACGATGACGATGCGGATGCCGGTGACGTCATCAGTGATGATGACGATGTGGATGCCGGTGACGTCATCAGTGATGATGACGATGACGATGTGGATGCCGGTGACGTCATCAGTGATGATGACGATGACGATGTGGATGCCGGTGACGTCATCAGTGATGATGACGATGTGGATGCCGGTCACGTCATCAGTGATGATGACGATGACAATATGGATGCCGGTGACGTCACCAGTGATGATGACGATGTGGATGCCGGTGACGTCATCAGTGATGATGACGATGACGATGTGGATGCCGGTGACGTCATTAGTGATGATGACGATGACGATGTGGATGCCGGTGACGTCATCAGTGATGATGACGATGACGATGTGGATGCCGATGACGTCATCAGTGATGATGACGATGTGGATGCCGATGACGTCATCAGTGATGATGACGATGTGGATGCCGGTGACGTCATCAGTGACGATGACGTCATCGGGGGGTCACGCGACATCGGCGGGGGTCACGTGACCTCGGGGGGTCACGTGACCTCGAGGGGGTCACGTGACCTCAGGGGAGTCACGTGACTTCGGGGGGTCACGTGACCCCCCCCCCCCCCCCCCCCGAGGTCACGTGACCCCGGTGGGGGGCTCGCGCGGTGCATTATGGGACATTTCCCATGATGCACCGCGCGGTTACGCCGACGGCGACGGCGACGGCGACGCCGCTCAAGCCGGAAACGGGCCCCTAAGAGCTGCGCTCTAAAAGCGTTTCATGACTCCTTTAAGCTAGCTACACTCCAACGCACCGTATACAAACAAGCCCCGCGTTTGCCCACACCGGGTGTGGACATTGTGCGTGCGCAGAAACCAGATTCGCCTGAGGCATCTGCACATGCGCAGTGTCGACAGCAGCGCCACCGTGGTGGCATGACCTCAGAGAGTCGAGATGAGCTATGCGTAGCGCAAGTTCGTCTGCTTCTTTTGCATGGGTTGTGTTGACGTCAGAACTCCGAGCCCTGATTGGCCCTGATTGAAGGATAGTGTGTATATACCTCAAGGCAGCTTGCTTTGAGGTCTACCCATTATTCTTCAATCAGAGTCAATCAGAGGTCCGCGTTCTGCCTCTGCAAAAGAAGCAGACAAACTTACGCTCCGCATAGGCGGTGCTGCGTGTATCCACTAGTGATGACGTTTGGGGTTAAAGGTGCGCACGCACCTTTAACCTTAAAACTCCTCCTCAAACTGTCTTCTAGGTGGTATTGCTCTGGGTGGGAACCATGGCGCCGCCATCTTTGTCTGCTAGGCTGTGGAATGCGTCCTGAGCATGCGCTGCGGCTCTCTTCTGAAGAAAATCACACGACACGCACGCATGTACAGCCCGATGACTCGACGTTTTCCGTCTGAGTGGTAAGAGGCTCCGAACTCCAACACGTGGTCGTTACCTTCCGCCGGGCCGTGACTGCACTTGCGGCGAAGTATTACAGACAGCAGTAAGCTGAGCGCTCGAGGCGGAGCATCTACTGGGTTCTTAACCCTATCACCGACCATAGCTAGAAAGCCGTAGGGCTTAATGTTTATGCGTCATCTACTGAGGGCCTGTGCGCGGCAGATATCGGTCACTATAGTGCCGCACCTCGGCGTTAGGTTGGGATTTCCTGTTCTCACTGATTGAACCCGAGCTTCAGTCGAACACAGCCCTCGCTCGTATCAAAGTGGACATATAAACATTGATTCAGCACCACAACTTTCTTATGCGTTGCATGTACTAGCTTGGCTAACCAACGCGCTTATCTGGCTTGCATGTGCGCCGCCGCACCGCTTGTTTTCACTTGAGGAGGTATCGGTCTACACGTTCAGTATCACATTCGAACATGGATTCGGTCACGCCACTTCGTACTCAGGCTGGGTGGCCACAACCCCTGACTAGCGAAATGCCAATATTGGATGCGATGATCGTTCGCCGAGGCTACCCTCATAGCTAAAACGATGGCCTTAATGACTATAAGCCACTTGTAATGAAGATTACATTTTTTTTATTTGTTTGTTATTTGCTGGTTTGTGATTATGAGGCTTGTTTACCAGGTAAACAAGGGCTTGTTTACCTGGATAACTTTCTGTTCACTTTTTCAACGCAACCACTAAACAGATTTTCTTTGTCCCAGTAGTGTTTTAGTTTGTTCATACCTTAATAGACAATGGGGACTTTTAGCGAACCGTTTCGCGTGTTCCGCGTACCCCACTACTTTTCACGTTTATATCGCCCACTATCTCAAAATTTCTGAAACCGAGCGGAGTTGCCCTTTAAAAGCATGCTTCAAATGCTCCGGTGTAGTGCTGTACGCGGAACACACGGTAACGGTTTGCTAAAGGTCCCTATTTATTCCAAGTAGCGGACATGGGTGCAGTCACTGCGCTAAAAGCTACGCAGTCGAAGCCCAAATGTCACAAAGGTGCTCGAGAGCTCTAACTGCAAATTCGAAATCCCAGACCTCACCG